>NW_024423453.1:5976174-6003670 GCF_017311325.1 Ursus maritimus
TGTGTATACTTTGATTTCACATGATACCTCACAGATATGGCCATAGGTTTAATGGTGCCTTGTTTTATTCAAATTCGGCCATAGGTTTAATGGTGCCAGTCGTATTCAAATTCGACACTGTCAATAACAGGAAATTATGAATACTAAGTCAAGGATGTAGCTCTCCACATAGTAAACTCAAGAATTAGGGCAATCTTTGGGTTATTTCAGAGATGGTAGAAGAGGAAGACTCTTTCTTGAAGTTTTCCAAAATACTGATGCAAGTGCTCTAAGTGCCTCGGATTCTCTTGCAAGAATCCTTCCTTGTCTTCCTTCCCAAGTTAGGAGTGAATTTCTTTCCAATTCCTAATGTGTCCTTCACTGAGGGCAACAAGGTAAAAACACTGGCCTTGCTCTGCCCCTTACTCACTTCTCCCCTTATATGTAGGAGCAGGAACTGGACATACATGGATCGGTCCTCCCTTTCTTTCCTCTTCCAGGAGTCTACTTGTTCAGAAAGCGTATATTCTGATCTGTTTTCATCAATAAAACAAGCTTAACAATAAAGGTTCCCTGTGAGGTAGGGAAAGAGGACGTGAAATTACCCAGGGTACTGGGACAGAGTGGTGAGTATACCTAATTCTTTGGGTTCATTACTCTTACTGCACACCTAAACTATGTCCCCGAATCAGGACTTTATCTGTAATAACTTATTTATCTCTCAGTTGGCTGATAATTCAGCTAGGAGGAAGGAGGCATATAAATTATTGAGGCACTGAAACTTGACGCCAATAGAACTCCTCCCAGAGCTCCACAAAGCTCTATTTGCTCAGCCACATCAGTTAACTAGCATTATTTTCCACTACTTGCCTCTGAAATTACATCTTTAAATGTATATTAGTAAATTCAAGTACATTCCTAGTTTTCAATTGATATTTTAATTACAGAAGTTGGAACCAGTCAAAAGTTAAGTCAAGCTACTTCATGGTATTGCTGCCTCGGCATCCATTTTGTTTGGCCAAGAGGCCTACAGTGACTTGAAACTGACACAAACCCCTCATGCAGCGCAAGCCCTAGAGAACAGCTCGCAGAGTCACATAGAAATATAAGTTCCCGATATGACTTCCCCCAACAGCCCTTGTGACCAAAAGTCCCCCCTTCTTCCTCCCAAGCCCGCCCCCTTGTGTGTTCCCTAGATAAGATACCCATGAAGCTTACCAAAACCCTGCTCTTTTTGTTTCAATCAACCAATTAGGCTTTAGCACAGGGAACCCAAAAGCACTCCACCCGAGGACACTAATGAAAGCACGTTTCCCAGGTCTTTTGTTGAGCCACAACTCACCATCTAGCATCCTGTGCTCCACTTAACGACATTAACTTAATAAAGTCAGAACAGATCCACTAAAAATTTTTCAGTAGAGAAAAAATATCCTGAAAATAAAGAATGACAAATGCTAATTTGATTTTTTTTTAAATACAAAGTGGATAGAATTAGCAAGAGAATCAAGTACAATTTACTAGGAAGTTTGAAGTGACTAGAGCCTCAACAAACTTTCTTCCTTCTCTGTATCACCACGTTTATTTATTTATTTATTTATTTATTTATTTATTTATTTATTTTAAGATTTTATTTATTTATTCGACAGAGAGAGAGACAGCCAGCGAGAGAGGGAACACAAGCAGGGGGAGTGGGAGAGGAAGAAGCAGGCTCACAGCAGAGGAGCTTGACGTGGGGCTCGATCCCATAACGCCGGGATCACGTCCTGAGCCGAAGGCAGACGCTTAACCGTTGTGCCACCCAGGCGCCCCCACCACGTTTATTTAAAGCACAAGCTATGATTAGTCTTCCCTTGGTCACCCACTATTCACCCCACGACCCACCACAATATGATTTCTGCATTGGAAATGGTTCTTGCTAAAGAACCATCAATGTATCAATTTCTAAGTCCATGGGCATTTTTTTATTTATCTTACCTGAGCAATCACTAACAAGATAACTGACCACGCCTTCTATATTAGTTTGCTAAAGCTATCATAACAAAACAAACAAACAAAAACATGTCAAAACAAACATTCAAACTGGGTGTCTTAAACAACAGTAATTTACTCTCTCACAGTTCTGAAGGCTAGAAATCGAAAATCAAGGTGTCTGCAGGGCTGTTTACTTCAGAGGACTATGGAGGAAGGCTATGTTCCAAGCCTCTGTCCATGGCTAGGATGGCTATCTTCATGTTCACACAGTACTCTCCCTGTATTTGTGTCTCTGTGTCCAAATTTCCCCTTTTTATAAGGGCACTAGTCATATTGGATTGGGGCCCATCCTAATTATATCATTTTAACTTGTTTACCTCTGTAAAGACCCTACCTCCAAATATGGTTATATTCTGATTTCCTAGGGGTTAGGACATCAACCCTTAACATCCTCCTTCTTGTCATTTTCCTCCCTTGGCTTCCTCTTATACATCTCTGACAACTCTTTCTTTCTAGTTTTTTGTCCTCCAGCTGCCCCTTATATGTTAGCGTTTTCCAGCATTCTGTTCTCCTTCCTCCTGCTTTTTATTCCACATGCAACCCCCCAGGGCTCCATGTTTGCATGGCTTTTACTGTCATAGACGTAGGGATGTCTCCAAAATCTATATCTGAAATCCAATCTCTTGCATTTGTCAAAACCCATAAAATTGTACAGAACAAAGAATAAATATTAATGTGTGTAAATTAGAAAGAAATCATTTATGAGATCGGGAGATCCCAGATCAAGTACAGAATGTGACCAAAACATTTAACTTATTACAAATTTATTCACAGCTTTACCGAGTGGGGTAGAGGGAAAGGGGCTGACCTCTGTAACTGTGAAAGTAAGTGAAGTCTGTAAGACTAAGGGGAGAAGAAACTATACACAGCATTGTGTTTTGTTGATAAAGTTGTTTCCCATAGGAGTTCTGGCTAACAATCCTGATACCACTGTATAAATACAGTATAAATGAACAAGCAAATGGACGGCAGATGGTAGGGGCCAGGTTTTCCACTCTGGGAATGGGAGTTACGGACATGCAAGGGAATGATCCATGTGGTAACAGATTAGCGTTTGAAGCATCGGTATGAACTCATGTTTAGCTTAATATAGACACAGATGGTTACAGATAGAGATATTTATAGATATGTGTATATAGAGAGGTCAGTATACACACATTCTTTCTTTGATCTGTCAACTGCCAAAGACTAAAAGCAATGACACCCCAGTAGCGCTGAGCACATTAGCATCCACATCTTGGTTTCTAATACTATTCTTCAATAAAAGAAACCAGGGCTCCTTGGAAAAATGGCTGATTTTAGGACTGTGGCAAGAAATATACAAGATGAGCCTGGAGCATCTTATAGTGCCAGAAAGCAAGGAAATGTTCAAAAACAAAACAAAACAAAACCTCACAATCACGGAGGAATGTCAAAGGGACACAGGAGCGAACTGGAATAGCTCCCAATGGCCAAAAATGGATTAAATTGTTAAATGAATCCATAATGGATTATAACCCAAATTATAAAAGAAATATCCATGAGTCCATACTGATATGAATAAATGATTAAATGAACTGACAAAGGGGGAAGAGTAAACAAAACCTCCTGTGCATAAGTCCACATAATTGATGTTGAAACCGTGCCCTCAAGGAGGTGGTGCATAGCTCCCTACCTCCTTATGTTCGGGCATTGCACAATGACTTCCTTACAAAGAGTAGGGAAAGGGAGAGAAAAGCCAATTGCAAAGCAGAGAACTTCACAAACACTATCTCAGCCAGGTGTTCCAAGTCAACACCAGTGGTAAGTCATACTGATAATATGTACCCTTGATATGATATGATGAGATGGCACTTCACCTCTGTGGTCATCGTCCCAAAACCCATAATCCAAGTCTAACCATGAGAAAAACATCAAACTGTAATAGAACATTCTGCAAAATACCTGACCAGTACTCAAAACTGTCAAAAATAATAATATAAACATGAATTTAAAAATTCAAAAATAATGAAAGTCTGAGAAATTGTTACAACCAAGAGGAGCCTAAGGACATATAACAATTAAATGTAATGTCATATCCTGGATGGGATCCTGGAACAGAAAAAGGACATTAGATAAGAACAAAGGAAATCTGAATAAAGCATGGAATTTAGCTAGTGAAAATAAAATTCTATAACTATTTACCAAATGTATGAGTGATTGCTTAATAATACCCTTGATCTTGCCACACTTCTTCGATTGTGATAAGTTGAAAGAGGATGGGCTTTGGCATCAACCAGACCAGATCTGATCTCAGCTTCACCCCTTGATAGCTGTTGGATTCTGAACAAGTTACTTTTCATGAAGCCTATTTCCTCATTTTAAAAAGGTGCTAATGTCTCTTCATAAGATTGCTGTAAAGATAAAAAAGAGATATCTATATATAAAACACCTAGCACCGTAATTGGCACATAGCAGGAGCTCGATAAATACTAAAATCTGTCCCTTTTGCAAATCACAATGAGACCTAGAAGTCAAAAAGGGAAGGTCTTATATATTATGTAGGAGGCTGAATGTTTACTTTAAGTCTCATGTTGCAGATTAATACTTTGCCATCTGACACTTAAGGGGTTGGTATCACTTGTCAGAAATTAAAATATTTTGAATGCAATATGCCTTTGATGAGGGATAAACCCTGTATCAGCTGTTAGAACTTTTCATAAATCTTCACCTTGTACTCATTCGGTATTTGCTTGAGATCTAATTATATCTTGCCTATTTGAAAAGTTCCCTTATTTTATTAAAAAGAGTGGGTAAAAGAGAACAACCATTTAATTCACTATAACGGTTAATAAGAAAAGCAATAGACACAATGAATTTTGGTCATGAATTGTGCCTTAATAAAAGTGAGTTTTCTGATTGCAAAAAGGAAATTCATAACAGTGACCAAAAGTATCCCAGGACTACATATTGTGCTGAATTACAAAAGCATAAGCCAAAAGTAAGAGTACCTTCATCTTCTATTTGGATGCCAAAAACAAACCATCAAACAGAACTGATAGGAACCAACACTAATAACAGTAATAAATTTTTAAAAAGAAAAGAACTGTCAGTGGGGGAAAAACATGAAAATGTGACTAGCAAAACAATGCAATATCCAAAGTACTTTCCAGTTCCTTACTGGCTGTGGAAAAAAAAGCTCTTTTCACTAAATTAGTCCTCACATAACAAGAATGAAGAGCAGCCTCTAGTGGCAGGTTAAGGATTTTACAAAGTGACCTTGCAGAAACCAAACTGCCTTTATTTCTTTTACTATTTACTCTGAGCAGAAAAGACACTTCATCCAATGAACCTGAGGAAGCTCAGAGCCAAGTTTGTTAGTAAACTTTAGCAGTTATACATAATATCATCCCCACCTTGAGTACCCAGCTACATTTTGTGGGGTGCCTGGGTGGTGCAGTCGTTAAGCGTCTGCCTCTGGCTCAGGGCGTGATCCTGGAGTCCTGGAATCGAGCCCCGCATCAGGCTCCTCCACTGGGAGCCTGCTTCTCCCTCTCCCACTCCCCCTGCTTGTGTTCCCTCTCTCGCTGGCTGTCTCTATCTCTGTCAAATAAATAAATAAAATCTTAAAAAAAAATAGCTACACGTCAAATTCTTTGTAGACAGAGATGGGCTATTAGCTGAATGAGCTATTATCTGAACCCTGGGATGGGGGGGGGAGTATTTTATTTTAAGGAACGAAACCACTAACAAAAACCTGAATGAAGACAGATGGGTTTGATGAACTCAAGTCTGGCTCTCACTCTTTTCTATTTTTTAAGAAGAGTTTATTTATTTATTTATTTATTTATTTGAGAGAGAGCACGAACGAAGGGGCAGAGGCAGAGGAAGCAGCAGACTCCCTGCTGAGCAGGGAGCCCCAGGCAGGGCTGGATCCAGGGCCCTGAGACCACGAGCTGAGCTGAAGGCAGAAGCTTCACCCGCTGAGCCACCCAGGCGCCCCTTTTCTGTCTCTCTGAATCAGGAGTGACCCGAAGTAGAAATACTCTGAGAGGAAAATAGAAATATCTCCTCTGCCCGAGAAACAATGAACCTTCCTGAATCTCACGTCATCTTTTCAAGTGCGCCCCCGTCTCCGACAGTCCAAGAGAAAGGCTGGGAAGGTACCAAAGGCATGTCTTCTTCCCTGCACCTTTGTTTCCTTGAAACTCCAATCTACTCATTCAAAGCCTTGATTTCTCGCCACTCATGAAATTAAAAATGAAACGAGTCACTGGACTCTTCTTCCTCGTCAATTACTGCTCCAGACACTGACACTACCTCCGGGTGAGTCAGCCAGTGGCGCTGGGACGGGAGGCTCGCTCTAAGCAACGCTCGGCTGGCTCCCTGTCTACACGCACCGCCGGAAAGCCTGCAACAGCCAGGACCGGCACTTTGCAAGTTCCCGCGGAGAAGAGCGCAGGGAGTCGTGAACACGAACTGGGGACTGCGGCTAAGACACAAGTCGCTCCTCGAGGGAGGTCGGGCACGCAGCTTCACAGCTCCTCGCCCCCCGCGACGAGTCCTCAGGCCCCACCACGTGGGAACCGGGGCAACGGTAAAGGCCGCAAACCTGGCACGGCTTCGCGGTGTGACTGCGCCTCCTGGTTCTCAGGGCCTCGGATGGCGGCCTCCTCCGCTCCCTCCTCCGCTGGGGTCGCGACGGCCGGGGCCGCAGGCTGCAGCCGCCTCCACCACGCCCAGCCCTCCGGAGGGGCCTCTGGCGTCGGACCGCGCGCTCCCCCGTCTGGCCCTGCTTCCCCGGGTCAGAGCGCCGGCCCACCTCGCCACGAGGAGGGAGACGGGCGCGCGGAGAGGCCCGGGCCGCGAGGACGAAGCTTCAGGCTTCTCAAGATAAATGGCGCGCTCGGTCGTGGAGAGCAAGAAGGAAGCTTCGGGAAAGGCTTAGAGGTGACCGAAACCCCAGCCGGGACCTAATTGGGCTTCCCGGCCCGGAATTCCTGCCTCACCCACCAGGCCAGCGGCCAAGTGGGGCCACAGGCTCGTGCCCGGCGTTCGGGGCGGGGCTTCTGCTCCCTGGGGGGCAGATGACCCCCCCCCAGAAAGGGGAAGGGCAGGGGCAGCCGGGGGCGGCGTGAGACCAGGGTTACTGCACCTTGCCTGGATTTAGTCGCGTGGAAGTATCCCCGTGAAAGTATTGCCAATTGTTCCTTCACTTGAGAGAGGGGAGTGGAGACAAAATGTTTTAAACCTCGGCAAGCCCGTAACTCCCATGAGATCCCCCTGAAATTACTTCAAGGGAGAGTGGATCATAAAACAATATTACCTTCTTTAATATAATTAATATAATCATTTAATTTTTTAGAGTTACTCTGCTTGTCTTTCACAGGTGCTTTCAAGTAAATTAATCTAGAGTATATTTTATTATATTTTATTTATTAAAAATTCCGACCTCCTCATAGGAGTGCTGCAATGATGAATTAATATTTGCTAAGCACTTGGAAGGTGAAAACTACATAAAACTTGATGGAGTTACTCTTATTGATGCAGAAAAACAATAACTCAGTAGGCTTGGTAACCCGTGCCATCTGCTATCTTCACGGAAATTACATTGTAAAAAGGGTTTGCCTAGCCAGGCGGAGCGGTCCAAGGCAGAAATAATTATCCAGGTAACTCGAATTCCCCAGAAAAAAGGAATCCTGCTTTTGAAGAAAAAGTGAATCTTGACCGATTTCGGTTGTTTTGTTCAATTATTATTTTCACATTTAAAGTAATCAGCTGTATAAATGTAGTCACCTGGACGACTCGATTTTAATGTCTCCTCCCTGTGATTTAAAATTTTAAGGCAAGGTCTGCATTAACAGATTGGGAATTAAATAATGCTCTTCCTTTCATAGCAGCCCACTAAGTTACTTTATATTCATATACTGTAATAGAAATTTAAATAAAACACCAAGAAGTTTCAACTATTTTTGTATCTGTATCACTGATTGCGTAGCATTTCTGACTAGTAGAGAGGAATAAGGTTAATAATGTATAATTTTTCTGAGGTATATGGTAACCAAAGAAAAGACAAGTATTGTATCTAGAATTACATTTCCAGTTAAGCTTATTTCCACCAGGACACACTTTTAATTATTAGGACAATTGCTTTAGCTCCCGCTCTTTACTTTGCTAATGTCAACAGGGCCACGGCCATCAAAGTAACATGGGTGTTTCGAAAGTAATCTGAAGAGTTTTAGAAGTAAATTGTTTTTCTCAATGCAGGGTTTTTAAATGTAGTGCTCTAAAATACCCAGCAAGCAGCTCTAATCAATCATTATAAAACTTCCCTACATGCAAGCACAGAAAACATTAAAATGTAATATCACGGAAGTAGGCCAGACCACTATCATCAACCTATTGTCATCATCATTTATATCATTTATTAAATTATGTAAGGCAGCAGTGCCAAAAAGTGAAGTAATATTGTGAATTCACTAGAGGGAGCAATTCTTTGTAGTAAACTAGTATTACTTAGCTCTATATATCCAGTAGTCCTAGAGTAGATATGGATCCTTAACATAATCTGAGAATGAAAATATGCATAATTCAGGAGAGAGATCCCAGTAAAGAGGTACTGTCATTTCAAGGGTTATTTGAAGGTTTTCTTAAAATATCTGAGGAGAAAAGGGAATTTGAAAACAGATGAAGTCTTATCATCTATTAGCATCCCCACTTTGTTTTAATTTTCACACATCTGTACTTTTAGACAAGAAATTACAGCCTACTAAAATTGGCACAGCATCTTATCCATTATCAGCCATCATGGTAACAAGAGCTAGTTTCCAAGTGTCTGTTATAAATGCAAATAAACTCCAGATTCAATGAAATAAAGATAACTTATTCTAGTCAGCAACATAAGTGACAGATGTTCAAACCAATTGACACTTCTGCTATACATTTCTATATTTTGGCTGTTTGTGACTTAACCTCAATTCATTTAGATTTGGATCCTGTTTGATATATTTAATACTCGGGATTTTAGCCAGAAAAACATTTTTAAGTGAAAATTAATGTGGAATTAATAAATAGTATTTATACAATTGTGCCTAACTGTATTAAGTTTTGATTGCCTGTTAAATGTTAATTTTAATGATATGGATTTAGCCATTGAAGATAAAATAAACTTTAGCTGTTATCATTGAGTTAATGTCATATTTTAATAATATCAAAGATGCTAAATTTTTTTAAATGATAGTTTTATTTTATTTGTGAAATATTTCATTCAATACATATTTAGTGAATTTCTATCTGTTACTGAATACTATTAGGATCTCAGGATACAAAGATTCAAGTTAGCTCACAATTTTGTGATCCTTTTAAAATGAAGTGTTCCACAATAATTTAATTATATTTGTTGAGAAAGAAAACTATGTATTTAAAAAGCTAAAGTCTTTTAATGAAATGAATGGCATGTCTTCCTTTTTTTTTAATTTCTGGAAATTAAAGCTCCAAGTTTAAAGAAAAGTTTCAGAGTCTTCCAATATATAAGGCATTGTTTAGATTATAAATTGTCAATTCTGGCAGCTCCAAGTCAACTATTTACTACTATTTATTTGTATGTGGATGGGCCAGATGTTCTCCAAACTGCATTCCCCGAACTCTTTTCCTTAAAACACTTCTTCAAAAAATGCAATCTGAATACTTGTGCTACTGCATTGATGGATTTAATCTTATTTCTACTTAAGAATGAAGAAAAAAAGATAGGTGACCGATGAATTCCTGGTAATGGTCAGTGTTTTCCACACCAAATCTCTCTTCTTTCCCATTGCACTATCTAAAATAGTATTTATTTCTACAGTGTTATAATGTACTGGGTTAGCCATAGGCTTTTATGAAGTATAATAATGTATCAAAGTGTCTATGAAACTATATTCTAAAGCATGAAGATGTGTATTTTTTGTTGTACTGGTAGCATCATTTCAAATATTATCATGCTATAAAGTAAAGTGTAAACATCAGAGCCACTAAGGAAGAACCAAAATTGAAATAGAATAGGGGTAAGGATTACACAAGTTGAGAATGGATTAATTTTCTTTGAAGTCAAACACTGAAAACTCACTTTAAACTATGACTTAAAGAAAAGGAATATTGAATTTTCATAAATATCCTATATCTCAATAACAATGAGATATTTTGTTATGGGCATATAATTTATAGAGATAGTTGAGAAAATAGGGACCCATTCATTCTACATTTTAAAATTAATTTTCTTTTAAAATTATATGAGGTTAGCTCTCATTATAGAAAATAAATACATAGCAATAAAAAATTACACTCTAAATTCCAAGACATTCTGACCACGTTTTACTTAGTTTATGCTATAATGTCCTTAAAATAAATCTTCAACCATAGTTTAACAGTGGCTTTAGAATTAAAAGGCCATCAGCCTTTCTAAGAAGGGAACTAAATATATTAATTTTTCAGTACTTTGAATATTTAATATTGACACATATAAATAGCCATCCAATATTAAAAGTGGATTCTCCTATCATTATCAGAAATACACTTCCTTATAACTTTTCCAAATTCTAAACCCATACCAATTCAGTTTTTCAAGAAACTGAATTTAATTGCAATATGTGTTGAAAATGTGTTCTCCCTTCTTCTCAATAATAACTAAGAGTACCTCATTTCACCAACGCATGGAAAACAAAATTATACCTATTTGGAAAGCCTTGGCCCTTCACTTTTTGTGTATCTTCAGCTTCTAAATGTTAATCCCAGAGGATCCAGGGACTGGTGAAGGCTCATAGAGTAGGGACATACTTTGTTAGAAGTGAAAAAAGCAGCCATTCCCCCTCAGTTATAAAGCAAAGAACTTAAGAACTTTGAACTACAATCTAAAAATCTTGGCATGTTAACTAACGTTTTGAAAGGCAAGTATCCATGTTTGAATGTTGAGGTATTTATGAATACTTTGCCTTATATATTTTTCTACTTGATCTAACTGGTAATATAAAATAAAAATAATGATGATAGAAAAATAACTTAGGAGGCTTAGCCTGGAGGAGCAACGATAAGAAAAGACCTTGAACATAAAATTTTTCTAAGACAGCAACTCACAAATGGGCTTTTACATTCTTGGGGAAGAGCTCAGAACACTGAGCCTGTGTAACATCAAAAATAAATGTTTACTTCAGACTTAAGTTTGGCATTTTAATATATATTATTCTAGTGGAAATATGATTACTGTCTTAATAAATCTGGGGATGAAACTGTTCTTTAAAAATATTTCACAATTATCAGGATCTTCATCTTCAAAGCATGATAGATAAGTCAATGTTTGCATAATATTCTTATATGTTGTACAGAAATATTAACACCAACTTACAGATGGTAAAACTGAGAAAGTCTTCTTTAATAACTTCAGAGACAATTGGCAAAATGCTATGGTTTTTTTTTCCCCATTTCTGCTTTAAAAATATTATTACATTATGCGGTGCCTGGGTGGCTCAGCCATTAAGAGGCTGCTTTCGGCTCAGGTCATGATCCCAGGGTGCTGGGATCGAGTCTTGTGTTTGGGCTCCCTGCTCAGTGAGGGGCCTGCTTCTCCCTCTCCCACTCCCCCTGCTCATGTTCCCTCTCTGTCAAATAAATAAATAAAATCTTTTTTCAAAATTTTAAAAAATAAAAATATTATTACATTAGACACAATTATCTAATAAGTAGAGTATTACAGATATATTGTTTTTATAATTGTGAACATTATCGTAGCAATAATTCCTAAGATATTTTTAAGGATGAGAACATTTTTACTATTCAAGAAAAAATAATATAGCTCTTAGGAGACCTCCAAACTGTGAATTAAGAATTAAGAGTTAAGAATCCTCCATTCTTTCCCCAACTCTGTCATCAGCAATTATATGACTTTGATTAGCTGATTGAAAGCTTAACCCTTACAGGCATGGCATGTAATGGACTCTCTAGATGGACCTCAAACAAGACGCAGTGAAATGAATCCCAGTGGAGAAAACGATTTATGCTTACCTTCTTTGTATTTTATGATACGCAAGTTGACTTTAAATCTTATAAATCATTCTAATCTACAATGTTCTGCTTTAAAATGAGGCCAAAGCTGAGTCTGAATCTTAGCTCCAGAAAATATATCCATCTCAGAGAAGTCTTTTTTTTTTTTCAATCTTCACACAAAATAAGGAGAGCAAGAGGTGTCTTTCCCCTGTAGTTGTCTTTCCGCTTTGCTTCTAGATGGTTATGCAACTGGGAAAACACTAATGACATTCCATGGGTCTGCAACTTGTCCGCTGTGTCACCCATGATGAAACTTCTATAAGACTTTGGAGGTTTGTGTAAGGGAATTCCTAAAAATCTGCTATTTATGTTTTGCAGGTGACTGAACAAATGTATTTTAGATCAGATGGGAAAGCAGCCTTAAAGCCCTTTTGCAAAGTTTATCAAACATTTTAGTCCAGGATTTTTCTGTACTGCATTTTTGTATAGGTGATAATCTAGCCTGTGTTTCAACTCTTCCAGTGAGGAAATCATTTTTTTAGAGAACTGGAAGCATCAAAAGATGCTTGCATATGCTATTTAAAATCTACCGTTCTATAGCTTACAGCCTTTTGTTCTTCTTCTCCCCTTTGAAGGAACACAGTATATGCAGGATATACTTACTATATGTTTCCTGTGCTGCTGCTTTAAACACATGCACAGGTGCTATGTCACCCCTAAGTCTACTCAGGGTATCACCAGTTGTTCTCATACCCTCTTTATGTTCTGCTGTGTTGTTTTCACTCTCCTGATTGGCCTTTAGTACCCTCAGTGACTTTTCCAATGTCTTTCAATGTATGTGACTCAGACTATATATAGGATCTTAAATTGATGTAAGTCTAGAAATGGACGACTACCCTCGTTGATATGGAAACTTCATTTAATTGATGCAGTCGAAAAGCACATAACATTTTTAAGCAGTCAGTTCATTTTACTGCCTCATGATGGGATTGTAGTTCACTGTATTGGTTATCTGTTGTTGCATAAAAATTACCTCAAAACCTAGTCAGTGGAGCATGTGACTCTTGATCTTAGGGTTGCAAATTTGAGCCCCACACTGGGTGGAGAGGTTACTTAAATCTTAAAATCTTAAAAGGGGCACTTGGGTGGCTCAGTTGGTTGAGCGTTCTACTCTTGGTTTTGGCTCAGGTCATGATCTCACAGGGTTGTGAAATCGAGCCCCATGGTGTGTTCTCTGTGCTCAGCCTGGAGTCTACTTAAGATTCTCTCCGTCGCCCTCTGCCCCTCCCCCACCGTTTGCATGTGCTCACTCTCTCTTAAAAAATTGTTTTAAATAAATAAATAAAATCTTAAAAAAACCCAAAACCTTAGTGGCTGAAAATAACAACAAACATTTATTATCTTATACAGTTTCTGTGGCTCAGGAACTTGACAATACCTTAGCTGGGTAGTCCTTTGTTCAATGTCTCTCATAAGATTGCAGTTAAAATCTCAGCTAGGGTTACAGTCCTCTGAAAATCTGGCTGGGGCTGGAGGATCTACTTCTAACACGCTCACTTATATGGCAGTGAAGTTCATTATGGCTCAGTTCCTTACCCCATGGTCCTGCCCTTAGGGCTGCTTGCGGGTCCTTATGACATGACATGATATCTGATTTCTCCAGGGTGAATGACCCAAAAGAGAGCAACGCAGAAGCTACAATATCATTTATGTCCTAGTCTTGCAAGGTACACATTGTCATTTTCATAATACACTATCGGTTACACAGATTAGCCCTATCCGGTGTGGGAGGGGACTACACAGAGGCATGAATATCAGGAAGCCAGGATTATTTGGAGGCCATGTCACAAACTGATACTAGAACCCACCCTCTGTCTCCCAATGACTAAACTCCCTCCCACAGGTAAATTAAACTCTTACCTTCTCAAGGCCACCAAACGTTTCATCCCATTACAGCATCATCTCAAAGTCTAGAATCTTGTCATCTTAACCAGGCCCAGATGTGGATGAAGCCACTGGATGGCTCTCTTGAGTCATAACCTTAGATCTTTATAAGGTGTTAGCAAAGGATTTTACCACTCTACCCTCAGATTCATTTTTATACCATAATTGCCTGGCAGAGCCTGAATTTGATCTTTGTTCAGAAACCATTTCCTTGTCCCAGCATTGTTTCCTTTTCTGGCCTTGGAAGCCATACATCATCATTTCCACAATATCCCATTAGCTACATAGGTTAATTTTATTCATTGTGGGAGGGGACTGCAAGATGTCAATTATAGGAGCCTGGAATCATTGGGTTCGTGAAGGCTGGCTACTACATCCACTAAAATCTTGGATAATTTAATGTTTAGGAAATACTGTTAAGCCAGCTTCATCCCCTTGGTATTTATTGATCTTTTTAATCTAAAAATCACCCATATTTATCATTAAATTACCATTGGAGTTTCTATTCTGTATTTCAACCTTTTTGGATCTTTTTTGAATTTTTTTTAAAGATTTATCTATTTATTATTTTAGAGAGAGAGACAAAGAGAGAGCAGGGGGAGGGGCAGAGGGAGAGAATCTCAGCAGACTCCCCAGTGAGTGTGGAGCCTGACTTGGGCTCAATCCCACGACTCTGAGATTATGACCTGAGCCAAAACCACGTGTCAGATGCTTAACTGACTGAACTACCTAGGTGCCTGATCTCCTTGAATTTTAATTCTGTCATATGAACAACACTCCACAACTTTGAATTATTGATAAGTATAATAGTTATGGAATTTTAAAAAATGCAGTTTATTGATAAAACTGTTGCTAAACATTTGTGTCTCTAGAGCTATTTAGACCATTTAGTTGATAAAATAAGTACGTATATCTTCACCTGCACCATTCTAGAAATAACACATGAAATTCATTTTCTGTCAAGTATAAATAGGGGTCCATTTTTCCCATGCACATAAAAATATAGTATGCTAATCTCCAAAGGCAAGAGAAACAAAAGATAAAATGAACTGGTGGGACTTCATCAAGATAAAAAGCTTCTGCACAGCCAAGGAAAAAGTCAAAAAAACTAAGAGGCAGCCCACGGAATAGGAGAATATATTTACAAACGATACTACAGATAAAAGACTGGTATCCAAGATCTACAAAGAACTTCTCAAACTCAATACGTGAGAAACAAATAAACAAATCATAAAATGGGCAGAAGATATGAACAGACACTTTTCCAACGATGACATACAAATGGCTAACAGACACATGAAAAAATGTTCAAAATCATTAGCCATCAGGGAAATTCAAATCAAAAGCACACTAACATACCACCTTGCACCAGTTAGAATGGCAAAAATTGACAAGGCAAGAAACAACAATTGCTGGAGAGGTTGTGGAGAAAGGGGATCCCTCCTACATTGTTGGTGGGAATGCAAGTTGGTACAGCCACTCTGGAAAACAGTGTGGAGGTCCCTTAAAAAGTTAAAAATTGAGCTACCCTATGACCCAGCCATTGCACTACTGGGTATTTACCCCAAAGATACAGACGTAGTGAAGAGAAGGGCCAATGCACCAATGTTCATAGCAGCAATGTCCACAATAGCTAAATCGTGGAAGGAGCCGAGATGCCCTTCAACAGATGACTGGATTAAGAAGTTGTGGTCCATATATACAATGAAATATTACTCAGCCATCAAAAAGTACGATTTCTCAACATTTGCTGCAACACGGATGGCACTGGAGGAGATAATGCTAAGTGAAATAAGTCAAGCAGAGAAAGACAATTATCATATGGTTTCTCTCATCTATGGAACATAAGAACTAGGAAGATCCGGGGCGCCTGGGTGGCACAGCGGTTAAGCATCTGCCTTCAGCTCAGGGCGTGATCCCAGCGTTCTGGGATCGAGTCCCACATCAGGCTCCTCTGTTATGAGCCTGCTTCTTCCTCTCCCACTCCCCCTGCTTGTGTTCCCTCTCTCGCTGGCTGTCTCTGTCTCTGTCAAATAAATAAATAAAATCTTTAAAAAATAATAATATAAAAAAAAGAACTAGGAAGATCGGTAGGGGAAGAAAGGGATAAAGAAAGGGGGGTAATCAGAAGGGGGAATGAAGCATGAGAGACTATGGACTCTGAGAAACAAACTGAGGGCTTCAGAGGAGAGGGGGGTGGGGGAATGGGATAGACCGGTGATGGGTAGTAAGGAGGGCACGTATTGCATAGTGCACCAGGTGTTATACGCAACTAATGAATCATCGAACTTTACATCAAAAACCAGGGATGTACTGTATGGTGACTAACATAATATAATAAAAAAAATTAAAAAAATATATAGTATGCTATACAGTGGCAGCTCCAACTTCATCAGTAATTCTAATATATTTTGAAAGTTGACTAATTAAACAGGCAAAATCCTCAAGAAATGAGTCCTGAAGATTACAATGTCTTAAATTCTCTAGTGTGAACACTTGAAACTTAATTGCTAGGGCTGTACACAAAATATCAGCCTTTGGCAAAGTTATGGGTGGGATAAATTCCTTATTCTTTGCTCACCCCTTAAGAATAGAAACAATGTTTTTGTCATTATTTTCTCCATTGGATTTAGCAAAATACTTATGCTCATAGATACTTAATAAATATTTTTTTAATTTTTTTTTAAGATTTTATTTATTTGACAGAGACAGCCAGCCAGCGAGAGAGAGAGAACACAAGCAGGGGGAGTGGGAGAGGAAGAAGCAGGCTTCCAGCAGAGGAGCCTGGTGTGGGGCTCGATCCCAGAACGCCAGGATCACGCCCTGAGCAGAAGGCAGACGCTTAACGACTGCGCCACCCAGGCGCCCCTTAATAAATATTTGTAACTGGTGAATTGGTTAATAAATTATTGACAGATCATGAATTCCCCTCTCCCAAGTTTCTTGGTACCCAATTCCTCTTGCCTGTACCAGTTATCCTACCAAAGTCTTCCCTTAGCGTTCCAAGACCTTTTTCAATCTCCCTCTATTCAATCAAAAGTTGACTATTTTTAAATAAGGAAGAAGTTGGACAGTCTAATAACATTTAGGGACCATTGTCAATGCCTGAATCCATATTAGGGCATCTAATGATGCGGATTTTCTGATACAGTAAGTGAAAAGCTTTGGGCAAGCTTTTGGCTGCCTTACAACCATAATAGGTTGCCATCAGTTTGCCTTCTCAGTAAGATCAGTCTTGATTGAACATGACAGTTGGTGAGTTCTCTACCAGGAAAATCTGGTCTTCCTAACATTGGGATTCCAAAACTATATTCCTCACTATGTGTGCCTTGCCATGATTCCTTTTCTTGTTCACCTAACTTAGGAAGCAAGTTTTTAGATGAATAGCATTCCCCTGTTTCTGCTAATGGGCTCATCACTCAGTCAATCACATAAACTCAAAAACTTTAAGTTTGTTGAATTTGTGCTTTCCCTAAACCACCTCATCCAACGTAGTCTTTCGGTTATCTTTCTCAGCTCTTCCTCTTCCTTTATCTCTACCATACCCCAGTTTAAACCTTCTAGTTTATCTCTCTTTGCGGTTTGGTCACACATCCTTGCCACATTAACTTACTAAAGTACAATATATATCCATTCATTATTCTGCTCAAAAATCTCACTCCCATCTACTCAGTGCCTACACAATTAACTCCAAACTTCTTAGTCTAGTTTTCAATGTCTGCCACATTCTAGCCACAATTTAGCTTTCCAGGCTTACTTTCCACTACTTTGACACACTGGATTATTCTGTCTGCCAAACTCATCCCACATCTACCATTAAATCTGTATTGCGTTTTTCCCTCTGCCTGAATGTCCTCCTACCACTTCCATTAAAACCCTGCCCATCTTTCAAAACCAAAGTCAAAAGGAATCTCAGACATGCTTTAATCCTACCAGCCAGAAGTATTCTCACTCTTTTCTGAAAGTCCAGGGAACTTTGTACCACTCCTAAGGTACTTACTGAATTCTGACTTTGGTTTCAGTTATATGCTTACGTGATTTATCTATTCTTATATATTTTAAACTTCCTGAGAATGTAGGTTCTATCATTCCGTGTATAGTAGTTAGCACATCTGCTTTACTTAGAGGTGGTTGTTCCTGAGGAGCCATCATGGAATGAGTTGGGTAAGTATTCTACATTGGTTTGGGGTGGTGAATAGGAACACAGTATAGTGTGGTCAAGAGAAAAAGCTTTGGAGGTCAAACAATCTCAGATTTAAATTTGGTTTTACCAGTTTCTAGTTACGTGATTTGTGGCAAATTAACTAATCTCTTGGCGTCTCAGTTTCTTCATCTGGAAAATGGGAATGAATGCTTATTTCATAGATTTGTTGTCATCATTAATGAGGTGTTAGGTATAAAACACTTATCTTAATAAATAATTATTACCTCCCTATCCTCTAATGTTCCTAGCATAGTGTTTGATAACTTTTTTTATTAAATAAATGAATTATTTAGAAAACAAAAACATACCATGTTTAAACATAATTTAAATATGCATGTATATTTAATAATTAAGACAAAACGTTAGAAGGGCATAGAAGAAAGGATAAAAAAGGGAAGAGCAAAGTCAGGAATCAAGATACTACATTTTTTTTAAGTGAGCAAGAAGAAATTTAATTTATGACCCAGACTTATAGTCTTAACTCTAGAGAATATGCTGGGAATTCCTTACAATTTTCTAATGGGAAAAACCTAATTATCTATTTTAATTATAATAGTTCACATCTTAAATTTCATATAAAAATGTTTAATACTGCAGCTTATGGGAGGCCCCACCAGGCTCCAGATTCTCAGCCACTGGGAAATTTCTGTGCCAGACCACCCACTACGAGAGTGAAAAGTTGGTACCTTTGCCAGTGTGGAAATTTCTTCAGATAAGAGCTCTAAACTGTTGTAACCATTTTCCCCAGGAAGACGGGGGGGGGGGACACATGAGAAATTACTGGACAAACACTAATTGCCCAGGTTTCAAAGTAATAATCAAAAGTGGAATTAATGCTTTTAGCACCACAGCTCTCCTGAACTTAAGTCTGTTTGTATGGATTTGGGCTGGTTTGTTTCAGTCTGTTTCTTTGGAGGACACAAAATTATATGAATAAAGCTAGAATTTCAAGGCAAGTCACGCTATTTAGTTATGGCCGATTTGGATTTTTGTTCATTTTTAATCATCTTTCTCAAAATGCCTTTAGAAACAAGTCATTCAAATAGTAATACTG
Organism: Ursus maritimus; assembly: GCF_017311325.1. Classification (NCBI taxonomy): domain Eukaryota; kingdom Metazoa; phylum Chordata; class Mammalia; order Carnivora; family Ursidae; genus Ursus; species Ursus maritimus. Next base: position 5,995,359 of record NW_024423453.1, read on the forward strand.
TAATAGCTTTTGCACTCGAAATCTTTTTTTAAGTTTCTTGGGATAACCTTTCATTATGAAAGCAAAAGAAACATCCAAATGGTGGTTAAACCTGGAGAAGGTACAGAAAGTTGCACAAGGTGGGGGGGAAGGGATAATTGGATGATGGGCATTAGGGAGGGCACTTGATGTAATGAGCACTGGGTGTTATATGCAATTGATGAATTGTTAAATTCAACCCCTGAAACTGATAACACACTATATGTTAACTAAATTGAATTAAATAAAAAATTTTTAAAAAGGAAAGGTGCACAAAATTAGTCTTTGCTCTTAATGTTTCCATTTTGGAAAAACTAATATTTGACATCTTTTATCTTAAAGGTATTATCTCATCTATAATTAGGAGCAGTCTGAAAATCTACTTTCTTGGACTAATACAGAACAGATGTTTGTAAAAGTGCCTGAAATATAATAGACCTTCAATAAATGTTATTGTGTTGGCACAAGAGCTTAACAGGTGTGTGTATGTTTGTGTACACAGCTCTCCTTCACCCCCTCAATACTTCCCAGGTAGTGTTAGTGGAGGGCACTGGAAGATGAGATTTTTCTTCTTAAGCCAGCGCCTCTGAGGATTCCAAAAGACAATCTCAAATCATAGTTCCAAAAGCACTTCTTTTCTGCTCTTCTCAGGGGAGAAGACTATTTACGGGGGTGGGAAAAGGGACACTCTACTGAAGCAAGAACTCTTTTGGTTGCAAGTAACAAAAACCCAATTTTAGCTACCTTGGGCAAACCAGGAAATAAATACTGACCTGAGTAACAAAATCTCAGGAAGGGCATGGACCTCAACGATCACAAAAACAAGGACATGGCTAGAGTCTCTTTCCATCCAACTCTAACTTCTGCTTCTCTCTGAGTCAGCTTTCTGTCTTACTGGAGACTGCAACCTTCTACCCTGGAGAACCTCGCTTTCGAAATCGCTTCCTGAAAAGGACTAGTTCTTCTCTAAATCCTGTTGGAAATTCCCAGAGAGGGAACTGAAGGGTTCACCTAGGTCATACGCCCCTTTTGTGGACGGAGAGACCAAATCTATAACTGGCAGCCTCCACTAGAACAGTATAGTTTAGGTAAAGAGAAGAGCATTTCCTCTAAAAAGAAGACACTTCTGTTTCCAGAAGGAGAGCAGTGCTGGACAGACAAAAGAAATAGTCTTAAAATTATACTTTTAAAAATTCGGAATTTTATCTATTAAATATGTAAAGAAATATCTTTTCCAGTTGCTTATTATTTTCTATAAATTTATTTTTCTGTCTCTTAGTGTTTATCTCATATTTCTTCTATCTCAAATGTTTTTCTTAAACAACACCACTAAGTCCCATCCTTTCTCTCCTTCAAATCTGTGCTTAAGATTCACTTCCTTGGGGGGCGCCTGGGTGGCTCATTGAGCATCTGCCTTTGGGTCGGGTCATGATCCCAGGGTCCTGGGATTGAGCCCTGCATCAGGTTCCCTGCTCAGCGGGAAGTCTGCTTCTCCCTCTCCCACTCCCCCTGCTTGTGTTCCCTCTCTCGCTGTCTCTGTCAAATAAATAAATAAAATATTAAAAAAAAAAAGATTCACTTCCTTGGGCTTCTGGTAAAAATGTGGCTAATTGTGTAGATTTATCTCTATTTTACCCCAAATGCTATTAAAAGGGCAAGGAGAGAGAGAGAGAGAACGAGGAAGAGAGGGAGAGAGAGAGAACCCCTAGGTGCAAAGAAGAAGGGGGAAGACAGTAACAGATGAAAAGTGACAAAAACTTATGGAAGACAGGAAGTAGATATGTAGTGGATTAGTAACCTTTGCAATGTAACAAATTACTCAAAACTTAGCTTCTTAAAACAATAAATATTTATTATGTCACCCAGTTTTGAGGATGAGGAATCTGGGAGCAGCTTAGGCTGCAGTCATTCAGAGAGCTGGAGAATCCACTTCCAAGCTCTCACACGTGGCTGTTGGCAGGAGGCTTCAGTTTCTCACTATAAAGAAATACTCTATGCTTGTGAAATACTAACTGCAATAAGGGAAAGAAAATGTAACAGTAGAGAAGCTAGCTGACACCACCTAAATCAAGGAAGCAATGTCACATCAGGAAATATTGTTTAGGTGGACATTGTGTGCCCAAGAACACAGCATCGCTTCTGTGATATTCCTGAATATCATAGAAGATATGTAATTGGAATCTAATCACATGAAAATATCACACACACACACCCCAAATTGAAAAACATTCTACAAAATAACTGACCTATAATCTTCAAATGTGTTAAATTCATGGAAGTGTGTTCTGTGCTTTGATGCGGCTATGGGAGCACAGAGGAGGGTCACCTTGACCTAACTGATGTCAACATGTCAGGGAAGCCAGTGTAGGGATATCTAAGCTGATACCTAGAGTTAGCATGGAAAGGGACAATGGAGGGTGAGCAGAGGCAAGAAAGGAGGAAGCAGGTCATAATGTTTAAGACCAAGGAAAAACCATTTGATCACATACCAACCCGTGTGGGGTGTGTGTGTGTGTGTGTGTGTGTGTGTGTGTGTGTGTGTATCTAAACTTTTTCTTTAATATTAGCAAGAGTTTGCTCCTTTTCCTATCATATCTAAAATGTCACATTGCAGGGGCACCTGGCTGGCTCAGCTGGAAGAGCATGCAACTTCTGATCTCAGGGTATGAGTTCAAGTCCCATGTTGGGGGTAGGGATTACTTTAAAAAAATAAAAGAAAAGAATAAAATGTCATATTTCAAATTAACTTAAGAGGTTATGCCTATTACTTTAGTCTAAGAAATGTGCCTTGGGACACATAGGAAAGAGAACAAATTTGCCCTTGATGGTCTCGGTTACTATAATCATCATTTTTTCTTCAAACATTAATCATCTCATAAACTAATTAGGCCACATTATTTTCATAGCACTTTTAATGTATTTCCTTTATATGTCTTTTATAAATGGCATTTTTAAAAAATTTTTATTTATTCATTCTACAGAGAGAGATAGCCAGCGAGAGAGGGAACACAAGCAGGGGGAGTGGGAGAGGAAGAAGCAGGCTCCCAGCGTAAGAGCCTGACGTGGGCCTCGATCCCAGAACACCAAGATCATGCCCTGAGCCAAAGCCAGTCGCTTAACTACTGAGCCACCCAGGCGCCCCTATAAATGGCATTTTCTAATCATGTAAACAGAAGTGATACAGAAGACTAAATTTTTTCCCAGTGGCCATTTGTTCAGTGGTCGAGAGAACAAAGCTCTTGTCAGATTGTGCCTGATTTGAGTCCTTTTCTAGACCTGACTCTGCCACCCATTGGCAAGGTAGCCTGAAGCAAGTCACCTCTGAGTATCAGTTTTCTTAATGTCAAAGACAAAATAAAACAAGGCAAACAAAAAAACAGTGTGTATTTTATAGGATCGTTGTGAGAAATGATTAAAATAATATGTGAACAGCATTTAGCACAGTGCTTGGCTCATTGAAATAGTCAATAAACCAGATCTTCTGCATCACCCTATAGTTATGTTTAGAAAAGGTTATGCATAAAATCAGGTCAAATGTAATGCCAAAAATATATTTAGAGTGCTGTGAAAATACTATTGGCCCGCTGTTTCTTGAGTGTGTGGCTGATTTTTTAATTGATGATTATAGTGCCTGAAACACTCAAAGATAATTTGTCTGCTCTATCTCATCTTGCAATGTCCCAGTCATCCTCCCCTTTGATTTTTTGAATCCCCAGCCTAAGCTAGAGTGGCTTCCAAGAAACAGCAAGGACAGGACCACTGCTTCTCCAGTAGAGATGGGATTTTGAAAACCTTATAGGCACTGCAGAACGCACCTCATTGTAACTCCCTACCATCCCACCTCCTCCGTCCATGTACTTGCCCGTATAGGTATTCATTTGTTTATTTAGCATAGTGAGGTAAAACATCTTTTCTGATATATAACAAGACTTACGAAATGTTTCGTACTTGTGTCACCAAAAGTAACATCAATGTTTCCATTGTTCCGGTGAAGTGTGTTTATTGCTTATGATAGCAGCTGGGAAATGCGAGTGGGTAGGGTAAATGATCTAAGGAATATTTTGCCACCAAGAAATTAATCAAAAATATTTGGGGTTTATGGGGTAACAATGAGCAGAAATAAAAATAACAATGGTGTGTTTGGTCTATGACTTGAGTTAAAGTCTGATTGGGTTAATCTTTTTTTGTTGTTCTGGGGTTGACTAACATTTTTAACTTCTCAAGTTCCTTATCGCTAACCATAAAAGTGAAAAAGGGATTTTGTTCATCGTTTATTGTGATGCACTATATTTTACTGTTTATTATGAATAGTCAAATTGTTAAGAGTGTAAAATTATTGTGGAGATTGGAGATCATAATCTCTTAAGTAGTAGAAAGATCCTAGGTTCTGACATTATAAGCTGGACACTTCCATCATCTATGTGCCCCCCTCCTCCAACCACCACATACACGTCTCCCTTCTGTTTCCCTCACCACACGCAGTCTCCAAGCTATTTATTAAGAAACATTAAAATGTGTCCAGTACCTGATGAACCCTGATCATCACCCTAAAAATGCTGCATGATCCATGACCCTAGAAGTGCTCTGATACAGTACAAAATGATGGTAGTGATGATTTAAAAAAGATAAAGATGAAATTTCTGCTATGGAATTCTTTTCCATATCTAATGTGTTGAGAGAAAATTAGAAATGAATTAGAATTAATCTGAGATTTAACTCATGCCAATTCAATAGATTTTAATATCTTTGGCCTTTGATTTTTGTGAACAGAGGTTTTAATTATACTATTTGATCAACAGGCATTTATTGGGGGCGCCTGGGTGGCGCAGTTGTTAAGCGTCTGCCTTCGGCTCAGGGCGTGATCCAGGAGTCCTGGGATTGAGCCCCACATCAGGCTCCTCTGCTGGGAAGCCTGCTTCTTCCTCTCCCACTCCCCTGCTTGTGTTCCCTCTCTCCCTGGCTGTCTGTCTCTGTCAAATAAATAAATAAAATCTTAAAAGGGGGGGGCATTTATTGAACGCCTACTATTTAGCAAGTATGGTTCCAGGCTCCAACAAAAAGCTTTAAAGAAAATGACCCCCAGATCCTAACTCACAGTAACACATCCCACATGGTAATTGACAAAGGAGTAATACAGACAAAAAATAAGTTTTCAGGTATGAGTGCCCAGAAATGAAATTTAAAAAGCAAAAAGGGAGAGAATTGTCAAAGTAGAATTATCTCTAAGAGACGTTGGAAGAAGTTGGAAAGGAAAAGGAATCACAGAGGGGTGGGAATGGGACAACTCTTCTGTGGAGGAAGACATCCTTCTACTGGATTCTAATCTGAAAATGCAGGATGACAATGAAGGTGCTCTCCAACCATGAAAGGAACAGAAATCACCAGAAAATACTGCCGAGCCAATAACAATAGGATATAGCACAAGAAAAATAAGTACCTTTGTTTGGACAGATGCCGAAAGGACCTCACATTAACCCATAAACTCTACACAGCACTGTATCTATGTTCTTCCAGAACACATAATTTGACAATGGGGGCAGTGCCAGCCTCAGGCAAAAGGAGCTTCCAAGCTGAGAGTAGTAAACTGAACTGAGGTTTATCACTTTGGTGGTCATAACGCCAAGGGTAGAGCTGCCTGGGATGAAAGGAGTGTGTTCACGACCCGTCTGGGATATCCTGCTTGTAGTGGGCTTTGTTAAAATGTTCACAGTCCCTCTGTTGCTGTGAAGAGACATATTCCAATGTTGCATGCTTTGCTTATCGGCCCTGATACCTTTATTGTTCATACAAGCACTCCATATTTATGAATACAAATGGTTTACAAGTAGACTGGATAAAACAACTTTTCACGTCTGGAAGAGTAAACACTAGAAACAATCTGAAGCCTTAATTCAAAAGAGGGGACAAATAGAGGATAATCCAGGAGCAGCCAGAATTCTGGGGAGAGCCTACTGAGGTGGAGAAGGGCCAAAGGAAAAGGAGGAAATGAGGATGGCAGGAAATAAGGGGAAAGAAAAGGGATGTGAAGAGAGAGACTTTCTCCCATCCACGAAGTTGTGTGGATAGCTCTCCCTAACCCTCTGTTCCTCGTTCTCTGACAAGGCATTGCATGGCAAGAGAGTGTCCAGCAGAGACTTGGGGTTGCCAGTTGCTCCAGCCACTATGGCCTCATCTCTCCACCTCCATGGTGGCACCTCACCCAGATTCCTTTCTTGTCAAACTTGTTTCCAATCACCCAAGCCCTCTAGTCTACGACCTCTTGGTCAAACTGTCTGTTACCCAGGACACAAATAGATTGAGAGTGTCAGATAACATGGTAATTTTGTGGGGGAGAAGACAGTTTGAGTGAGCACTGCAATACCCTTTATCTTATCCCTTTCCCCAGCTACCTGCACCTTTAATAGTAAATGCCCTTTCCCCACCTATGTTTCTCTGTGTCTCTAAGTCACTGTAGGGCAACCGAGTGTGACTCATATCTCTTTTTATTTGTTTTGATGCGTTCTTTCCCTCTGGGGAGCTAACTGGTTGAAAATTTGAGTCAATTCTATTTTTCCAAGGGAAGTGGGGTAACACGAAGTTGGGTGATGACAAACTTGGGTTGTGTTGCTCTATGGTAATCACATAAAATACTGTGTGCTCTGAAGTTAGAGCACTGACACTACTTGAAGTGGTGAATATCCTGGAACCACATCTTACACTCGAACTGACTAATATTCAACTAATGCAAATATGTGTGTTCACCCCATGCTTGATGCCTGCAACCACATCTTACACTCGAACTGACTAATATTCAACTAATGCAAATATGTGTGTTCACCCCATGCTTGATGCCTGCTGAGGCTCTGAAACCTTGTTCCCTGAATGTCCCTGTTGCCATCCTCTACCTCCCGCCAGAAAGTCTCACCATCACTGTACAGGCTGCAAGCACACTAGAGAAGAAGTGGTTTTGGAAGAAGCCAGGACATGACTGTGAGAGGAATGGAATGATCCACAGCTCACACCAGATGCACATGCCACCACAACCAGTTCTCACACCCCTGAGCACAAAGATTTGGGTAAATGTTCTCAGGAAAAATTATGCTGCTCCGGTAAGCAGGTCAGAGATAGAGTCCAAGGTGGGGTGGGGAGCAGGGGTGTTACCTGTTCAAGAAATCCTTATCAAGAGGTTATTATGGGCTAGGCACTGTGTTTTGAGTAAAGCAGCTATTTTGGCTAGAAATAAACCAATCTGCTTAAGTACAAGAATTATTCTGCAGGCTGGTTGGCAACTCCTGAAAGCTTTATATAACATTACATCTTTCTCTTGCTAGCGCCTTCTTTATCTCTTTTCTTGAATGAGGGATAGGGGAAGGGAGAGGTTAGATAGAGGGAGTGAGAGATTTGGAAACGGAATCACCTTTCTATTCAGGGATTTGCCGAGCACCGCGAGTTGCTAATGTTTCCAGGTGAGGGCAGAAGAACTCAGGAGGTGCGCTATCTTCAATTCTTTCCCAGTTGTTATCTTTTCATAAGTTCTGTATATTTGACTGGGCAAGTGGGTGTAGGCAGTACTTAGATTTAAAGAAAGAAATAAGTCAGAGTGGGAAACAGGCAGGGTCCAGGAGAGAGGAGTCGGGGTGCGACCTGGGCTCCGCGTTTCGGCAGGACCTTGCTTCTGGGCTGAGCCCCGGGACCAGGCACCCCCACCCCCCGCCCTTTGCGCCGCCCACCTTGCGCCTCTGTTCAGGCTCCAGCCTGGCTTGCAAAGCTCCGGCTGCACTCACTACCCACCCAGCCTTTCCTCGCAGGGTCCATCCAAAGCGCCTGGGCTGGCGGCCGATCCCCGGAGTCTACTGATCAGCTTGGGTTCTCGACCTTGTGGGCGGCCTCTCCTTCTAGAACTTCAGCTACTCTCACTAACTTTGTTAAGATACGAAAGGCTGTTCCAGACCTTTCTGTGTACCTCAAGTGTAAAACGAAAGGAAATTCGCTTGGGTTAGAAAGCTTAAACATCAGGTTACTCAAGGAGAACGGCTGGTTCGATAACCCCCATCTCCCCGCCTCCACCTAACCTCAGCCTCCGGCAGCCGAATGGTCCCTAGGAAGTGGATGCCAGAAGGGTCTGTGCATTGGGCCGGGGACATTGCCAGGTCAGCTCTAGGCGCAGAGCTCGCTATAGGTCCTCTCTCCCAGGATCGGATAGATGATTCATTTTTATATGTAACGTTTTACCCCGCTCTATAGCTCCGGCTGGTTAATGTTCAACCCCAGGGCTTCGAGAGGCAGCTCTAGGGAGGCAGGCAGGGATGACCCAT
>NW_024423453.1:6003680-6006806 GCF_017311325.1 Ursus maritimus
CAAGGTATATGGCCGCTCGGGAAGGAAGGCACAGAAGCCCGAGAGAGGGTGAGGAGGGATGTGGCGGGGAGTGGTGGGGGGGCGCTCCTCCGGCCTGGGCCTCCCTAGGCCGACTCTGAGACTGCGGAGAAACCAGTGGGTCCGCGGCCCCGTCCCCGGCAGGCGTCCCCGGGGCGCAGCCAAGAGGCCCTGCTCAGCCTGGGCCGCGACCGCCCACGACGCCGCAGCCTGGGCCGAGAGCGGCGCGTGCGGGGGCGACAAGAGCGCGGACGCAAGGGCGGCCGCGTCGCCCCAGAACGACCTCGGGGGTGGCTCTGTGCTGCCCCAGCGACCCGGCTGCGATGCCAGCCTGGAGCTTCGCGCTGGGGACGCCGGAGGGAGGTGGGCGGGCGCGCGGCGGCAGCTGAGGATTAGATTCCGGGGTTGTCGTCCCAGGGGACGTGCAAAAACTAGTGCGGAGACACGAAAGGGGTCCTCGGAGGTGCGTGGGTTGCCTTCTGGGCCGCCACTTCTCCGGGTGCCTCCGAAAATACTGTCAGGGTAATGCGAAGCAGAACGTCTTGCCACCGTCCTTCTCCTTTGTTGCCGGGCCAAAAAAAATGAACACTAAGATAAAACAGCTGTTCTGGTCAGTAGAAGGCGGTAGGACACGATTGCGCCCGAGCCGCTGCTCAGGGGCTTCCGTGAGGCCCAAGGCGAAGCTACCCTTGGGGGCAAGCTCAGGTGGAACGGCGGGACCCTGGGTCCTTCTAAGAGTTGGACCGCGTGGCTCCCGCGGAATCCATGGGTCCAGAAGGTCCTGGCCAGATGTCCAGACTGCCATCCCCTGGAGCCGGGCCATTGACAAGGTGGGGGTTAGGGGGATGCTGCACGGGGAAAAGGGGGTTCCGGGCTGGGGAGGAGAGCTTCACGCCATGGAGCAGCAGCCGAGAATTCGCAGGCGAGACTTTTTCGCTTGTTTTTCTTTTCTTTTCCTCTTTCTTTCTTTCTTTCTTTCTTTCTTTCTTTCTTTCTTTCTTTCTTTCTTTCTCTGTCAAAGAAACAAACAAGACCCTGCCTCATCAGATAAAAGTGGCTCCTACGATTTCACGGATTTTAAGCGAGGGCTGGAGGGGCTGACGTTAGTAGAATACTGTGAATGAACATTGCCTGAGGCCCGCAGAAGAAGGGTTTTATTTTACTTTCTTCTGTTTGGTATTATATGATTTTCTAACAAAGTGACCCGTCGTCTGTAGCCCTGGGCTCGGGCAGGCAAAACCCCTTCCTTGGCACTGGGGATGGTCTGCAAGATCTCTACCTCCGTCCACTCGGCAACCCCCACCCGGTGCCCGCACACGGCAGCGTGAAATCAGACATGCCCGTCGTCAACCAAACGCAAGCAGCCACGTTAAGTGACGCCAGGGAAGGCCCCGCTAGTCCATCCCGGAGGACAGAGGAAGATACCATCAAGCTTCAGCTGGGGGCGGCAACCCTCCCCAGATACCCAGAGAAGCAGAGTTGAGGGGGCTGTTGACGCAAGCAGAGTGGGGAAAGAGCCCAGGAACTGGATTGCCACTAATCTGGGATTCAAGTCCCATTCGATATGCTGCCCCACTCACTGCCTTCTCAGGGACAGCTGAGACGGTTCTAGGTATCATCTCGCCGGAGCGAGGAAGATAAAGGTTCCTGCTCAGGTCTGCGTGCGACGGGGTCCAGCGCTGCTGCAAACTGTCGTCGAAGACAGAAAGGTTTTGCTACTTCTGGACAGAGGAAACATTGGTAGAGAGAGTCCTGGGGGGGTGGTGTCTAAGCATAAGGCGACCGTTTTCTAAGTTGATAAAAAGAAAACAAAAACAAAAAAACAAGAACAAACAAAAAACTTTGGTATGGATAAAGAAGACAGGAGAGGGAGAAGATGGGGGGACAGGGCAAGGTGGAGGGAGGGGAGCACCTTAAACATTTTTTTCAGAAAGAACAGAACTAGGTCTGGAAAGATCCATCAAAGTCAGAGAGTGCAGACATACACCCTGCTCGGGGAGGACCCAATGAGTCTCAACTTCTCTTAGCCCTTCAGAGAGAAGAAAAAAAAAATGCAATCCTTCACACAGCCCTCCAAAAATAAACACTTTTACCATACATTTATTAAATGTTCTTAAATGTTTTTCAAAAAGAATTTATATAGTTCTTTTAGGCATTTTTTGACTGAGTAATTTAAGCTTCAACTATCTCCTGTTTTCCACAGTTCAACTATCTCCTGTTTGCCACTGAATGTTAATACATTGTTACAGAAGAAGTAGCAATGATTTTTTAAAGGCAATTAAGTAGAATTAAATACATCTTCAGTGGTATAGTGTATGTTTTCCAGGCCTTCTCTATTCTTCAAACAAAATCTAAAATCAACATTTACATAAAACGCATAAAATCCTCAGCAAGAAGTGAATGAAGTTACTCATCCCAAGCACAATAAATTCTGGATTCTATCTTTTCAGAATGTCAACAATGAGAAGGCCTCCCTTCGTGGGGGGGGGAGGGGGTTTGGGAACCAGGGTGATAAATAAACTTTTAAGATTAGAGTAAAATTTCTCTGGTTTCATCTGCTAAAACCTGAAAAGGAAAATTAGTTATGTGTCTAAAATAAGGTTTCTATGTAACACATTATTATTATTTTTTAAATCTCTTCTTCAATTATCACTTTCTCAAGTTCAGTTAAAATGCAATTGTCAGATTAGGGACGCTGGCGGAGGAAGGGTAGTTTTAAAAAATTCTTTCTGAAAATCTGCTACAAGAAACTTCTCCCATTTACTTCTCCTCCCTCGATCACCCACGTTTCTTGCTTCCCCATGTGCTTAGATTAACTGCTGCTTGCGGGGGGAGGGGGCGGGGGCGTTAATAAATCAATCAATAGGGACTCTATATTCATAAAGGCCTGTGATCTGATTACATCCCCCCCTTTTTTGTCCCTCTCTAAAAAAATTTACCTCGGCGAGCCAGAGACTCTCAGTGTAGCCCGCGTCGACGGAGAGCTGCGGGCGGGAGGCTGGGGAGCCCCGGCGACGGCGGCGAAGGCGCCCGTGGATTAGGATGTGGATTGCAGGACAGACCTTTGTTTGGTCACATTCGCGACGCGGGGACGCGGGGGGGGGGGGC
>NW_024423453.1:6006816-6288270 GCF_017311325.1 Ursus maritimus
GGGGGGGGGGGGGGGGGGGGGGGGCGGTTTATCCCCCTTCGACAACGCTCCAGGTTTTTATAGACTCGTCTTAAAAAGAGTTCGCTGCTCTTCACAGGGTTAATTTATGGGGCTTTCGAGGAATACTGGGACTTTTAAGATGCTCTTCATTTCCCCCCAATTATTTTTGTTGTTGTTACACTCCTAAAGGCCCTCCCGGGTTTCAGCACCTCACAGGACAACGGTGGGGGTGGAAGAAAGAGCAGGGCCGGGAGGCGAAGGGGAGGATTTGCCTCCTAATCAAACCGCCTACACGGCTCAGGTTGCCCAACATAGTTTCTAAAATTAAATTTCTAACCAAGTTATGGGCAGTAAAACTCAGATATAGGAACTGGAAGGAAACTGAGACAAACGTGGGCCATATACACCTTTTCCCAGGTCTCCACCAATTTGAATTCGCTCTTAGGGGAATGAAGAGTTTGAGGCCTTAGGAATTTTAAAAGTTTAAAAACCGAGGACAGGCGGGAGAAAGGCTTAGAGTAACAGGTGAGGGGTGACTGGGGGAGAGAGGAGGAGAAAGCCCTTAAGCCGCAAATTGTCGGTGCGGGGTTCCTGGCCCAGTACCCCAGCCCCTCTGGGCGCGCAGAGGTGGGCGGCAGAGGGCTGAGGCCTACGGGGCCTGGGCTCCTGGGGGCCCGACCTCTGCTCGCCATCTTTGATCCCAAGCGGAGGAGGTTGGTGTTCATGCTATAGATTACCTTAAAGGTTCCCTTAAGCACTTTAATACACAACTAGCTCAGAAATCATTAAGAGACCTAGAGAAGGAGAAAAAATACCCTCACACTCACCGGTAATAAGTGTTGACATGCAGCAAAAATCGATTGAGTGGAACCGAGGTGGTGGCAGTAGCGATGGCTGAAGGGGGGACCCGCGTGGGAGCGGGAGGGGCGAGAGGACCGACTCCACTGGCTCGGGAACTAGGCTTTTCTCACTTGAAGGGAAAAAGAGGGGCGGAAAAGGGTCGGCGGGCGAGCGGGATGGGTGTGGGGAACAAGAGGGGTGAAGAGGGTAATTCGTCCTTCTGGAAGTCCAGGGAAAGGAGCTGAGGTGGGAGAAAGGGCTTCTCATCAGTCCCGAGTCTCCGCCCCCAGCCCGCACCACTCTTTAGTTGGGGATGAGACAACTCTTCCCAAACCTCGACTTCCATTTTTGTTTTCTGCAGATTGATTGATTGCCTCGAAATAGAGTTCTATTTCAGCCAGCAAACTAGGCCGAGGTCCGCCTCCTGTATCCAGCTCTCCCAAGTCACTCTTGGACCTGCAGGAGATGCAAATCCTCCCAGCAGGTCTCGTTAGCCAGAAGCCAAAGTCCGCCCGTGGGGACCGTTTTCCTCTCCACTGCTCTCAAGTGAACAACAAGGATGGAGGTGACCCTCGACCAAAGGGCTTTTATCTGCCCCCCACTGCCGCGTGATCCCTCCGTAGGTTAGAGGCAGAGCTTAAAAAAGAAAGAAAGAAAGAAAGTTAATGTGCATTGAGCACTGATCTTAAATCGGGGACATTATCTGCCATCTCTTTAAGTGGCAGCAGCAGTCCGAGACAGAACAAAGACTCAGTGTCTGAGCTTCAAAAGCTTGTAGGTAAAGTTTTAGCCAGATAAAAGTAACCTAAGCGCAAAAACACAGGTTTTCTCGGCTCAGAGAAAACTGCTGGCTACTTTTCGCTCCCTATTCCCCGGGGTTGTGTTTGTCCTCCCCCACTGGGGGGAGGAGGGTGACCAGAATAGCAAAGGACCTCAGAATTTACCCTTTACACCGCCCTCCCCCAGCGCTTCGGTAATGAATTCCTTCGGACTAAGTCGTATTTGCTACGATTTGTTACGAAATCAAATTTCACATTAAAAAAAAAAAAAAACGCTGAAAACCACCAACAAAGGAAGAGCGGGTGCTTAAAGTTCTTTTAAACACTCACACCGACCTCATTCCCCGTTTAGATGTCAGAAGATGGGAGGGAGGGCCAGGGCTGTAATTCATCTTGATTTGCTTCATTGTCCCGCAGTTTGCAAACCATAATCCTGTATAATTTCGGGAACAAGCAGGTTTAGAATTAATGGGTCAATATTATTTAAAACAAAACATGGGGAGCGTGACCTTTGCCTCAACTACATATCGCACTACAAGACTCAGGAAACTCCACTCTATAACCTCTCAACCCCTGGGCTCTTTGGGAAACTGAAGGGCTGTAGTTATTAGAAATGGTCTTTGTTTCTTTTAATGTCTCGAAAGGATTTGGAAATAGAATGCAATATAACATGAAGAATCTCTCTACTTAAGCCTGAAAGGTAAACGTGGAGGCCTAAATATTTTGAACTCGAGGTGTTTCCTTGTATTCCTCTTGAGAGGAACGTCTATAAGCTGTACGTGTATACATACACACATAATTCTCCATAACAATTTACTGGGTGTGCAGAGCCCCCCCTCAAAGAACAATACTTGAGAGTCATTCCAACCTGACATACTTCCTAAATTTCTCTCTCCTTTCTTCTTTCTCTCTTGTATTATTTGCTAGCAATAATGGAATCCTCTGGGTTTAAGCCAAAGAAAAATCTGGGAGACAAGACCAGACTTTGCAGCCTTTTTTTTTTTTCTGGGAGTGGCTTTTCTTTTTTATTTTTACTTTCTGATGAATGACTATAATTTATTTCTACCGAATTTAAATAAGTCCTGCTGCCTACTGTGTTTAACTAGGCGGGCAGAGGGAACTGGTTTGTTTAGGAAGCAGTGACTGAGAAACCCTGGCCAGGCGACAGAGGAGGGCAGAAAGAATCCAGACCAATTTGTATGTAGTATATTTTACTCCCATGAAATAAAACACATTTTTCATATTTGCTGAAAAGTAAAACAATAATATTGTACGAAATGATATACACAGGGTAGGTTGTACATAGCAGTTTCAGAAACATCATTGCATCCACCAGAGAAACTATTCTAAAACTGATATTCACACATTTTTTATAATAATAATATGTTAGAAACATACAGTGTGGCATTTAGTATATACATTCCTTTGCTCACAAGCGAAAAACCCTAATCGCTTCTGTATAACATGCTTTATTTTAAAGCCTAACCTTTAAAAACACTGTTGTGATAGTACTAACAACTGCTTTTTATAAAATTAATTTGACATTTCGATATATATACATCCTTTCAGTCATTTTAATGTTAACAATGCTAAACTTAAAAAATAACAAGCTTATAGTAATGTTAAAATGTCATATCCAGTCAAACATTTGTGTGTCCTTGCAACTGTTGGAAATACTTTTAGTGAAAGATGTCAGACATTGAGGAAATTCCTTTGAAATCAAAGGAGCTCTCTTTAATTCAGTGGTTTCCTTTTCTCTTTATATCTTCTCTCTCTCTCCCTTTCTTTAGTGCCCACGACCTTCTAGCGTAATTCCCAGTCTTTCAAGGGCAGAGTTGCCCCATCCAGCATGGTCCTAGGATCCGGGTGCTGTGGGCGAGGTTCACACCGGCCGGTCCACGGCATACTGGCAAGCACTCAGGTTGGATGCCGGGTTCTGCACACTGGCGTAGCCGAAGCTGGAGTGCTGCTTTGCTTTCAGTCTCAGGCTGGCCAGGCTCGAGTTACACGTGTCCCTGTAAACGTACGGAGGAGTCGGCGGGGCATAAGGACAGGCGGGCGTCGGCACCGCGGAATTCAGCGAGGGGCTGCTCAGGTTGTTCAAGTTATTCAGGCTATTGAGGCTGGAGCCCGGGACACCGGTCACAGCTGAGGGCACCATGCTGGATGACATGCTCATGGAGGAGATGGAATTGGGCGGGGAGAACATGCTCTGTGACGACAGGGGGTTGACGTTCATAGAGTTGAAGAAAGGGAAGCTCTTGGTGGACAGAGAGGCTGACGTGAGACCCTTGGCGGCCCAGTTGTTGTAGGAATAGCCTGGGTACATGTCGTCGTAGGGCTGCATAAGGCCGTTGAACTGCGGCCCAAAGCCATTCTTGCACAGCTCGGCCTGCTGGTTGCGCTCCCGCTTTCTCCATTTGGCCCGGCGATTCTTGAACCAAACCTGAGGGTGGAAGACAAGGGAGCAAAGAGATGTCACAGAGAGGATTAATAAAACCTTGATCCCAGAAAGCACCAGAAGCCACCACCTCCAAGAGACAGACACACACACATACCTGGACCCCCCAAATTTTCCCCAACCACCCACTGCCCCTCGGATCCCAGCTGCCTGAGCCTCATCCAAGCCAGGGAGGCCTGGCGGGGCGAGGCCTGAGAGCCCAGGCTCTGAACTGCACCACAAACCCCAATCCAAAAACCTGGCGGCCTGTGGGTGGCTTGTTCACTAACCCAGGCCCTCCTCAGGATTCAAAAACACTTACTGTAAAATAAACGTGGGGCAGCGGGTTTTCCGCCCAACCCTTACCCAGCCTCCTTGCAAGCTTGTTTCCCTTCCAAAGCCACAGACACAGTGATGAGGACAAGGGGCTGAGAGGGCACCAGAGGCCTGGGCTCTCTTTCACACAGCTCCTCCCTCCTGTCTCAGACATCCCCTGCCGCCCCCCACTCCACAGACCGTGCTCTCACAACTGGTGCCAGGCCTCGACCCCCATCCTCGCCTAGCAAAATAAGGAATCAAAAAGCAAAAGACCACCTTCCCTTCGGCCTCCTAAACTCCACGAGCTTGGCTTGTAAATCTCTGGGAACCCAGAACGGGTCGCTCTGCAACCCCCCCTCCCTTTGCTCGGCTTGTTCTCACCCTTCGCCCACTCCAGGCCAGGCCCCCCGGCCCGGCGCTGCTCCCGCCAGGCCCAGACCGTTTGCTTGGCTTTGCAAGCAGCCGCCTAACCCGGTCAGCCCCCACCCGCGTCCGGTGGCCCCGACGCAACCCTTCTCTCAATCCACATCGGGCCAGCCCGTCGCCCAGACTGTGGCTTTTGTGTATTGGAGCGAGGCCTGGCCCCAGATTTCAGAGCTGACACCGGTGATGTTTCACATTACACATCTCAGCCGGGCCCAGCCGCCTAATCCGCTTTTTTTCCTTTTCCCTTTCATTCTCGATTTCCTTCTTATCCCCCTTCCTCTTTGCACCCGACTGCTATAAAAAAGCACGCTTCACTCCCACTTGGCTGGACACGAAGCGGGCCTGGATGGAGGCAGCTAGAGAGAGCTACAGCCCAGCCTTGTAGTGGCAGGGAACTTGGGAGGGACTGCAGAAAACCCGGAGGGGGTGGGGGGAAGAGGTCTTTTCCGAAGGATTCCCCAGACATTGATTGTGTTTTTTTAATTACTTGCAATTTTCACCCTAGGCCGTCTAAACCTTGCCCTGGCAAGAAGAGTACGTGCAAGTCCGGATCCCCTGATGCACAGGAGAGCTAATGAAACACTGACCTTGCACAAAACCACGGGGCCAGAGAGCCAGAGTTCTAGCTCTGGGCAGTTAAACTAAAACCATTTTCAACTTCATCCCGGCTGCTATCCACCAGCATCGCCTCATATCCTACTGAAATGCCATCCAGAGAGTGCCTTCATTCCCTCTGCTTTGGGAAAGGATTTTGGTCTTTTTTTTTTTTCATCCTTATTGTAGTATATGTTTTCTTCTTCTCTGCTCTGAGGGCTCTACTTTTCTATCCAGAGCTCCCCCCCGCTTTTTTTCTTTTTTCCTTTTTTTAATAGCAAAGCCTCTGGATCCTGCTATGTGTGCTTCTGCTTCCAGAATCCTAACACGTTTGGAGTTTTCCACTGACCAGCATAAACCAGGATGTTGCTACTGTTAATTTATTTAAGTTCACTTTTGCCAATCCATAAAGTACAGATTTGCTACAAAGGTAAGCCACCCCCTTTTTTTAAAAAAAAAATAATAAAACTATTATTGGGAAGAAGGATATGAGTAACAATCTCCTGAGAAAAGATAAATAAACCAAACCGAAAAGTCTTTCTTCTTTTTTCTTTTCTTTCTAAGAGGACTAACAGGATAGTAGGTGTGTATCAAAACTGCTTCCGCAGATCACAAAACTAAGGGATAGGGTGTGGGAGAGACCTGAATGGCCGAAAAACCTCAAAGACTGTGTAAGGAGGATGAGCCGAGTAGAGACAGAAAAGGCCGGGCTAGGCTGGGCGCGAAAGTTTCCCAAGGAGGACCAAACTTTGCATGTCTCCGGCGGGTATTTCTTGTTCAAAGCGCGCAGGTCGGAGCCTGTTCTCGCCTCCTGGTCTGGGAGGGATTCTTACTAGCGCTCCTCTGGCGACTGCAAGCCGGGAACACAATGCCCTGTGCTGGGGAATGCCACGCGGCCCAGCTGGGGAGGGCTCGGGGTGGCGGGGCGGTGAGCCGGTGCCGCTCCGGGCGCCCGCGCCATGCCTCCCGCCGCTCTCGTAAGGGGGAGCTGTAACCTCGAAACCGGGGCCGCCGAGAGGCCTTCTGCCTTTGCAAACGCACACCACCCGCGCCCTCCGGGAGACGCCGCCTTCCACACCCCCTCCGGGTCTACGTGGCCTGCACCTCTACAATGGTTTCCTTCCTAGCCTTCCCAGGCTCCGCGAGGGGTCCTACCCGAACTCGGGCTTCCGTCAGGTTGGTCCACACGGCGATTTCCTCGCGCGTGGACATGTCCGGGTAGCGGTTCCTCTGGAAAGTGGCCTCCAATTCCTGCAGCTGCTGGCTGGTGAAGTGAGTGCGCTGCCGCCGTTGCCGCTTCTTCTTGGACGGGTCTTCGGTGCCCACGTCCTCATTCTTTCCCTGCTGGCTCTTATCTTTCTCTGAAAACGAAACACACAAAGGTTCCCGTCGGCATGTCCACCTGCTACCCGCGAACTCCAGCTGGACCCGGCGGCAGAGGCCGGGGAGGAGATGGGCTGCCAGGCAGGCGAGGAGCGTGTGAGCGGCCTCTCCGGGCCGCGGGGAGCGTTGCGACTGTAGGGTGTGCAGACGTGAGTGTGGGTGTGAGCGCCCCATCTCCTCCCCTCCCCCAGCGTCGCACGTTTTATTTACATGTTTATCTCAGAGTAAAGGCACATTCATTTTTATAGCCTCTGCTTTCAAGTGTATTTACACGCCTCTGCGCAGACACACCAAATCTCCCCGGACACCCGCACGCGCTCGTTTTACAGAGCCCTCTCGGATCTCGACGCGGTTTCGGAAGGCTAGTGAAGGTCGATCTGCGGATTCGGTCACCCACCCAAGTTTTTCTACCCTCTAGAAAGACCGCTTCTTCTGCGGCGCAGTTTCGGAAATACTTTTCTAACAGGCGCAGCTTCTCCGGAGCTGAAAGCCGAGATAACAGGGGGACCGGGTTGGGGGCCTGGGGGATGGCCTCTGAACGTCTTCGAATGGAGCTGCTGGGATTTTTGTGACCCAGAAAACCTCGGGAGGCCAGGATAGGAATAGGGAAGAGTAGGAGAATGGCTCGCGTCGTTTGCGCCACCTCAGGCGGTCGAGGTAGGGCGAAAGGAACTTGGGGCCAAAAGAATCCTGGCTCCGGAAGTTCTGCGGGAAGCCGACTAAACGACCACTCCCACCACACCTCCCCCAGGAGGGGCCGACTTCCTTGGGGGCGCAAAGGGCCGAGCGGCCAGGGGCGGCTAGAGCCGGGTGTCTGCGGGGCCGCGCGGCGCCTTACCTGCGGCCTCGGGGCTGGAGGTGTCAGAGATGGTGTGCACCTCCAGCCTGTGCTTGGAAGAGTCCAGGGAGCGGGTCTGCCCGGGAGCCAGGACTGAAGCCATGGCCAGTGGCTGGGGATGGTGACAGGAGGAAGACGAGGAGGTGGCCAACAGCTTGGTCCCTACTGCTCGGTGCTCCAAGTGTAGCGGGCCTTTCATGCAGTTCATGGACGAAGGAGCGCGCCGCCCTACAAGTCCTGGGCTGCCGCCCGGCCGAAACCCCGTGGCCGCCGCCGCCTGCTCGGCTTTGCGCTGTAGGCGCGGAGTTTCCCCGCTGTGGCCGCCGCGGGCAAAGCCAGAGAGCACCACCCCTGCTCAGTCTTTGAACCGAGCCGCCCCCGTTTCCTTCGGAAGGTTCTAGCGAAAGGGTCCGGCGGCGGAAAGTCAGCGGGCAAACGGAGACATGGGATGTGAGTAGGAGGGCACAGCTCGGAGCGTCTTTGGGCAGCAGGCTTCCAAGCTCCAAAGCGAAACCAGAGTGGGCAAAGACCCCTTTCTTCCCTCCCTCCCTCCCCCAAGTACCCCTCCAATAAGGAAAGCTAACGGCGTTCGCGATCTGCCCGCCCCCCGCGCGGCGGCCCTGACAGCGAAGTGTCAAGAGTGACAGGGACAGGTAGCTGATATTAGATCCCCCGCAGCGGCGGCAGCGGCTGCGGCAGCGGCGCGGGCCTCGGGGCGCACCCTCCGCGGCGCGCACACGCACACCCTCTCGGGCCGTCGAGCCCGAGCACCGACTCGCAGCAGCTCAACTCCCGGCACCTAGGCGAGCGACGGACAAGCTCTGCGGCTCCGAGCTTCCCTGTTGGCCTAACATCTTAAAACCAGAGGCGGGCTTCCTGGTGCCCAGACGTCACTTTGCCGCGGCCCTCCCGACCCTCCCAGCCTCCGCCTCCTCCCAGACCCTTCGCCCAGCGGGAGTGACGTGGCTCCGCACCAATCAGGAGACCCCGAGGCGCGGCGGAGGGACAGCCCTGTCTGCACCTATCAGCTGTGTGGGGCCGGGCTAATACCTCACTGTGCCCACCGAGTCTACACCGGCCGGCTCCCGGGAATTCTCCTCTGCCCCGGCCGAAGATCGTCCGGCTTTTAGTTCAGGCGGGGAGGTAGAGAGGTGAGGCTGGGAGTAAAAGGCTCGGGAGAAAGGAGCGGAAAGGTCGAGGGCTGAAAGGTACGAGGATCAACAAGCCTCCCCACCCCTTCCTTTTGTATCTCACTACATCCAATTCCAATTGAGAGATGTTTTTCTCTTCCTGGATGGAAAGGAGACATGCTACTTAAAACCAGAAAATTTAAAAAGCAGCAACAAATCACCTCTCCGAGCTTAAATTTTCCAAACAGCCTGTCAAGTGAATGCTGCGCTAATCTGAAGAAGCTTTACTTTAATTGCAAAGAAGACAAAGCCCTGAGAAGGCAGGCTAATAAATTAGAAATCGAGAAGCAAATGGACCCGTCAAAAGAAAATTACCTTGACTTTAAACGAACAACTGTTTGGTGGTTCACTCTGGATTTATACAAGAATAAAAAGTCGCCTCAGATCACGTTCTCTGTAATGCTTATTAGTCCCCAGACAGAAAATACACAATAGAATAGAAACCCTAACCCAGCATTTTCAAAATGCTGAAAGCTTATCCATTCTACTTAGCGTTGATTAAGACACATATCCTAGATCTTTCAAATTCCTTGTACACTGTATTAAGCTTGTCCTAACCCTAGAGAGAGTCCGCTTTAAATTCGACTCTCTTGTTTACTTTATTATCAATCAGATTCAAATCCATAAAGCCTGCAGAATCAACAACCTTGAGCTAATTATATATAAAATATGCTTTAATGAATTTCCATACAATTAAGAATGTTGCCAAATAACCGATTTCAAGGATAATTTTTCAGTCATTTTCTTTTCCTGGGGAGCTCAAGGCTGTTGAATCTTTAAAGTCCAAGCAGGCAGAGGCAGTAGGGTGGGGGCGAAGGGCAAAAGCCTAGGAGAACACTCAGCTAGGAAAAGCAAAGCCTTTGCATTTATTTTTTAAAAAGAAAAAAAAAAACCACCTTTGGGGACATCCAATTCTTTACAGCACTATTTCCAAAACACTTTAATTTCCAAGTAAATTAAAGAAATACAAACATACCATTCAAAATAATTTTGGAAAGTCCTTTTGTCCTCTGCTTAGGTCATCAGGAGAGCACAAACTAATCTCCTTTGGGTTTCTGCATTGGTGATTGCTTTATTGTGGAGTTAGTGTTATCATCCCTGAATGTGTATTTGTTTGACATTACAGTCAATGATTTGTAACACCAGTATGAGGTAGCTTCAGAAAACTCCCTCCTTGTCCCTGTTCACAAGATTGGGAAATGCATGCAGTCTGGGGCAGGGCGGATGAAATGGACTACAAATATGCTTGTAACCTATGTGTCTCTCCTTTGCCTGGCTCTCTCTGCTAAACCCTATCTGCTACTCTTCCCCCCATTTTAAACATGCTTGAGAGCCATCAAAGGAACCAAATGAGAATTGTTCTTCAGTCTCTCCCCAGAAGTATCATCGCACTTTAAGAAAAATATAGCTGCAAGGAGGAATTTTCTTTATAGTAAGGTTTGAATCAGCATTTCTGTTTTTAACCTTTTATTCCAGTTCACCCCATTTCAAGCATACACACACCTGCTCACTGCAGAACACATCCTCATGTGACAGGTCTGCATTAGCTAAGGCTCATACATCCAGCTATATTAGGTCCTGCAATCTTATCACTAAATTATACATATTACACCAGGAGCCTGTTGGTAAAGAAGGTTAAATTAATTTACATTCTGCTCATTATCTGGTGCTTAAATGACGCATTTTATCCCTGAGATTTGGCGGAGAATCTCCTCAGACCCCACAGCGTTTCACCGAAGACAATGCTCTTACATTTGTAGTGGTTTTTAATCTGATAAGACTCTAATTTGCTTAAGTCTTTTAAATAAGGGTTTTAAATGTTTCTAGCCATTTTCTTATTGAATTTCCTCTAATTCCCCCAAGATCATAAAGTATATGTGTAAAGTAAATATTTCCTCCCATTGCACTGCCAGCCGATGACCTATAACTAAGTCAATATGAATCCAGCTCTTTTCTGCCCAATGTGTTTACTAATCATATTCCAGTTTCTTCTTTTTAAGCCTCAGCATAGCTGTGATCCCCAAAATACCAGACCCATAAAGCTTCCTCTCATGAAGAAACTCCATCACATGAAAGAATGAAAAACTCCCCACATAGTGAGCATACTTTCTTTCTTAGTATTAGTTTCTTTGAGATTCAAACCC
Organism: Ursus maritimus; assembly: GCF_017311325.1. Lineage (NCBI taxonomy): Eukaryota > Metazoa > Chordata > Mammalia > Carnivora > Ursidae > Ursus > Ursus maritimus. Next base: position 6,017,769 of record NW_024423453.1, read on the forward strand.
CAGAGCTGCGATTTTTTGGCGGAGGCTCTGGGTGTTTCTCAAAACTCCTTACTCAGGAGAGCTGAGAAGCTCTACAGAACCATTTAGATATTGAAGCCCATGTCTCATTAAACCCTCAGAATTTTGATTTCAAATCCGTGACTCTGTTGACTAAGGAACTCACATCATGGCAAATACACATATGAAAGACCTAGTCTCCAAATCAGCTTCCAAGTGGTTGAAAAACCCAAGGGCAAGTGACAACTCCTCATAGTGCCAAATTGTGGGAGATATTGGAAGTACTGGTGATCTCCAGGCAGCCTAAAAACCTAAAAAGATGAAGAATCTTAAATTTTATCTATCCATTGCAAAGTCAAGTGGAGAATAAAGACAATTATCTGGAGATCTCTGGTTAAAGAAAGAACATAACCATAACGATCAATCAATCAATCAATCATCTATCTAGATATGCACATACATAATACATAACACCACCCCCAGCCATCAACTGAGCCAGTAAGGCGCTTCTTTGCACTTTTCCACTCGGAGTTTCAACTCTCTCCTGATCTCCTTATCACTTCACACATGGTGAGCTTGCCTGACCCTCTTCTCAGGCCCAGCGGGATTCACTGCATGGATGGTAGGAGTACACCAACATGAAAAGTCTAGATGGTGAAAAGCGAGTAGTGGGAAACTAAGAATCACTTCTCAGTGGGAACAGTGGTGGTGGTGGTGGGCAACTTTGGAGACAACTGACAACAAACTTGGGTGCACAGATATTGGTAGTACAGATAACGAAGGGGTTGAAATTAATCCCATGTATTTTGCAGGTTGAGCACTACCCTTGCGTTCCCCACGCACACACTCTTGTTTGATTGGTTCTAGAAATTTCTAGGATTTCCTAGCCTCCGTCACAGAAATGAACAATCCAGAAAAAAAAAATCAGGGTGGTCAGTTCAAGGAAACTGGAGGTGCTGTAAGGTATCCCTGGAAGGAAGTCCAGTGCGGGTTTGGGTTTTCGAATCTGAAGACATTCAGGAATTCTCAGTTGGGTTTTCTTGCTTATTCTTTCAAAGCAAGACCCTTGAGGAGGGAAATGTGTGACACGGGGTCAGGCGTGTTTTGAGCTGCTGGTATTTGCCACCGATTACCAGTCTTAAAGTCTTATTTAATTTCACACTCTTTAGTGTTAGTTGCGCAAAGCCCCTCTGGCCCTCGCGGCCAGATTGGTTGAACTGAGCAGCCAAACTCTTGGGTGCGGTGGCCCAGGTATGGACTGATACCCAACCAAGCGATCCACAATTTTTGGGAAAAAAATCTGTCCTCAAAGCTCACCTGGAAGATGGCTCAACTGGATGTCTCCCTGCGCTGTCAGATCATAGAGGGGTGGGAGACCTGCTCTGGTCCAGGCCAGCTCAAGGCCGTGGCCCGCCCAGACTCAGCTCAGAGCCCCGTGACAGGCGTGATTGTGTGTGCGTGCGTGTGTGGTGTAAGGCGCAGAGGTCAGATGGAGACCTTGCACCCTGCCCAAGAAGTGGCCCTTCCGCCCCTCTTTCTGCGTGACCTTTCTTTGCACACACAAATCGAGCTGGAAAGGTCCCCTTCGTTGTACCCCCCCCCACTCCAGCCACGAAGGGGAAGCGCCCAGAAATTAAAAACTTTACTGTGGCTGATCCCCCCACCCCATTCTCTAAATGGATTTAAAAAGTGCTGGTTTGTAAAAAGGGGCAGATTCTTTTCTGAATCATAAATCTGTGCACGTACTGAGCAACACCCACATGCTCTGGGTCCCTGCAAGCGGCATCCAGATTTTAGTCCTACACACTCAACCACTTGAGTTTTGGAGTAACGAGCTAGGGGTGCTGGGGGAGGACAGGGGGAGGTACCCCCATACTGGCAAGAGAAGAGAAAAGCAGGGATTAGAGGAGGCAGGACTGGTGGGGGGGATGCCTCTGAAACCATCCCATGTGCTATATGCCTTTTCACATTAGTTTGTTAACACAACAGGTTTATTAGGCCATCATTTAATCTCTGAAAACAACTAGCTGTGGAAAAGTCAAATAAAGAGAATGGTATAAATTTGTGTCAGCCGTAGGGGAGAAATAGAGATAGATTGGGGGGGGGCAGAGAGAGAGAGAGAGAGAGGGAGAGAGATAAAAGAGAATGAGATATTCATATCCAGGTCCAGAGAAGAGAACTGGCAAGGGACTGACTGAAGTCACTTTTAAAAACTGGATTAAAACGCGCCTCTTTTTCTCTTTTCTGTATTTCTCCCCTCTAGCTCTTGTCCGTCTCCCTTTTCTATTTCTTTTGCTCTCCTTTCTTTCTGTCTTCCCTCTCCCAGACATGCTGGTAGCTAACATTCAGCATTAGTTGTCATGGTGACCATAAATCACATAAATCCAAAAATACCCACCTATAATCTGAGATGAAGCTTTTATTTCCCTAGCGAAATAATATTTTAAAAGCTGTCAGCTGACCAAAAAAAAAAAAAAAAAAAAAAGAACCCACCTCATCGTAGTAACCCAAGTAATATATTACTTCTAAAGGTTTAAATTAAAATGTCAGCCTGTTAAAAACATGCTGGGAGAATTTTGGGCACTCTTCATGTCAGATCCTTACAATGAAGTTGACTCCATCACTCCTTTTCACTCTTTAACACATATACACAATTTTGCTGCTCATTCTCCTTCTATTAATTTCTTTCCTCCCCTCCCAACTATTTTAGTCTGTCCAGACTCTGCCTTAGGTTGTAAAAGAAAGGAGTCTCCACCTGGATCAGAAAGGGGTTCAACCTCTGCCAGAGCCTTTTGAGGACCTTGTATGTTGGTCCGCTGTTATCAATCATTTCCCCAAATGAAACGTGGGGTTTGGGGGAAAAGGTTCTCATCAGATTCCAAATGGGGCTGATTCCCTAGGGGAACTGAGAAGAAAGAAATGAAGAGAGAAGGACCGGGAGTGGGGGACCAGAGGCGTGAACTGACCCGGGCGACCAGTTTCTGTGGTTAAGTCCAGCCTAGGAAACGTACCTATATTCTCTCATTCCTGCTTTTTTTCTCCTGAGAGGAAACTTTCCTATTTGGAGACCCTGGTGGGGAAGGGGTGACGGCCACAGTTGGGCCTTTTGTCTTCTACCTTGGGCTTATTGTCTTTTGCCTATCTTTGGATTACGGGGTATTCGCCTAGATGAAGAGCCATTAATTACCCATTCAGTCAATATTAGGAAGACGACAAAGCTTTTTACATAGGATTAAGCAGACATCAGATTGTTCCATTAGTATATTCCTGCTCACGAATAAGCTTTCGTTATACATTTCCTTTTCCCTCCCGAGTCGTTCTAACAACTGCCGCATACATTAACAGCGGGCGGTGCGGAGTAACAGCCCCATCAGCCTTACGAAAAACTTTGAGCGCGCTTGGTGTCCGTAGCAAGGAACGCGGACGGCCTGTAAAGCCTACCTCTGCGGGCGGGGATCCGCAGGGACTGACTACCTATTGCACAACTGGCACCATCTCCCCCGACGGGGAAAAAACCCCACAAAACGCAGAGGCAGCTTCTGCCAATAAGCTCCAGAGTTGGCGCGGGGTGGGGTGGGGTGAGGCGGTAGAAAAGAAAATGAACATCTCCGCTCCTTAACCCTGTTCCCCTCTCCTGCCTCAACCTCCACGCCCCTTCTGAGACTGCCCCTGTCCCTTGCCCCGGGCCTCATCGCTAAGAGCCCTCTACCCTCTAAACGTCCCCCTTCTTCCAGACAGCGCTCAGGCCCCAAGCATGGCCGCACGTACCACCGCTTCGCGTTTGGCTAGAGATGGTCTGGACGGCTCTCGCCGGGATCCTTGCTAGCACGAAAGCTGCTTCGTGACGGCCAAGGGAAACCGGCTTATTTGCTTGCAGGGGGGACATTAGCGATCCACGTAGTATGTGCTCGGCAAACATTTGCTGATTGAATGAATGGAGGGTTTGCTGCCGCCGAGGCGGCGGGGGTTACCCGGGTCCTCTGAAGAAGACTGGAACCTAGCTGCTGGCTGAGAGTGTGTGTGTCGCGGCTAGGGGCGCCACAAGGGGCCTCGGAGTCCCCTCCCAAGGGAAGGAAGTCTGAGCACACCAGAGACTCGGGGGAGACTCTTGCGGCTCATCCACTGAGCCAAAGCTATTGAAAAATTAATGGCGTCTCTGGGGAAGGCCCGGCGAAGGTACCCGCCCAAGTACGGTGGCGGAAGCTATCATGGGGCGGCAGCTTGGTCCGATGTCAGCCCGCACACCGGAGCCACCGCCCCGAAACTTCAAGGGTTACTGACAGGGGAGGCTCACTCCCTCCCTTTCCTGAAATGATTTCAGCAAAGAGGCTTCTTTTGGGACACCCAAAGCAAGGAAGTCAAGGATCTCTGTTCTAGGGGGACGTTCTCAGCAGACCCCTGCCCCTCCTTTCTGGGGGTACAGTTTAACTTAACAACTCTTCCTCCTTCCACGTGGATGCCTAGCCATTCCTCTTTCAAGCCTCTCTCAAAACCCTGGCCCCCAGCCGACCTCCTGCCCCCTCTAGTTTCAGGGTTCCAGCCAGGCTGTGGGTCAGCCCAATGGCTATCAAGGGGACGAGGGTTTCCTTGGGAAGGAACGCAGAGTTGGAGCCTTCTACTTAGAGACCGTTTTCAGTCTTCAACGAGGACACATTATTTTTTGGGGGTTGAGGAGAGGGTTGTGCCAATATAAAGCATCATGATTCCTTTTGCAAACTGCGTGTCATTGTAAACATTTTTTCTTTTTGAAAGCAAAAAAAAAAAAAAAAGGTTATAAAAAAAAAGGAGAAAAATCTTTCTTTTAAAAGCAGGCTGTGGCCAGGAGTTTGCATGTCACATAAGTTAACTGCTTATATTCAGTAGAGGGGACTCTGGCAACCTTCCTTCCGAGGCACTGTAGTTTTGCCTACTCATGTGTGATTTTTTTTTTGTCTGCCGTATCCCTAAAAGCCAATAAAATAAAGATTTTCAGCATTTCTCCCTATCACATGCCTCTTCTAATTAATGGCATTAAACATGTTTAGGCAGCAATTTTCCTCTTCAGTCCAAAAGGTAGAAAACAGATGGGTGCCAGTGTAGAGGAAGCGCCTTTCACATGCACTAAAATAATCCTGGCCTGAAGGTAATGGTTAAGAAAACAATCGTTCATTATTTCTAGTTTTTTATTTACCAGCTAATTATCAAAAGTGAATGCCCGGTGGACCGAGTGGGGACTGTGACAGGAGCAGAAAGGACCGGCTCTCCGCATCTTCTTGCCCACCTAGGAGGCCCCATCCCATCTCAAGCCTCTCCTCCAAGGGCCCTGCCTCCCTAGCTTAGATGGAGACCACCTGTCCTCAGAAACTATTCCTGAGCTCTAGGAGCCCTGGGTTGGGGTGGGGATAGAAGACATTCTGTATCGCCCCTGCTCCCAGCACAGCAGGAAACCTCAGCCTCAACTCGGTGGCTGCCAGCCCACGCCAGGCGAAGCGAGACTGGGTGCTCCCCCAGTCTGGCCAGAGACAGGACTGAACCTGCACAAAATATTTCCCCGGGAGTCATCGGTGTTCTTGATTTTTAACCATATCCCAAACATACTCCGGTCTAATAATTTATTTTTACGACCTATTATCAAACAGAGGAAGAATTTAACACAATCTTAATGACAGAAATCACCCGACGTTATCTCTGCATGGCCCCATTTAACCCCATGGGGTTAATCCCGGACAAGTGAGCGTTTAACTGGCCCAGCAGGAGGACTCGCGATATTGTGGTGTCGAGACTGCTCTGCTCCAGACCACTGAGAAGTTTTATTTAGACAAATGATAATTTTCTCAGATTTACTGGGAAGGCCGAATGCAGGGCCTTTGTTTTCTTCTTAGTAATATGGTTTGTTTACTTGGCGGGGGTCCCAATTCGCCCTCCTCCGGCACACATTACATTTGTATCCTTACACTTTAATCCGGAAAGAGGGGGTTAGGGGCTGAGGGCGGTGGGGGGCTTTATCTCCTCACACTATCAAAGGTCAACAACTTCCTAAGGCTAAGCACTTATTATTATAGGAACCTGGAAAACCCGGAGAATAGAAGAACAGTTAAGTTTGGTTTTTTTCATGTATTCTAAAGGAAAGCTTGTCCCCTCACCCCCCCCCCCAACTAAAGGGTAAGTTTCACTTCACAAAGCCCTGTGCAGTGGGTTGGAGACGTTTTAACTTTTACACAAGCCTGCAGCCTTTGAGCAGCAGTGTCCCTCGACTCGTCCACAATGAAACCAGCTAATTACGCAACGACACCACCAAGACCCGAGGCCTCGCAACCTGCACAACAGGTAGGTTCGCGTCAACAGGGGCACACATTTCAGTACAGCCTTGGCTGCTGCGCTCAGTCGCTGCCTCAGGCTCTGCGGGGCTCCAGTGAGCGCTTTCACCTCCCGGCCAGGCGAATCTTTGCCAACACAAGCCTCCCGCGCTTCGCTTCCGCGGTAAACCCCGCACCCACAAGCCTGGGCGGGGCACGGCTGAGAGCTGCAGGGGCGGGGTGCACCCTTGGTGGGGCTGAGCGCAGTGGGACATGGCGGGCGACAGAGGTCGCTGTTGGACTACTTTTCCGCGCCAGCTAGAGGCACAGAGGCAGGTTGGGGAATGGTAGGAGCTCAGGCCACACGGAGAGAGCGAGAAAGAGCAAGAGGGAGAGGTGTTTGGTCTCAGGAGTGCAGTATAATTCGGGGAAAGGAATTAACGTCCCTGGGACGGCTGCTTCCTGTCCCACCCAGAGGCCAAGTGTCTAAGTCAAGGAGCAGGCTCGCCGAGCGTGGCGGCCTCGCCCGCGTGCGCCTTGCCCGAAGCCCAGAGGCCCGGAGGCGGGTGCCCTGCGCGCGGCCTGCGCTTCGCTCCCGGCCTTACCAGTGGCGCCGGGATGCTGCCGCGGGAAGAGCTTGCTGCTGGCCGCCTCTTTCCGGCTCTCGGGAGAGTCTGTGAACTCGACCTTTTTGATTTCGGAGTCTTTGGAGAAGAGGCATTCAACGGCCGCCGGCTGCACGCCTGGGCCACGCGCGCCCGCCCCACAAGCGGGTAGAGAGACGCCCGGGACCGCGGCCGAAAGAAGCGGGGGTGTTGGGGAGGTGGGGGAAGAGCAGGACGAAGAAGAGAAAGAGGGACAAAGAGCAAAGACCCAGTTAGAGGAAAGGGCGGAGGGCACTCCCGTCTCCCGGACCCTCTGGCAGCCCGGCGCAGGGCGGCGTACTCTTCTCCGCGCCTCTCTCGCTGCCAGCGGCTCCCTCCGGGTGGGGTAGACCCGGGCCGTCGGGACGCGGCGAGCGGCTCCCTCCCTATCCACAGCCTCCCCCACCCCCAACCCCGGGGGAGGCCACCGGCGTCCCGGTTCTGATTCCCTTTCTGTCTCGGCCGGCCCCTACTGGAAGAACCCCTCGCCGCTGCCTCGCCAAGGGGCCGGTGCCCTCTTGCCGCCCTCGCGCGGTGCGGTCTCCCGTCGGGTGACCCGGGCAGGAGAAGCGACTCTTACCTAATTGCACACACGCCGACACTAGTTTGCGGCAGTTGGTCTCCATTCCCCGTTGTCTGCAAAATAAAAGAGAAGGAGAGCTGTGAGAAGCTGCGGTCCCCGAGCGTGCAGGGCTCCGGGGAGGCTACCTGTGGGGCGGACAACTTCAAATTCGCTGTGAAGCGCCTACTCTGTGCTGGGTTTCGGGCGTGTTTCTCTGGCCCGACAGCCTCAGCCCCACCTAGCGCCTGGTCCTGGACATCTGAACGGACCTGAGGGGACCTCTCCTTCCAGAGTTGGGCCCCGGCGCTCTTGACGGATAAATCCGTCGTGTTCTGGGGGACTTTGGCTGTGGAGCTACTCACGAGATGTTTGTGTCAGGGGTTAAGAGCCCGTCTGAACACGGGGCCAAACTTAGCAGTTACAAAATTCGGGGGTGAGTGAAGAGGACTTGTCTCTTGAGGAAGATGTGTGGAAGGCCACCATTAAGCACAGTGCTTCCCGTGAGCGAGGAGCTCAATGAACCTTTGTAGAATATCAGAGTCAACTTGTAACTGTCCTATGCAGCAGTTGTCCTTGATCTTCTGCAATTCTGAAATGAACGGGACTCGAAGGTTCTTGGCCTAGGGTGCTCCAGGAGCGAGCTGGCTTCGGGCCTCTCATCCATCAGGAGCCACTTTTCCATATTTAGCCACACTTTTCCCTGGAGATACTCACCCGGCCATTTATTTACCCTAAAGTAAGATTTAAGATCGCAGAGGAGGGAAACGGGGTGGACCGAATGAGACACAGGGGAATGGGGCAAACGTCCGGAGGGTTTTCTTCCCACCAAGGACGTAGAAATAACTCGTAGAGAGCGGCTCCGCCGACTCTGCCCGGCAAACCAAATCTTTTTCAAATTTCCAACCACAGCGCAGCGAGCCAAGCGTTTAACGCGCGCCCCCCTTTCCGCCACAGGCAGACCGGGAGAGGTGGGTGGCAAGAGACCCTGCCGGGGTGGGTAGAAGAGCCGCTGCCGCTTTAAAGACAGAAGGAAAGAAAGAAAGTCTCAGGCTCCGGGCCCTTCGGATCCCGGCGCCTGCCTCTCTTCACGCTAACCAGGGTACGCCGGCGGCGGGCGGGCCCACTTCGCTCGGGTCCAGGGCTGAGGGTAGTAGCGGGCGTTGCCCCTTTGGCCCAAGAACAGAGGTGGGGCAGAGAGCTGTGGGTCTGGCTCTTGCCTGGGTCGTATTTCCCGGCTCCCCGGCCTCTCCTGGAACAAGCCGGGCCTCGTGGGGGGGCCTCTGGCCAAGGTCGCTGCTTAGAGGAGGGGCTGCCCAGCGCTGCGGGGTGGGGACCCAGGGGTTCCCCCCACCCGCTAGCTGGGACGTGGGCGGGGGCTCTGCGGATCCTTGCAGGCCTGGGGGCCCAGAAGTAGCAGTTTGGCGGCTCCAGATTTAGTGATTCTGCAGTAAAATCACAGGATTAGTCCCTGATTGAGATGTCTGTTCGTGAGATATTACAAAATTCATTATCACAGCTTTCTACTAACTCGATATGAAGTAACACAGATGGGATTTTATTAGTCCAGACTTCAAATGTTTACTTATGATAATTTCAGGGGAAATTTGCATGTCATCATCAATTCGATAATCTTTTTTTTTTTTTTAACATCTGAACTGGCTGCATTATTAGCGGGTAGCCGAAGCATTGCAGATGGTAACTGCAAATCGTTTTTATTTTTTTTTTAAGGAATGAAATATACAAAAGAAAAAGATGGGGTCGCTCAGTGTAAAGTCAGTCAATTATTACACATTCTCCTCCTACTCCCAAGCTTCAGTGCTGAAGACCAAACAAAGCAATACAAAACAAATCTTCAAGAACTCTGTTCTAAGGACTGAAAAGAAGGTCAAGGCGTGTTCCTTAGCTCACTCCTAAGTGTCCTTGTGACTTGGGGATTTATTTTGCAGTCAAAATGAGCCCTGAGACCTGCATTATTTATTTATTTTTTTGCTTCATATAATTACCAGGCCTACTAGATGAATTGAATCTAAGTAACTAGGGAAAATAGTTTTTAAAAATAACCTCCAGTTCCCACCTGCTGATCCTTAAACTTGCCGTGTCAAGGAAGACAAGTCTTACTAGACAAATTTGGCTGTAGGATTTAGGGACCAGCTTCCACCGCTAATCTCACAAATTAAGATGCACAACTTCTCTTGATGAGACATTGTTCTCACCCCAGAAGTTCATGTCCCGGTTTGAATGTATATGCCAGGCAATCTTGTTTTGGCCAACTTGAGTTTTCTATTGTGAGTATGCTAAAAAGCCCCATATAGTTAGTGCAGCACACTGAACCACACTGGCCAAGGCAGGCAGTAAAGCCATAAGAAATAAAACAATTTTCTTAAAAATAATTTCTGATGATTGCCATAAGAGGAAATTGCAGGATAAAGTATAGTTCTAATAATTACAAATCCTTTCACATTTCCCCCCTTTCCATTTATTTTGTTATTCCATAACAAAATCTTTAATGGGAAGTTTAAAAATAAACAGCACAAGAACATATGTTTTAAATGAACTAAATTGGTGAGATTAGCCAGTAAATTAATTTGCAGTGGGTAATCATTTAAGGAAATTAAAATACTGCTTAACACAGTTCTGTATTTTGCCAGTTTAAGCCTTCTTTTAAACCAATTAATATTGATGCTTTAGGAACACTTGAAGACAAACAAGCTCAACTTGAGGAACAAAGCACCTGAATAATTTAAGTGTAGTTTTGCTGAGGTAAAGTAAAACATTCCATAAATGAAGTCGCTATTTAATTTTTAGGGAATGTTTGATTACTGAAACTTTGTATGCTTATTTTATGTTACACCAATAAAAATCTTCAATCTATTTTACTTATGTGCTTTGTTTCCTTGACATAATTGGTATTTGAATTTTAGATAAATTTCCTCCAAAATTATATTAAAACCATGTTTAATTCTTATTAATGGCCAAAAAATGCAAGGGAATCTCCTTAAATTAGATTGTGTTTTCATACAAATATTTTAGAATGTATGAGTGCCTCTATTATTTTAATTCATAACAGTAAAAGTTGTTTAATTTAGTTTACTTTAGTAAGACAGAATACTCTCACACACAAAAAAGAGTAAATAACATACTACCCTATGATTTCTAAATTACTTAGGAAAGTAAAGTCATTGAATTGGAATTAAAAGAGAACCATAGGTCCCAGATTTAGAAACATAATTTTTTTCTTACTCGACACTTGGAAAATAGTCCTCTCCTCTTTACCATTTAAAACGTATCTCCTCAAGAGCAAGATTGGAGCTGACTGGTGATCAATTTAAAGGATTTATAATCCGAAGTAATTGTGTGAGCTTGGCATGCAGGCCGGGCTCCCAGGTAATTCGCTTGGGCCTGAGAGGTCACTAACTGCCAGTTAAGATGGAATCTTTTTTCCAATTGGTAACAATGGGAAGGGGGCTAATCTTCCAGTAGCTGAAACTTTGTACCCGGCCCTTTATCTCGAGAATGCTAATCCTCAGCCTGAGGATTTGTCCCTGCAGTGTTGGCACCGAGATTTAAGGGAAGATACCTCGTTTTAAATGCCAGCCATGGTCTCGCTTCCCACTCGACTTCAGCAACCCCATAGATTGTAGTGTCAGCGACTGGGGGACAGGAGGAACAGGGCTTTTGCAAGGTCTGTTTGCCAACTGAGTTACTTCGGGGGGAAAAAGGCAGCCCTAAGAATCACAAATCACCTACAGTGAAGATTCTCCAAAGTGGAACAAATTTCCAAACTCGCATTATCTCACATCCCTGCGGAAGAGACGGCCTCCACTTACCGGCTACCGGGAGAGAGCTGATGTCTCCGCGTCCCACCGCTTCCCGGGGAGATTTCCAGCGAGCCGAGGCGCACACTGCACCGCAAGCGCCTGAAAGCCGAGCCCGAGAGGACTGCGGGGCTCCCGAGGGTGCCAAGTTCCGAGGGAGTCCACGGGTGCGCGGTGGCCGCGGGAATCTAGCCGTCACTGGCAGTTTCTTTCTGCTCCTCTCCAGCTTTCTCGCTCTGTCTCGCACTCTCTCTCCCCTCCCTCGCTCTCATCCCTCTCTCTTCCCTCAGCTCGGTCTCAGTGTGGGGAGTGACGTGACGTCAGCAGAGATTCCACCAAACTCCACTGCACAGTGGCAGGCGGGCGGGCAGCCGAGCCCGGCTGCGCGGCGGGCGTTCAAGGAGCGAGCAAAGCGTTCGGGCGAGCGCGGGGGGAGCGGGCAGGGCCGACGAGAAGCGAGGCAGGGCAGGGAGGCGAGGCCGGCTGGCCGGAGAGCCGGGAGCCGGAGGAAGAGCCCCGAGAGCGAAGGAGGGGCAGGGAGCCGGGCAGGGCTCTGAGACAGGAGCAGACGAGCGGCAGGCGCAAGCAATCCTACTGTGGAAAGGAGGACAGGAGGGGAGGATGGGATGGAAGAGAAGAAAAAGGAAATCTGCGCCGAACCAGGAGCGCTAATAAATCAGAGGGGGAGGACCAGGGCGTCCGGGAGACGGAAACGTACTCCTGGGGAGCAAACCAGGACGGAAAAGGAGGAAGGGACAGGGAAAGTGGCCCAAGAAATGGAACAAAGGACAGAGTACATGGGTTTGTTTGGGGCGAGTCATGTGGGGTGTATAAGAGTGCCTGTTTGTCACCTTCTTGCAGGCCTGCAGGGTTGAGAGAGGAGGTCACAGAAACGGGGGATTGCGGAGTGGGGGTGGTGGTGAAGTGAGGGGCGCACAGGAGGCTGGAGTGAGAGTAGGCGGATTGGGGGTGAGAGAGGATGACTGAAGAGAAATCTGGAAAAGTGGGGCGAGCGGGAGGGGGGGTAAGAAGGGGGGGGAAGAGGGTTAGGAGGGCGACAGCCCGGAGCGAGCGGGACTAGTCAGCCAGGGAAGGCCGAGACGTTTGGCCCAGCACTGCGGCCGGGACACCGCGCCCGAGGTCAAGGCGGGTGGACCAAGCACGCTGCACCCGGTGTCCGTGCGCAGGTGGGCACGGTCGCGCACTGACCAGTGTACACGAAAGAAGCCTTGCGTTGGGCAAGGCTCGGGCGTTGATAGAGTCTAGAATTTCCTCTGCTGTACCTACGCTCAACAAGTTCACCCCGGGTCATGGATATCTCATTTTTTAAAATGACGAGGTTAAGGTTCCTGGCGAGCATGGTATTGAATTGCAAGTGATGGTGGTGGGGGTGGAAAGGGAAGCTACCCTCAAATCCACATTTGCTCCTAAAAATCGAAGAACACGTGAAGTTAGAGGAGTCATTTTCCCTCGAAAAGTGTGCCTTACTTCTAAACCCTGATTTTCCGATTTCTTGATTGGAGCAAGGGCGTGTATTGTGGTAGCCAGCAGGATATTTTTTGCTCTGTCCTGCCTATGGGTGTAAGGACTATAAATACGATCCGTCTGGAAGACCAGGTGTGAAGGCTTCTGCCAGGCATACTAGACAAAGTTCTTTCAATTTCAAGGGCGTCCTGTTAATGTATGGTTATGGAAAGTGGCGGAAAGCAATCATAGCCCCCGGTTTGGTTTTCCCATCAATATTAATTTCTGCATGGGAGCAACACTCTCCCAGGCCCGCCATTAAAGAACCCTCTCCCTTGGTCCTCGATAGAGAATAAACTTCCTTCTAAAAGTTGTATTGCTCTTCCTAAATCAGTATACCAGTTCTCTCAATTTTAGGAAAATATAGTGACTTGTTGGGAGAACATGTACAAATATATACATTACAAAAAGCATGGTGTTTAAAATAATCCAGGTTACCACATAGGTGCTGGGCTTTCCCTACGTTTGGGGGCTGTCTGGAACATGTTATGTGTTTTCTTGAATTACTCCGTGTTTTGAATTCATTTGAGTTAGCAGTAAAAACAGGCAAACAAACTTGCTCAATTTGTTTTGAGTGCTAAATCCCTTCACTTTGAAATAGCTAACAGTCGACAGATGGACTCATTTTATGGAAAGGGTTAGCCTCTTCAGCCACGAAGAAAACTGACTGAGAGATCTACATTTTAAAGCCATTTCTAACCTCCACCTAACATCCATGAAAACTCGAACTTTCTCTCTTTACCCCTTGGAAATTCAAGACAGTTTTATTTAAGGGGAGAGAAAAGAGGGGGAAATGCCCAAGTGCTGTTTTTATTTTTATTTCCCCTCTGTTGCTGAGAATTTTTATTTCTGGTGTTTGAAATCCTGCTGAATCAAGAAAATCAAATTTCTTCAACAAGCCCCACAACTGAAATCTAAAGTCATAGCAAACCAGAGAACGTAGTCATCGAAAGACATTTTCATCTCTATCCATCAACGATTTTTGCTGTCTCCCCATCCCCTGAGTAATGGGTTACTGTCCTTTCCCTTTTTTCTTTTCATTTTATAGAGATTAAGAGACGCTCATAGCAGAACGACCTCCTTTCATCTGGTGGTGAGGATGAGGAATCTCATGGAAAAGTGGGAAAAGAGTGAGAAAATCAGAGACAGGAAGATTCAGAGACTCAGGGAGAGACAAGGGAAAGAGAAAGGGAGAGACGCGCAGATAAGCGCGTGCAACCCCCTCCCCCTTGCAAGATTCAGAGGTTTGCAAACCCGGGCTGGGATGAAGGGGCTCCTGGAAGCTCACGTTCCCCTCACCCCGCCTTCTGTCTGGAGTCTCGTCCGCCAGGGGCTGGTTAACCCCAGTCCCGGCCGCCTCAGACATCGCGCTGAGCTTTTGGGTCTTCGCCTCGCCCAGCGCCCGTGCAGCTGAAGTGAGCAGCTGGTGGGAAATGCTAATGGCTCCTGGAGAAATAGAAGATACAGAATGATTCTCATTCCCTCCTCGAGTGTGTGGAAGGAGCTGGACATACGTTTCACGCTCCTAATCCTTCTTTTACATTTTTAGTCATACTCCTATTAAACAACTAATTAATGCCCAGAACCACTAGGGAATACATTAGGCATGCAGCAGAGAGGCAGGGTGCTGGGGGGCTACAAACCACCGAGCTGATTTAAGACATGGATTTCAGGTTTTTCCCTTGTCAGAGCAGAAATGGAAGAGTGGGCCATGGCGATTGTATTCAGATTCCGATTACTTCAAATTAGAAGGGGGTGGAGGGAGCGTCCAAGCAAAGCAAGCAATTCCCTGCCCTGCAGATGTGGGGGGTGGGGGGTGGGGAGACACTGACCTTCTGTATCTGTGAATTTCAAGGATGTTACACTTTGACGTAAACAACTCCGGTGGATCTTCTGGTAATCCCCAGTGAGACTCACTGTTCTAGAATATCTCAAATTTTTGTTTTCCCCGGAAGAATACATTCTCTTTACTTTTCCAAAATTTTAAGCTATGTCTAAAGATAATAACCTTCCAATAAGCCAGTGCACTGGATCATTTCCCGCAGCCGTTTTTTCCTGTCTTTTTGGTTATCTAATTTAATATGTGGAAGGACACAGGGAATTAAACATACCCCCCCCCCAGCATAAGAAGAGTCGTACTGGGTAAATGGGTTCAGAGAATTTTTAGTGAGATTCTGAGTTATACCCCTCCCTCTAATATTTTGAAGCAGGTGACAACTGTTAGAGCAAGAATCAAGTTGTGAAGCTTGGGGAAGACACAGAATTTTGTGATCAAAGCGGGGCAAAACCAAGAACGAATGTGGGCTGACCTCCACCAACCCACTCTCACCCAAGAGTCAGCATTTGGGAAAGGTACAGTACTATTTTAGAGCCCGCAGTGGCAGGGTGCTTGCTATCATTTACTTTCTTCACTCTGGATTATGATCTCAACCCTGGCAAGCAATTTCCCCAGCTCCTTATCTGACAACAAGCGAGTATGTAAATACCAATGGCTAGAGATGTTTAACGGCCTCAAACATTATTGATTTGTTGGCTGTTCTAAAATTTCCCCCTAGTCCTGGTCCGTTTTCCGAATTGTCCATTCGGGGGGCTTTGATCCGTACTCCCGATGCTACAATACAATAATTGTTTTTTTTTAAGGCATTGAGATGAACCAATTGATTTGCATATAAATTAAAATTATTATGCGTTGCTTATTCCGGTGTTTTATGATCATTTCGAAATTAGTACTTAACCACTCGAGCTAAAAGAATATATAAATGTCTGTATTGACTCACTAATGAATTACCTAATTAAAACGTCCCGGGGATGTTGGGCTCTGGGAAGATTGTTAAATCGAGACATACTAGGGGAGGGACGAATATTGGAAGGGTAACGGACCGGAGTCTGGAACTCAGAACGGAGTTTCCGGTGATTCCGAGCGTTAATTTTGGAGCATTGGTTCTTTCCTGTTGTTAATGATTTTGTGCTTGCTTGTAAATAAATGAAGTAGCAGGAGCGCCGGGGTGGCCGCCGTCGCTCAGGCCCTTTGCTCTGGCAGAGACCGTCCGGCTGTAACCCCGCAGTGCTAAATCGTGGGAGAAGCTGGGCCAGCCCCGGAGCCCTGTGGCCCACCTGACGGCCTGGCCAGTCTTCCCGTGTCCTCCTGCCTCGCCGGCGGCTGGCGAGCTGCAGCAGCGCTCTCTCCGCGCGCTCGGAGAGCTGGAACTCGAGCCGACATTTAATAGATATGCTAACTGAGCACTTACCTTCGTCCAGAGAATAGGAATAAAAGGTAGCTCTTCTTAAGAGAGGCGGTGCAAAGGCACGCTAGGAGTTCAGAAAAGGCTGGCGGCGGAAATCTGTAGCCTGGGGGCTCGCCAACAACCCCTTTCATTTCAAGCACTTATTGATTTGCTGTTGTCATCTTTGGCGACGCAGAAGGACACTTGAAAGAATTTCTGATGGGGCTCTGATCTGAGAAAGGAGGTGACCTGCCCAGGCTCTCACCAAATTCTTAATTACCACATCAACTGCTTTTTGTATCTCCCACCCCATCTCCTTCCCCCATGGCAACTGAGTTTGCTTATTCTTAACTTTTTAATTATTCAGAAATTTCCTTACCTCTCATTGGCTTCCCTTTTGTAGTGATTTTCTATTCGTACCTCCCCCCACCCCTTCCGTGGTAAGGTCTGTATATTGATCCCTCTGACCTTTGGCACATCTGGGCCTTCCGAAATCTCTCAATGTTTTTAGATTTGAGGATGGAAGACTCCACCGTCTCCACAATGTGCACAAACTCAGAGATATGAAGACTCACACACTGCCCTCCAACCCAGGGGATCTAACAGATGTTCCCTTTTCAGTTGTCTCTTGAAATCTGAAATGCCTGTCTGAGTTTAAGTTGGATACCCACTCTCTCGCCCATTCCATTTTCGAAGCAGTTTGAACATGTGCACAAATGTGCCCACAGCATCTCCACCTGCATTCTCTACCACACTGTGAATAAAGAGAAACTAATGTAGTAGACTGGGGTACAGATTGCAGCCGGAATCAGAATCCCCAAGTTCAGTATTCCTCAGTCAGCGCCGGCCGTCATCTGCACTGAGTCATTGCAAGGGGGAGGCCCACAGGAACCTCTACTGTGGAACGGCAGGTAAGGCCACAGTAAAAAGGAGAATAATTTCAGGATTATTTCATTCAAATGCAAATTATGTCTCGGGGTTTTGTTTGTAACCACCTAGTTTTAGTACATGCAGAATTAGACAGGAAAGGATATGTCAACATGGTTATTGGCATTAAGGAGGATAAATACCTTGGGTTCATCATTGAAAAGAAGACCCCCCAATGTCTACAGTGGTTTAACTTCATTTATAATAGTGGGAATTAAGACACAAACTACTCTTATCTATTTCATGTACTTTGACTAATCTGAGTTTCCATTAAAAGCAGCTATGCAGAATTTAATTTCTGAAGGCAACTTCAGAGAGTAGAGACACAGAGACACCCTGAACTGGGTAAACCCCTTAAGTTGACTGTTCAGGAGTATAGTATTGTGTCTGTTTTTGTTTTGGAAAGGCTGCGAGGGTTTGCAAGTCTTTACCAGGCTCGGCATCATTGTCTACATTTGTTATAGGAAAGTTCAACTTTCTGTGCTGATTTCAAAATGGCTTCTCTACCAGCCTCAGCTTGGTTTTCAAATAACAAAAACAAAACAAACAAACAAACAAAAAACACTTAGTTTAATAAACTCAGCTCCCAGTTTTCAGCTCAGAACTTCCATCTTGATTGTTACAAGTAATAATTTGTAGGACTGTATGTTCCCTTTACTTTTGGGGGATATGGGTTGGGTTTCATCATCACCACCACCTCAAACAACAAAAGCAAAAAGCTAAGTTCTTTCTTGTCTAATAATCGGTACTTGAAATGCTTTACTCCAGATCATCCTATAAATGTACCTGGTAAACTTTCTGGGAACTTCTAGCAAGAGTTTGCAGCAACTGGAACAGCTTCTCTCACAGAAGATATGCTCTTCGATGGGCTCTCATGTGTGGAGGAATGGATTTTAGAGCAAGGAAGGAGGAAGGAGACATTGGAAGTTGAGCTGAGTCAGTGAAGTGACTGATGCAGCGGTCAGATCTCCCATCCTGCATCTCTCTTTAATTGGAGCCTGCCTCCCCCACTGTGGGATCCCGAAGCGCTTGATGTGTATGTCAGTTCTCCCCTTGTGGTCTTCACTGTGTGGTTTTATCGAAAGTTTCAATGATGTTTTGTAGTCGCAGCTCTCTTACTTATTATCATAATCTCAGTGTTTAGGGTTTGGTGTATTTAGGTGAAAGCTGCTCTGTTTATAAGCTGTAGTGCACTGAGGAGATGGGACGAGGGAGGACTCACCGAAACTCAGATGCACATGTGTTTAATGGCTGTGACTGTGTAAAATGTCTGGCCGTGCTTGGAGGTCCCCCCCCCCCCAGATTTCTACTCCAAACTTCATGTGAACCATGAGCGAAAGCCTCTGGCTAATGAGGTATGATGAAGTCTGGGTTTAAGAAATAATAGCATTTGTGTTGAGGACAAAGTGAAGACAAGAAACCTGGTATACACAGTGCGGACCTACGCTAGTAATAATGGTAATAATAACTAATATCTACAGGTGCTCAGCTTGTTTAGCAGTCATGCTGAACACTTTTGTGTTCATCATCGTATTTATTCCTTACACCAACGCTATAAGGTGGGCACTGTCATTTTACAAATGGGGGCAGTGAGGTTTGGAGTCATTATGTCACTGGCGCACAGTCACCTAGCTTTTAACCACTGGAGTGCAGAATGAGTGGGAAATTACTTTGGATCACGTAGGTGTTAAGTGGCACAGTGGGAATTTAAATCTAGATCTGTCTATCTCCAACGTCCCAAATGTTAATTAGTACACTGAACTGATGGTGACCATAAATGGAGGGTTAGAGTCCTCTGGGGGAAAGAAATACAGAACTTCCATGTGGAACATTTGAAAAAACAAAAGAAAGTGCAGAGATAAGAAAAGCAAATACATTACATGGGGGACGGAGAAAGTCAGAAATGTTTTACATGCTAGAAAGGAGGAAAAGAGAAATGATTGAATTAAAGAGAACAGAAAAACCAATCTCTACTATTTGTCCTGGGCAGGTCATTCTAGGAAAGAGAAAGATAAGTTCAGGGATATTTCCGAACAGTAGGAAAATTAGTGCTCAGATTGTCAGTTTGGCCTAAGCCTAGTATAAGATCTCAGACATCTAGTTTATAAGAACTCTTCCTAGATATTCCAAGGGAGAAAAAAAATGTCAAAATTGAGGCTTGAGTGGTTTTATTCTAAAACCAAAGAGAAATGCAAGTAAGGACTGAGTAATAGGGACTTACACATTGCAAGAACATGCAGATGGAATGGGGCAGGGAAATGTAGAAAAACCTGTTAGCAATCTGGTTATTGGTGCCAAACCATGCCAAACTCAAAGAAGAAATGAGATTTTACCTATCATTACCTACCTGCCTAGTTTGCACCCTAATACCTTTGTTACTGTAGTAAAATCATTTGAAATTTTAAGGCAGTTGACATCCTGTGCTGAAGAAGAAACCTCGGTGGATGGGTGTCAGGAGACAAATACAGGGGAAAGGTAATGATCTCAAGGACGCGGTCGTCTGTGGACACCAAAGCAGGCCCATAGGCTAGTGTGGTAGAATGTGAGCCAGGACAGAGCGCCAGTGAGCCATCTACAAGGTCCGTTTCATCACAGCAGACCACGTACTGGTCCAAAAGGTTGTTCCCAATTCAAGTTTGTCCCATTATCGAAAATGATTTTAAATGGGCTCGTTTTAACCTTTTCCAGAAGGGATAGATAAATGTAAGTGTATGTGTGGCTTCCCAATTTTAAGAAGCACAGGAGAAGAAGAAATGGAAGAGGAGTACAGTTTCCTGCCCAAATTCTCTTATTCCTTTGCGCTGTGTGTAGACTGAGGTAGCCTGAGGAGTGGCTCATATAATGAAAACTGGTAGTTGAGTTTATTTTAAAGGGGACCTCCTCCTGTGCTGTCACAGGAATCCAGACTATCCTCGTAATTCTATAGTGTTTTTGAAAGTACAGTTTGAGGGCAAGCACAGTCTTATTTTCCATCTCTACCTTGTGGGTCTCTTGGTCAGCATTTTTCTAAATGGGCAAGAGAAATTAGGATCCATAGACAGTAAGAATTAGAAAGGATCTAGAAGGTGACCCCCTCCCTCAGCTTACATTGAAATTACACCCAGAAAGATAGCCAGTCACCCTTTCAGCAAAGAACCCCCTAAGGTCCCTTCATAATGCATTCGGATGCTTCATCATTTCATATACACGCTGCCTGTCTGTCTACTGAACTCCAGTTACTGGAGAAAATGATGTCATATCAAATAGCTCCAATTAGTAGAGGTCATTTCTTCCAGAGTCTCTCAAATATTTCATATATGTTTTACCCTCAAAAAAAACCATATGAAAATATGATTAGCCTCATTTAACAGATGGAACACAGTGTCCTAGAGACTTTTAGAGACTGACCCTCAGTTATGCAGTAGGACACTGTGAAAACGAAATTAAAAACAAAGTCAGAGAATTCTATGTTCAAGGCTTTCCTAGCAGACCCGTCACTTCTTGGGGCTGGTTATTATCTTTCTGTCTGAGTAAAGTACACGTTTGATTGTAACTCTATCTGTCCTTCTGTTTGTCTGCCTGTGAGTAGTTTATCTTTTAATCCATCCATTTATCTCCTTGCTAGTTTTCTAATACACCATAAGTTAACCAATGTTGATAAAATTTCACCCTTACCACGAGAGCTACTTGAGCAGATTGGGATGTTGTCATATTTTTCAAATATTACATGTAACTAACACGGCTGCTACTGGTTAAGTGCCGTGATTTCATTCTTATCTGGAAATTGTACACATAACACACCTTCTGTCATGAGGGCTCCGCCTCCGCTTATTAGCGCTTTTGATATTTACACTGACTCTTGGGAGGATGTTGATCATTTTGTCTATGTCACTCTTGATGTTATAAAAACTGCCTTTCTGTTCAGAAGTGTGTTTTTTCACAGGTGTGTTTAGTACGTTTCCCCGAGTCTGACTTCAAGAAACTGAAATCACTGATTCACTGAAAGATGTTTAAACGTCCTGAAAGAAAATGTTGGAGTAATCCTGGAACAAGTATGATTTTTCCATCATTATCTTTATCTGTGCGTAAATGTTCTTTCTTCTTTCAAAGCCACATAGTCCAACATTTTTTGCTATGTGAATAAGTTCTCTTTCCTGAATGTAGTGTACGAATCAGAAGCAATAGGATTCTTACTCATTTTCTTTTTTGATGTTTGCTTTCCTCATTCACCCCTGAAGTATTGACTCTATTCTCTCAAGAATGTATTTATGGAGAACATTATGTGTGTGTGTGTGTGTATTTATTAAAAATTTTCTTAAAAAATTATCTATTTGGCAGAGAGAGAGACAGACAGAGAGACAGCACAAGCGGGGGGAGCGGCGGAGGTAGAGAGAGAAGCAGGCTCTCTGCTGAGGAGGGAGTCTGATGTGGGGCTGGATCCCAGGACCTTGGGATCACGACCTGAGCTGAAGGCAAATGCTTAATGGACTGAGTTACCCAAGCACCCCAACATTTTGTATTCTTTTCCTCTCCCATTGGAGAGCAGCTGCAAACTGTAGGAGTTAAATCTGGATCCTTGCAGTGCTTTATTCTTTTTTGCCACAGTTGACAACTCATCCCTCTTTTCCCAAAGCATTAATGTCATTCTACTTGTTTCTGATTTACAAAACTTAAGTAGAATCTACAAAAGTCAATAGAAATGAAAATAATGCTTTTCAGCTTGAAATATTTTATTGTCTTCTTATGTGTTGAAAGGGTACATACAAATCATATATGCTTTCCTCATTCTCCACCTTTGCCAAGTGCACAGGAATGTGTTGAATAGCGGGAAAAAAAATCAAGAAAGGAAAAGGAATGACAGAACTAAAATGAGAAAAAAAAAAGGCACACTTAGGGTGTAGAATTGTGGTTCAACCAGATGATTCATTTAATTTAGTAGATTCACTTTGTGGTAATTTTTGAAGCTGAGTTCTAGATGATGGAAACAATATTTCTGGATCTTCAATGGGCATAAGCTGAGTTTAAAAAAAAAAAGACTAACCAAATCTTTTAATTATATGCAAATGATCACAGAAAAAGGAAAGAAAAGAGGGATGGTTATGCTGATTTGGTAGGTTGCAGGGTTGGGGGAAATGAGAGAGTAGAGAGTAAAATGGTCTGCAGATTAATTGTAGAAGACTGTTCTTTGAGGTTTTTGTTTCCCAGATTGAATTTAAACAGTATTACATTTTTATTTATTTTATTTTTATTTTTTTTAAAGATTTTATTTATTTATTCGACAGAGAGAGAGACAGCCAGCGAGAGAGGGAACATAAGCAGGGGGAGTGGGAGAGGAAGAAGCAGGCTCCTAGCGGAGGCGCCTGATGTGGGGCTCGATCCCACAACGCTGGGATCACGCCCTGAGCCGAAGGCAAACGCGCAACCGCTGTGCCACCCAGGCGCCCCTAAACAGTATTACACCTTTAAATTGAAAGTTAACTTTTAACCACAGGTGAAGTTAATTTCTTACCTCCCCAATCATTTTATTATAATCATTTGTATGGTAAGAAATGCTGTGATTTGTTTAAATGTCTCTATCTTAGTTTTTTCCTTTTAAACATATTTTTTGGAGATTTGGAAAAACTGGGCAAGAACATTATTTCCAGGTCCCTCCAAGGATTATTTCATTGAGAAGCTGTGAGCCCATCAGTGAGCTTGTCCTGACCATAGAAGGCTCCAAGAATTTGAAGGAATGCAAGGATGAGGATTTAGATCAGGTTCAAGGCTGCTTTCGCTTTGCTTTACCACCAAACCAGCAGACTGGAATCTCCCACAGGTAAGGACATTTGTGAGAGTTCGTCAAAAGAGGCTACATCCCAGAAGTGCCAAGTTTGGTGGTCATACAGCCCACGTAGAATGAGGAGTCTGCCAGGACAGAGGAACTTGAGCCATGATGCTGGGGTGGAAGAAAGGGATCCCTCAAATTACCCTTCTATTACCATGTGAAAGAGTCCTTGCTGCCCCTTAGGAACCTACTTCTTTATTCTGTTTATTACTGGATCATTGGCCTCTGCCAACCTGGCTATGACCTATAGGTAGTGAAAGACAAGGACATGATATGTGGAGTTGAGGAATAGGGACAAAACAACAAAAATCAACATTTTTTTGTGAAATGAAAAAAATTTAATTATCTCCAAAATACGATGAATTACTGATGTGGGTAAAATTCATTGATTTTAATTGATTTATTATGTCTGATTTCCTACCAGATCTCTGAAAACAAAGAGAGGGATGTGAGTCTAGACTTTCAAAACAACTGATAACCAAGGGGACTGTGATATAATCGTCACTTTTCTTTTTTTTTTTTACTATCAGGTGTTAGTTGATAAAGATTACTGTTGACCTGAAAAATATCTCATTGTTTTAGAAGTCATTGATTGTGGTTTCATTATTATTTTGAACAATGGATTTTTTTGAGGTTATTGTTCTAGCCATATTTTTATTCTTTATATTTGAGTTCATACTTATTTAAAAAAAGCTTATAACAGATAAGTCATCATAAGCTAAATCAGAGCTATCTACTTAGAAGTTAAATGATTAAACTTTATGCGAGTGTTTTGTTTCATTTAATTTTTCACCCTTTTTAATTTAGAAAGACAGTTTAAAAGAGTTACAAAATTATGAACATATTCTGTCCATATTCTGTTTTCCAGATATATGGAAAAAAATATATATTTAAATATTCCCAATAGGCAGTCCATGTAAAGCATTACGATTATAGGTAGGTCACCCTGTATAAACGTGTGAATAAATATTTATGAACATATATACATATTCTATGTATCAACATTTCCTGTAAGTTCTATCTGCTTATAATTTTGACAACAAAAACAGATAAAGAATGGGATAAATGATAACCAGAATGGGAGAACTCTCTGACTCATATAGAGAACTGAAATATAAATCCTTTAAATACTTGTAATTTATTTACCAAAGATGTTTTCTCATTTCCTAGTAAGCTCGGCAAGTCCTTAAGCTCTGGCACAAAGTTTAACAGCACTCTACGTTCGATATAGGATAATACTTAAAATGTAAAAATAGCACTTTATATTTTTATAAAGCATCCTCTGAAGTGTTGATGAATTGTAAAGAACAAGCAACTCAGTTCAGACTCTCCCTGCCTTTCCTACCCCTAATCTCCTCATTCATTGAGGTGCTTTTCCTATAATAGTAATAGCTAGTTAGAATATATTTAATAAAGGATTGACTCTTAATTTAAATAAGAGCAAAGTCCCCATGGTAAGATTCTTAGTAAGGGTTATGAGGGAGCTTTTTATTTTTTCTCCCCAAGAATACCTCGGCACAGTTACACATAATTAAAAAAGTATATGGCTTTATCTGAAGCTGACTCTTCTTTGGAACAATGTTGGTAAGAGTTAATGAAAACCTCCTTGTCTCAGACCAATTAAAAAAAATAAGTGACATAGTCTTAGTAGCATAAAATGACACATTGGAATATTTTCAGATGACATATCCTGTGCCAATTCTAATCACTAGATTGTTTTGGTCTTGGGAAGGTAAAAATAATCCCTTTTCATTCATCTTAATACTTGATGTCAAAAGAGCAGGGTAATTAAGCTATTGTATTGAAACTGTATTGAAAATACAACAAATTTAAAATTTATGAAATTTTTTTTCTCCTTATGAATACAGTGTTCCATATAAACATTAACTGGTCTTGATTATATTCAGCATCTTTTGCTACTTGCTTTCTAAACGTATTTATATGAAAAGAAACAAGAAATCTGATTCGTTGTCCTCTTGGATAAGAGCTGTGGGGAAGGTTTGGGCGTTAAAAAATGTGTCAAATATTAACACGACATACATTTCTTTCAGAAAGCATTCATTATACATCTTGAGATCTTGGGGAAGAAGAAGTGGTCATCATAAGTAAATTCGGGGAAGGAGAATGTGACAATGTAATAGACCTCCTCTTCTTAAGAATATGTAATTTCATTATTTTATTTAAATCACAGCAGATTAGAATGAGTTTCTGGCTTTCAGCCTGACGTCGTAAGGAAGAGGGGAGTCAACGTTCTGTTACATTCAGTCCTTGAGTGCAATTCTAAACTATCTAACGGAGAGTCCTCTCTGGGTCAGCGGAGGGGCCGAGCTTCATTTCAGAGGACTTTAGAATCCGCTTCTTTGCTCTCACACCCTGGTCTTCTGTCATCTTCTTGCTCACAACCCAATATTCTGAGACATACCTTCCACAGTTAGAGACAGAATAACTGGAAGTCTGCTACAGGTAACATTTTGGTATGAGTAATTTCCAGAATTGTCCAATAAACATCGATAAATGACAAATTCCTTGCCTGGAAGGGCTACCATGAAGAGGGAAAAGACAAGTACAGGAAAGCAGGTGAAAATGAATTTCAAACACTTTACAGCTTTGTTTAAGGTCAGATCTATTTACTCTTTCCTGGGCAGGGCAGACAGAAGGAAACAGCATATGCCAGGCCGCGGCCACTGAATGACTCCATACCCACTCCATTTGGCATTCTCACTATTTCCCCATGGCATTCTTGTGGTTTTCCCATTTTCCACAAAAGCAGACAGATACGGGAAGGTTAAATGACTTTCTCAAGATCTCAGAGAACTGGGATCCATTTCAGAGTGAACTAAATCGCCAGAAGGCACACGCTTTCTTTCCTAGCACAGTGTCTCCCCAGCACTGAACAAAACCAGGTATGCCTGGTGG
The DNA here is from genome assembly GCF_017311325.1 of Ursus maritimus. Classification (NCBI taxonomy): domain Eukaryota; kingdom Metazoa; phylum Chordata; class Mammalia; order Carnivora; family Ursidae; genus Ursus; species Ursus maritimus. The sequence goes on from NW_024423453.1 coordinate 6,043,456, forward strand.
CAGCCAGGCTGCTTTGCTTCTGATTAGTTATGCTAGGTTTATTCTTCTTGCCCTTCTCCTCCTCCTCCTCCTTCTTTTTTCCTTTTGGGTAGGATAGACTTTGTATAAAACAGTTTAATTTTGTGCAGGCTTGTTCATTTTAGCATCACTGAGAGATTCTAGTGACTGTTTGAGTGCAATAGCTTATATATTGATGTACTGAGGCCTCTCCCTCTTCCTGGCGAAGAGAAGGCAGTCAGCAGTGCTTGCTGAATGATAACATTACTTTTGTCCGGTCTAACAGTGTGCATGCCGGGCTCTACAATATGTGTGGAATTTTCTGTAAGATCATAAGATGTTGAGATTAGAAGATACTCAAGGAACATCCAAACAACGCCTCTTTTACAGATTAGAAGACTGAGGCCCTGAAAGCATAAATGAATCATCTAAGATCATACGCCTGGTTGTCAAAATTGTTGGGACAGGTACCCAGTGCTCTTTTCTGGTATGCTCTTCAGGGCTTCGCTGTACAATCTCTCATTTTAGTATTTTTCTTGATTAGGTGGCATGGGGTGAGGTTCTAAAATAGTGTATGACTCCATTTATTTTCCCCTTTTTTTCCCCTTGTTCTTCTGATGGAATAGAGTAGGTTGAATGGTAGTGCCCTGGAATATATGGCTACATCTTAATCCCTGGAGACTGTGAATGTCACTGTATTTGGAAAAATGCTCTTTGCAGATGTAATTAAGTTAAACAAACCTTGAGATGATGAAATCATCCTTGATTATCTGGGTAGATCCTTAGTCTAATAAAGTGGCTTTGTCAGAAAGGCAGAAAAAAAAAATAGAGACTGAATGAAGAGGGGAAGACATAGCGGAGAATTTGATGTGAGGACACTGTGAACATGGAGACAGATTGGAGTGGTGTGGCCAGAAGCCAAGGGAGCAAAGGAATGCAGACAGCCACCAGAAGCTGGAAGAGGCCAGGAAGGATTCTCCCCTAGAGCCTACCGTAGAGCCCTGCCAGCACCTTGGTTTCTGACTTCTGTCTTCCAGACTGTGAGGGGATAAATTTCTGTTCAAGCCACCCAGTTCGTGATAATTTGTTACAGCAGTCACAGGAAACTAATACATTGAAGGGAAGAACTGGTATTTTATAAAACTGATGTCATATATATAAATATATATATATTTATATATATTTACATACATTATATGTATCTGTATATATACATACATGTATGTATTTACAAATTTTTATGTATATGTGTATATTTTACATACATTTTACATATATTAAAATTTATATCACATCATGGAACTGATGTCTTTTTTGTTATGTCTAACTTCACAGACTCTCAGGGTGAATGGGTATCTGGTGGCAGTAGACAGGCGAAGAGCTTCAGGGAGAGATGAGTGTTCTTGTTCTACCGCAGACAGGCAATAATGACCTTTTGGCAAATGATAGGGATTTTATAAGAAAACTTCCCCCTCAAAAGGCTTGGGAACATCAAGTCAAATAAAGTGAAGGTGTGAGAAGGAGGCGGACCATTTCCTGTTTTGCGTTTACACTCCCAGTCTTGGTGCCCTCGCACTGCTTCCCGGACACCCGTGAGCCCTTCTCACTGAGCTCCCCAGCCTGAGAACTCTCTTTCCTTCTTCTCAGCCATCTTCAACCCTTCTCATTCCTCAGGGCTCTTTACCTCGAGCTAATCCCCACCTTCACATTAACATGTTGCAAGGAGATAAAGGTTGATTATAACTCATCGTTACCCCATTTTAATCACACTTATTTTTTACAACTGACTTTGAATGCATTAACTCCAGCAGAGAAGTCAGCAGGGACATCCTGCAGATTCCACACCAGCCGAAGGGGGAGACATTTTGAAGATAGAACATTCCTCCTGCCCTCCCTGTCATACCCATCAAGGCCAGCCCAGTTCATGAACAGCACTGTGTGTCCAGATTTTCTTACAGCCCTAGCTGTATTGGGAATAGAAATCCTAAATATAGAAGAAAAGAAACTCTTCCATCTGGGCAGGACTGTCCGTGAATTTCTATAGGTGGTAAAATGTTGCTTTGCCTTCCAGTGAGCCTTCTACTTGGACATGATTTTCTTTTCTCTAATTCAGTTACTTAACCTTTCTTTGCCTCAGTTTCCTCATCTGTAGAATGAAGATAACAATGGGCTTTTCCTTATAGGAAAAGCTTGTTGTGAGGATCAACTGAGTTAATCTACATAAAGCTTTTAGAGCACACTGAGCACATAGCGAGAACACAATAAATGTTAGCTATTAGTATTTCTTAGAGAGGAATATCTCCTTTGATTCTTGGTTTCTGTGAGGAGTGATGGTCTCTATGTACTCCCAACCTTTGGACAATTTCCTTCCTCCTCCTGGTGATATATTTGCCCAGTGATAGCCATTACTCAAGTTTCCCTGGTTATGGGGAACTCTTCTATTACAAGTCCTGAGCATGAGGGGAGTTGGTGTCTTTCTTTTCTCTCTCCACTTGGAGAAGTGGAGACAGTGGCCTGGGTGAGTGTGTCTGCCTCATGGTCTCTCACTTTCCTTCGGGTGGGCTGTTCTGAGAGCAAGAGTGAACATTGGGAATGAGCAAACTCATTTTGTTCTCACAGTAAGCTAGGTCCTCTAACCCAGTCTGTCTCATTAAAAAGTTGGTATTTTTGTTCATTAGTTGACTCTTTTGTCTTACTCCTTGGTTCAGTACTCAAGTTGAAGTTCCTCAGAAAAACTGATGTGATTACTATTGTCAGGAAAATCTTAGGCCAGGTTGGATGGGGTCTTGTTTGAGGGAAAAAAATCTGTGTCTCAGTATGTGCTTCAAATGCTTCCCGGTGTTCGAAGGCAGAGTGCAAGGCTGAGGGTCCACGCTCCCCTCTTCGGCCAATTCATCCACTGAACTAACTTGCTCTCCGGTCTAAAACTTGTTAAGTTAATCAGCAATGAAAGAGCAACCGGAGTCACTCCTTATGGAAGCCCGTGCGCTCCCCTGAAAGAAGCCGTTAAAGATACACCAACAAGTCCATGCTGTGGAATGAGAAAACCGTGCAGTGGAGGGAACACAAACAGAAGATTTTTATTCCTGAGCAAGCAAAATGAAAATTCAGCAAACAAATCAAAGAATCAAGATAAAGACCTAAAAGATGAAATGGGAACACGGACTATATAACAATGAACATAAAACAAAATCCTCTCAACACTCTGGCAATTACACTGGTCCTGTGGTGAGTCAGAGTGAACAAAATACTCCTAGAGGAAAGTGTTCGTTCTTGTAGAAATAGGAACATCTTGCATCTGTATATTACATTGTACTGCACCAAATGCCCTCACCTCTGTTTCCTTATATGATTTTTATGTGAACTCTGTGGTGTTTGTAGGGGATTTGCTCCCCTTATTATACATGTGGGGAAACAAAGAACATTCAGGAAAGAAAAAATCATCTGACCTACAGCTGGTCAGATGATGGGTGTCTGATCCACAATAGATGGAAGTTCTCTTTAATCACACAACCGTTTTTACCACTTTGGGTAATGGTTGGAATGTTACTTAAGCTACTTTTTCTTTTTTAATATCTTTGGGACTATGAAATCTGCCTTCCAAATAATGACACTGAAAAGAATCTTTCACTCTCTACCATTTTGGAAACACACGAGTTCTACCAATGCCTGCATTCAGAGGATTTCCCTTCATAGGCTAATAAATGGGAGATATGGATTTGCTCATTTTAATAGTGATTCAGCATAAGAGGATTGTGTCTCTAATTAGACTTAAGGGAATAATAAAAAGTGGTTTCATTGGTAAGTGGAGAAGTTGTATGCCTAGGAACAGAAATATTGAAGACCTGAAATGAGTTAGATCTTGGTTTTATTAAAAAACAATCTTATTTTTAGGATGAACACTAGAGCCCTCAGATGTGGGTCAATGAAGTGAGGAACATGGTACTTTAAGTACAAAAGTACATGTATTTGAGAAAGTAGTAGTTAATTTTTATCTCACTGGGACTTGTCCTCACTATTGGTAAATGGATGTCATTAGCAGGTTGTGCTGGAACTTCTCCTATCAAGGTATTAAGACATGTTTCCTCACTTACTACTTGGTAAATACTCTCTGCTTGCTTGTTCCTCAGGGCAAAGTTCCAGAGGATACTGTATTCTGTGGTTGCGGTTGGCAGCACGCGACAAGAGTTTTCTGAATCTATGTTTGGTAGAGCCTTCTGACCGTCTGTCTCCCCACTTCCCAGCTCTTTTTCGTTTCTGGATTTCTTTGTCATAGCTTTTTGGTTTCTAGTAGGGACTTAGGGCAACCCACTACCCTGGCTGGCTTACTGGGGCTTGTTTCCTGATCTCATTCGAGTACATTCTATTTTGTGGAGCAAATTTTCCTCCTCCATCCCCTTTATATTACATGAAGCTAACTCCCCCAGTTAATGCCATGGTCTGTAATTCACTCTGAATGTTACCATTATAGGACCTCCTGAAGCATTTCTTTCTTTCGTCAGCTCAGATGAGATGTCCCCTTACTACTTCCGATACCAGTCTTCAGTTTCCATCGTCGGAAAGTCGTTGGCCATCTTTGGAGGTGAAATGAACCGCTCATTTCCTGCTGGGATGGAAACCGCTGCTGCTTCTATTTTTTCCCTAAGTCCACTTCTTTCCTTTTTCAGGATGCAATCCCCTGTTACTTGAATCATGCTCCTTTGCTTTCATTTATGTCATTTTTGATAGTTACCCCAATAAGATTTGGGGGATAGTATTTCAATAAAGGATTAGCAATCAAGGGAATTGGAACGACTATTGTACTGGTCAATAAATGTAATAACGTCTTAACTGGTACATTTGGTGGAGGCATCACACTATTCTATGGAGATCAAACAAGCAAATAGGCAGTAATTAAGAAAAAAACTACAAAATAAAGGGGAACTATTATAAAAATGTGATTATTTCAAAACTTAGAGTAAATCCAGATTCTATGCAGCATTGACTTTTTACAGAACATAGTATTCAAGATGTATAGTTCTTTAAGAATAATCCTGGGAGGTTATTTCGCCATCGGGGTGGAGATGTTTAGGTGTTCTTCGATAGCACTGTCTGTTTCTTCTTCAGTAATAGAATGCTTGACTTTTAGTGGGGCAAGTGTCTGGCCAGAATAGAAACTAGAATTCCTAGCTTCCCTTGCAGCTAGGTTTGCCATATGACTACATTCTGGCCAATGCAATGTAAACAGTAATGTTATGAAAAATTTTCACTAAGTTTTGTTAAAATAAAAGGTATTCTTCTCTTTATCTTTTCACCTTCTGGGTACATGGGATGCAGAAGTAGTGGGGGTAGATACAGCAGTTATCTTGGTCCATGAGACAAATCTAAGAATAGAGGCCATTCTCTTATAAACAAGGTGGGAATAGTCTGAGTCCTTGACAGCATGGGCTATATATGAGCTATATGGACATTGTCCTCCCCCTTGACCTTCACCTTGAGAGAAAAATAAATTGTTCTTGTTTAAGATGCTATTATTTTGAGAGTTCTTTCAATTATAGCCAATCATAATATTAACTACAGAGCTTAAAAGAATATAGTGGGTTGCACTGTGTGCTCCAGAAAGATATATTCAAGTCCTACCCCCAGTAGCTATGAATGTGACCTTTATTTTGAAAACAGGGTCTTTGTAGATACAATTAAGGATCTTGAGATGAGATCATTTTAGATTTTAGGTGGGCTCTAAAACCAGTGATGTGTCCTTATAAGATGGAGACTTGAGACACAGAGAGACTCAGCAAAGAAGGCCATGTAAAGACAGAGACTGGAGTTATGTTGATACAGGTCAAGGAATGCCAGGACCTACCAGAAGCTAGAAAGGGTCAGGAAGGATTTTCCTCTAAAGTGCACTAACACAGCGGTTTTGGACGTTGGCCTCCGGAACTGTGCGAAAATACATTCCTGGTGCTGTAAGCCACCAAATTTCTAGAATTTGTTATGACAACCCTGGGAAATTAATATAAAGGGTCACACTTATTTTTTGAAGGAACAAATAGAAGATTCTTCTAAGTCATAAAATGACAATTTAAACACACACCTGGTGATTTGTTCTTAGGCACCATATTTACGAAGGAAGGCTTGGAAGAAGTCATTAAAACCATAAATCAGTCATTTAGAAAAAAAGCCATTTGTTCCCAGAATATTTATCTCCCTGGGATCCTTCATAGGACCAATCCTATTAGCGTATCAGAAATCCATCGTACTTGTATGTAGGTATAAGTTTCTCTTTGAAGATTTATCAACTGCCTAATGTTCATCAATGGAAATCAAAGCAACATTTTGCTTAAAGTGATACTGCCTTTCCTGAGCAGACGGATGAAGTGTTTCATCCTCTTCAGAAGGAACTCGGGTTCTACGATACCAAAGACAGCAATTCGGGTTGGCAATAAAAGAGAATGATTACAAACACCATTTATCAGTTTTGCAGAATAGCAAACACTATATTAAAAATTAGTTATTAAAAGAAACAGTACAGCAGAATATTTTTTTCTTTGTTTTTGAGAGAGAGAGAGAGCACATAGGTGCGTGTGCATGTGCAGGGGGAGGGGTAGAGGGAGAGGGAGAGAGAGAATATTAAGCAGGTTCCACACCCAGAGGGGAGCCCCACATGGGGCTTGATCTCATGACCATGAGATCATGACCTGGGCCCACATCATGAGTCAGAGGCTTAACTGATGGAGCCACCCAGGCGCCTCAGAACAGCTGAATATTGGTGTGAACTGATCCACCACTAGTATGAATGACTGGTAGGTGACAGTGGTGCGTGCGTGTGTGTGTGACTTACAAATGTGGGCTTTATTTTCATAAACAATTTATTACATGATTCCACTAACTAGACACTCACTGGTTTGTGAGCATTTGACTCGTGAAATGTCTCCTGGAAGATTAAGGAGGAGCACTCATTCCTTTTCACTGAGGCAAATTGGATCTTGTCGAGGTCCCTCACCTCCTCCCCCCGTTTCCAAATATCTGAAAGCTTCCTGTTGTACGTAGAGAATACTACCTCCTTCTTAACACAACCGGAGGCCCTAACTAAGGGGGCCCCTCAGCCTACGCCCCTCTCCCTCCGCACACTGTCCCAGCCACAGGCTCCTGTGTTCACTTCCCCGAACAAGCCCGACTCTCTGTCTCGGCACGTTTGCACGTGCTGTTCCCTCTGTCTGGAAAACCCCTTCTCCAGCTCCATGTCTGCTAAACTCCCATTTATCCCCCAAATCTCAGCTTACATGTAGTGCCCTCAGACAGGCTTTTACTTCATGGCACTTATAATTTATAATATTTTGGTTTACTTTTTAAATAGCCTTTGTTTACTCGTTAAATGTTTGCTTTTTTGTTCCATAATCTCCCTAAAGAAAGGGACTATGGCTCCTGCTCGGCACTCTTTGCCTCCCCTCTCCATGTAGCATGGGGGATGTGGCAGGCACTCCGCAAATATTTGTTGAATGAGTGTATTAAAACAACATTTTTAGTGAGGATACTGGATATACCTTAATATCTCAAATAGCAATTTTAGCCTAACTAAGGAAAGAAACCAAATTATAATAAGGAAAATGTGGGTTGATAGTTTAGAAGAACAGTGTTTCTCAATCCTGGTGGTCATTATAATCAACTAAGAAGCTTTTATAAAATGGTGATGTCCAGATCATATCCAGAAATTCTGATTTCTTTGGTCTATGTGGCCTGAACTTTTTTTTTTTAATGAATTCTGATCCTGCTATGTAGCCAGGATAGAAAACCACTGGTGCAGATTCTGGGTGGTAACTAATAATAGGACAAAACCTTCTTTTCCTCTGATATCTTCTTTCATTTCATTGCTATTAATAATTTCATTCTAAGTATTTTGAACAAAGATGGCAATGATTGAAAGGAAGATAAAAATATAAATCATAATATTTTGCCAGTTATCTTGGCATAAACATCTGCAGCATATTTTGTGTTGTGAGATATACAATGTGTTGCTATAAATTGAAATTATATTGAATAAACAACATTTTACTTCTGGATTAAAAAAGAGTAACTTTTGTGACTATTAGCACAAGCAGGTATGTAAGCCTAAATTCTGGGAAAACAAGAAAGTGTGTCAGGAAGGTCTACCTTATCTTTGATTACTTGTACAAGAAACTGATCTCGATTGGGGAAGGAATGTCCACATTTCTATAAAGCCTAGGGCGTTCCTATGGAGTAAAATATTACCATGCTGGAATTTCGTAACTTTATCTGTACAAATGTTCTTGGGGTGGGTAGGAAATACGCTGTGCTGTGAAACGAGCAGCTTGTTGTGGTGGAGAAACGTGAAAACAGGACATTCTGATTGTCCTGGGAGTTGGGCTTAGGTGCCCTGTCTCCCACGCTTGCCCACACTTCCGTGATAGCAATCACCTGATTACGTTGTCCTTGTATGTCAGTGTGTCTGGCCACTAGTCTGTAAGCTCTTTGAAGTCAGAATGATACTTCTGATTAATTTCGGTATCCCCAATACTTTACAGACTTCCTGGCGCACGGTGCTCAATTGCGATTTCTGAGTAAATGAACTCCTGAGCCGGAGAGACTTGACCTGTGTTAGTATCCTGGCTCAGTCATAACTGGTAACTTGGAGAATGTTCCTTTGTATCTTGGGATGGTAGTTTCTTCATCTGTAAACTGTAGATCGCTTTTCAATTTGTTACAAAACTGCTTGTCCTCGCCAGATACGGTAGATTGCATCATTGGCCTAATTTCTTCACCTGTGACCTGTACCCAGTTCCTTTGCCATGTAACTTGGCAGTTTCTCCCTAGGCACGCTTCTTCCCCTCTTGGATTCAGTCATGTGGCTTGCTTTGGTCTAGGAGATGTTCGTTGATGTGACTCAAGCAGGGGCTGTGGTCCTGCCTTCTCGCACTTCTGTCACCGATGTAGGAAGAACCCCCACACTGATCCTGAAGTCTGAGCTCCGTGAGTAATACACAGTACACGTGGAGCGGATCTGAGCCCAGCCTGCAGCAAGGAGCTCAGGCCCGTCGGACCCACTGCTCGCAGCAGAGCCGGCCCCGCAGTCACAGCCTGACGCAAAGCTGCCCAGCCCCCGGGCAAAGTCGTGGGTGACAATGAAGCGCCGCTTGTCCCACGCCACTGAGGTGCGGTCCTTGGGTTATGCAGGAAGAGTTAACTAGTGTGCCCAAGTTTCCCAGCAAGCAGAGCCCTGTGCCACCCCTCTTACACAGAGCTGTGATAAAGGAGTGCCATCCTGGGCAAACAGGAGGGAGGGGAAAGGGGTGAGGAAGGAGGCAGGACAAATACAAGGGGACACTACCCAGCCTGTGTCTACTTGGTGTGCAGACACTCTCGTAACTTCATCTTCTGAAAGGACACATTGCAACTGTTGCATCGTAGGAAGGCTGTGGGGATGGGAAAACAATTTCGTTTTCCTAGTTTCCTGTTTCCTAGCCTGCATTGGTCACATGCTTACTCCATGGGTATTCACCCCCTTTCACTTCCGTGTTGCTCCTGTGAGGGTGGAGAACGAGTCCTGGGCACGGGATGAGGGGTGAGAGGTGTGCAGGGGGAGAGAGGCAAGGCGCTGTGAGTGGCGCTGAGGCGTGGGGGGGCCAGGTGGCTGGGAGGATCCCCGGGGGAGGGGTCGGCAGCGAGAGGGCCAGGAGGAGGCAGCTGAAGCCACCAGCGGCCTGGGGTCCCAGAGGCAGCTGACACTCAGAAGTGCCATATAAAAGGTGGCTGAAACTGTGCTTTAATTAACGGTAGCTATTATTCATACACTTTGGGGCAACTGATTGAAATTGATTTCAGTTTTATTTTATTTTTTATTTTGTAAAAGATTTTATTTATTTATTTGTCAGAGAGAGAGAGAGAGCCCACAAGCAGGGTGGAGAGGTAGAGAGAGAGGGGGAAGCAGGCTCCTCGCTGAGCAGAGGGCCCGATGCGGGACTCGATTTCAGGACCCTGGGATCATGACCTGAGCCAAAGGCAGATGCTTAACAGACTGAGCCACCCAGGTACCCCTCGATTTCAGTTTTAAAGATAATCCATGAAAAAGCAGGTCTTTTATGTTTTACCATTTTCAAAAGTGAAGCTTTGGTTAGAAATCAAGTGAGTACTGGTTATTTCCTCTCTCTTTTCTTTTGTTTTTAGGTATTCCAGTTCTTTGCCTTGTAACATCTTCAACATGTTATTTTGCAAATATATTTCTACTAAATAAGATTGCTGGAGGTTCTGCAAGCATTTCATAAGTGAAGTAAAGCCTTGATGTGTATATTGTACCAGAACTCCAAAATGACATAAGTGACAAATAAAGAAAATGAGAAATTCGGGTCATGTTGGAAATCAAATGTTTTAATAATTTTAGTAGAGGTGAGATTTAAGACAGTGGTTGGAGATAATGATTTTATAGGAATTTTTAAAAAAGATTTTATCTATTTGTTTGACAGAGATAGAGAGAGATCACAAGTAGGGGGAGCGACAGGCAGAGGGAGAGGGAGAAGCAGGCTCCCCACTGAGCAGAGAGCCTGATGCGGGGCTCGATCCCAAGATCCTGGGATCATGACCTGAGCTGAAGGCAGATGCTTAACAGCTGAGCCACCCAGGCACCACAGGAAATTTCTTGAAAGCACTAGTTTTGATGAATTTATAACCAGATCTGTTAGCAGAGTCATAGCAACAGGGAATGTGATAGTAAGAAGCAAAAAGAAGATATTCGTGGTAAATAAATTGATAAGCAACCTTTTTTAGACCCAATGTCCTGCTGGTCAGGTAAATCTAATTTAGTGTTTCTCACCAACAGGGATTTAGAAAAAGAAAGTACTTGAAATACTAAAATCTAAAGGACAAAGATACCTACTTTGAGAAATATTAATGATGTCACTATGGGGCTGATTACTAAAACCCGAAGCTTATATAAGCCTAGAATAAATGGGAGACAATAAAAGAAATTAAGTGCCAGATGCATCTTAGACCTCTATTGTTGGTTCCACACCCATTTTTAAAAAAGCCCCACCCCACACCAAACTTGCCAGCCGTTATTGGAAAACAAGTGTGGTACAGGAGTGTTACATCTTATATACCAAAGGAGAGAGATAATACTTATTTACTGACATTTATGGATAATATAATCCTAGAGCACTTAAATTAAATGTTAAAGTTAATCTTCTTTACACAGTAAACCTCATCAGAATTTGGATGAGAGGACTTAAGGCTAAAGTAAAGTCTTGGGCACTAAATTAATATCGTTTCCTAGAATTTCTCATAAATGAGCAACCTAAAAAGGAGAAAAAGAACTTTCCATAGGATATATGTCTTTGGGGCTTCTTTTGACTAGGAATTCTTTATTTGCAGCTATGTAAGAAAGGGGTATGTAAAGTGGACTTTTTCCATGCTGAAAACTATGGATATTTACATTTATTTAAATAGTTTTTCCCCCCCGCTGCGTAGATCTTAAAATCTCTCTTTTCTTTTATGCTTATTCTGACTCACCGCTACGGCCCTGAATGATTTAGGCCCTGGTAAGGCACGGATTCCGCAGCGCTGAGAAGGGAACTTAGAAAGAGCTGGTGCTTGGAGGGGGTTAGCCTACTACACGGCACCACAAGGTGGAGGGGAGGGCATGATCCTGAGGTCAGCAGTTCCTCTTGGGAAAAGGTCCCAGTGACGCACACAGCACCAGGCTCCCCTGCCCAGCAAGCAGGTCTGGGGGCTTGGCTCAGGCTGGGCTTCCGGGAACTTTGGCTGTGTGCATAGGAGCAACTGTCCCGAGCTTGCAGAACGTGAAGCCACGGGACACTGGGGTCAAGGATGGAACGGGGGAAGTAAGGGAACCGGTAAGGCCTCCAGCTAAGGGAGCTGGCAGAGAATGGAAACGGAGAGCTGGAGAGAATTGTTGGGTGTGGATCAGACAACAGGCAAAACTGAATGAGCAGGTTTGGGAGGCGGGGGCTTGACAAAGTTTCTGAGGCTGCGTGACTGTGTTGGAGCCTGCGTCAGACAGTTAGGTCCTGTCAAGCAGGAGTTTATACACTGTGCTGGCCTGCATAGAACCGTGTGCTTCTTCACACCTTCCCCCTCTCCTGAGTAGCCAGAAAGTCTCCAAAGAGAAGGGTGGGGATGGTCAATCGGGGGGCCCTCCTGTTTTGTGACTGTGCAACAGAGCTCACCCACAGCCTGCCGGGACACGTCCACCGGGAGACCCTTCCTTACAATACAGTGGAAAGAAATGTTTTGTTTTTTTTAAAGATTTTATTTATTCATTTGACAGAGAGAGAGAGACAGCCAACGAGAGAGGGAGCACAAGCAGGGAGAGCGGGAGAGGAAGAAGCAGGCTCATAGCGGAGGAGCCTGATGCGGGGCTCGATCCCAGGACTCTGGGATCACGCCCTGAGCCGAAGTCAGATGCTTAACGACTGAGCCACCTAGGCGCCCCAGAAACAAGTGTTTTGAAATGAAAGGGGAAAAAAAAGTGTTCACATTCGAGATCTAAAGTTTGAGATTTTGATGCATTTCCCCCCCCCCAACCCGTTGTATGCCCCTTTATATGTTTGGTCTGATGGGAGAACAGCCTTCTTCTGCGTTTGGTGGCCCACAGTGCTCTCTGGTTAGAAGATGTGCACATTGAGAGAAGCCACTCAGGTGGAATGTCAGTACAACTGTGACCGTGACTGCCACCGCGATGAGCACGGCGAACACTGCCGATGCCAATGCTATTGTTAGTAACAGGGCCTCGTGTGCAGGAACCTACCCCCACTTTATGTATACATGCTTAAGGGCATTTCATTCAAGTACAAAGATACATGGTGTGAAGTTAAATACAGGAGTGATTTGTTACAATCACCCGACACTGATTTCATTCCTTTGAGTCATTTTGAGACCTAGACGGGCACAGGGTGATGTTCGAAACACTCAACAGACTCTATGGTGTGGGCACTGATTGGCCACAGGGCTTCAGCAGGGCCCAGGAGCTCCCTGGGCTGTCCGGCCATGCCTCTGCTGCTGCAGGATCGGGGTGGGGAGGGCAGGAGTGCCTGGAAGGGAGAGGAAGCGTCAGGCTGGCTGCGGCAGGGAGATGCCACCGTGGGGGCTCAGAGCATCAACTCTTTACCAATCAAGATAGAAGTATTTGTATCCTGTACCAGCAGGTTGGCCCCACGAGCTGAGTATCAGTCCCGCCTATGGAAATGGCTTCTTGTTCTCATCCTACGTCATTTTAATGACATTCCTCAGCTCTTTAGAATTGCATTTAACGACAGTATTTATGTCCCAGTTTCCACAGCATGGGCTGTTTTTGTTGGCTTCTGAATGGGAAGTTACCCCTATGCCTTCCCCCAAAAAGCATTCATATTAAGATGTTCATTCAAAGCATGGCCTTACTTTGCTGTATGGTTTTGGATCAGTCATATTAACTCTTTGTCTTGACAGAGAATTGAAAATCTGACATATCCTAAATGCTTTGAGATCTTCAGATGGTTGTTAGGAACCAAATATAAAAAAAAAAAAGGACTTTTAAAATTCTTCTAACAAAGTCTAGCTCCCCACAGAAGGGCTTGTGCGAGGAGCTGAGAGAGCGCTAACTGCCAACATGTGTTTTTATTGAAATGTATTTGCTAATGTAAACAACTCGTGCCTGCCTGTGGCACCCAACACTGTCACGTGAGGCTTGCATGATACTCGGAGAATGCTGCTCTCGCAAAGATTAATACATATAAATCTGTAAGTCATATTTCCGTGCTCGCATGTGTCTCATGCAATTAAAGAGAAAGGGAACTCATTTACATCAGGCCAGCACTCTGGAAGCTTCTGCATTTGATCACTAGACACAGAAGGAAAGGAAAATCAATGAAAAATACGAGGAAAACTCAGAAAAAAAAATAAGGTGTTTTTTCAGTTAGCTTAAATTTATCTACTATGGCCCTCATTTTTTCAAGTGCGAAGTATGTTTTTTTTTCAAGTTTTTTTTCAAGTTTTTTCAAGTTCATTGCTTCTAATGTTAGGAAACGAAATGGCTTAGGAGGTGTTTTGGATGTCCAGCTAGATCGATCATATAGTTCCTTGACTAACAAAATAGTTGAAGGCACTGGTTCTCAAACTCGAGCCTGTGCCAGAATTACCTGGGAGCTTTGTAAAGCAGCTGGCTGGGCCTCACCCTCTGAGTTTTGGCTCTTGGATCTAGGGTGGGGCCCGAGAATTTGCATCTCTACCATGTTCTCAGGCAATGCTGCTCCTGCTGTGCTGCCGTGGCCTCCAGGACCACACTTTGAGAACCACTGAAAGGCAGGGGTTATCAAACTTCCCGGTACCACAGGATCACATGGAGAGCTTTGAAACAAAACTCAAGCTGGGGCTCCATCCCCAGAACTTCCAATTTAATGAGTCTGTGGAAGGTCCTAGGGATTTGGTAATGTTTGAAAACTCTCCAGCCTAATGTTCAGCATAAAGATTAGTCACTAGTATGGGATTTGTTATTGGATGATTTTTGGCTGAATATTAAATTATTTTGAGTCTAGGAGTAACTTTTGCATTCTGCACATAAGCAGCTAAATGCTTTTTGGGCAACTGTCAGATTTGGTGGAAGCCAAACTTACTTTAAAACTAGGTGTTAATACGTTAATGTCACAATTAGTAGCTACTTTAGGAAAATGACAATTTTCCCTTAATTCGGGCATGGGGATGAGAGAAGGGTTGAGACTGGAGTCTTACCCCCTTTTCTTTACATCACCCCCTTCTACCCCACCCTTAACTCCAGTTTCTGAGCTTTCTTCCTTTGGTCCAACCTTTTGTTCAAAGGTCAATTGGTTGACTGCGGGAGCGGTCCTCTAGACAAAAGGTGGTCTGGACAGAAAAAGCTCCAAGAAGGGCCACAAGAGGGCTCGAGGACACCCCCTGGAGGTGGAGTGATTTATTGTACAGGGCACAGGTCTAGGAGTCAAATGACCTGTGTTTAGATTCTTACCACTTTCTCAGCCTGATGGCTCTGTGATCTTAGGAAAATCACTTAATCCTGTTAAATTTCACTTTTCTTAACCATAAAATAGGGATAATGTCTACCTCTTGTGAGTTTGTTTCAAGGATTAAATAAGACAGCCAGGACAGGACTTTGATTTCCTTGTTGGCCACTGACAACAGAAGGCCTACAATAATGCCAGCACACAGAAGACACCTGATGAATTTTGGTGAAATTAAAAGAAACTTTGTGAACTGTAAAGTGTTCAATAAAGAGAAGAATCCCCCTCAGTGAACTTGCTTTCTAACCTTCAGCTTTCTCTGTACTTCCCATGCACGTGGGTCTATATTCAGCTCTACGGGCAGTGTTTACCATCCGGTGGTGAAAGCAGAAGTTGACCTGAATCCGTTCTTCCTTGTAGGAGTGAGCATCTGATTATTATCATCACATTTCATTTCTAAAATTTCCTTTCAATAAAGAATGTAAAATACAGGTCTCGCTGATCTTCTTCTCATCATTCCTTTTCTTGAACTTCAGAAATCATTCTTTCTTTCAGTTGAGAAAGTTGTTAGCTGAAGTTAGGGATTGAAGTCCTGGGTTCTATTTATTCCTAACAGTACTGTGGTACCTCATGCTTTATAAATAACCTTTATTGACTTAACTTTGGCACGCCTCAGGTTACCGATTATAATTATGCCAAAATAACGGCTTTCTCTCTTCTGATCATAATTTCTCTGTTTCTTTATACACTTGGACTGATCCAATAGGATCAGTCTGACGGAATGGATTAGGGTGCGAGCAGGGACGTCTCATGTGTCAGATTACACGATCGTAAGAGTGGAAGTCAACCAGATTTGGCTCTAAAAGCAATAGCCTTCACATGCTTGGCGAAGGATCTTCATTAACTATTTTGGTTGACCCATTTTTACCATGGCATGTAAAGTGTCTCCGTTAATGAATGCCGGTACAATGTCACCTGAGCCAAGAGGATGGACACAGGCATATGTGTGAAATATAGGAAACATCTTACTTATAAACTCTATTTTATGAGGCGGGCTATGTATTGATGTCTTTGTGCAAAGCCGACCTCTTGATCCAACCTCTTTATTTTACTGTATAGTCAATATCCATGAAAAATAATTACACCATCATTCCTTAATTTTTTTTTCACACGGAGTATTTATTTTTGAAATGAGAGTATTTCTATTATTATTTTTGTGGATATTGCTATGACATGACACTTTCCAAACAAACAAAAGTCTCCAAAAACACAACTTTGAAGGGAAATTCAAGATTTACAAAATAAGTGGAAAGTTCTAGCTTTCCCAAAGTAGGGAAACTCAGAGAAAGCTCCTTCCTCTACCTTCAGCCCCTGGCCTGAATTTCACAAGCAGCAGCTTTTTTTCCAGTTGTAAAGTTAGTCTTCAAATATAAACTGAGCTCCTGGGCTCCATTACTGTTGCTAGCCAGAAAACTAGAGTCAGTGTTATCTCTAAGTTTGTGAAATTCAGAAAAAAACAGCTCTGTGGTGGCAGGGCTAGAATTTTATAGCCTGGGTAAGGAATGCCATTGAAGTTGTCAGACTCATAAACTTAAAATGTTTAGATCTTTTGGAGGGAGGGAGCATGGTGTGATGGTGGAAATAAAGAACTCCACGTCTTCAGGACAATGTTTTATTCCTAAGACTCTTGGGCATTTTTACAACTGTATTTTGGTGTCGTCCTGCCTCAGTTTTTCTACCCACATAATGGAATACTTGGGAGAATTAATATACCTTTGCTTAAGGTCCAGCTTAGATGCTGTTTTCTTTGGGGAAGGCTTCTTTGAAATCCTGATTTTTAGTTTGATACCTAATTATTTAACTCCCCACGCCTCCCCTCCCCGCCCACATATCCTGCCTGAAACTCTATGCTTTCTTGTCACATGATTTTATGTTTGCTTATTTTCTTTCTTTCTTTTTTTTTTTAAATTTTATTTATTCATTTGACAGAGATAGAGACAGCCAGCGAGAGAGGGAACACAAGCAGGGGGAGTGGGAGAGGAAGAAGCAGGCTTCCAGCAGAGGAGCCTGATGTGGGGCTTGATCCCAGAACGCTGGGATCATGCCCTGATCCGAAGGCAGACGCCCAACGACTGAGCCACCGAGGCGCCCCTATGTTTGCTTATTTTCTTCTCTTTATACTTCATCTCCTCTGTCCCTCATCCCTCCAGATTATAAACTCTGGTCTAAAATGATTTTCACCGTTATAATTATAGTGCCTAGCCCTGTGTCTAGGCAGTGGGACACTGAGTAAATATTTATGGACAGAATAAGGGAGAGAGAGAACAGATCTTATTCTTAGTGCCCAAGGACAAGTCTATATGACATAATTGTTGCAAGATTAAATTTTATTTTGCATGTGTATGTAAGTGTGGGTGGTAAGTGATATAGCCTTATTAGCATGGCTCAAGAAGAAAAGAGAAGGTCATGTTGGTGAATGATTCTTAACAGCCAAAATGATTCATGGAGGTATGTACGCTTGGCACACATTCACTGCTCGAGTGATGGGCAGGGCACAGCTGCGGTGGAAGCTTTCTCCCTGCTGGACAGACAGCCTATACCCACAAAAGGAGGGAAGCTCCCTTCTAGTCCACATTCAGATCGGGACACACCACGTGACTGTGAGGTAACTGGACAGCCCAGACTAGTTGAAGTTAGTTGTGCCAGCCAGTCAATAACGCTAACATGTATCCAGCGCTTATTATATCCAGATACCTTTTTAAGTACTTACATTATGAATTCAGCCAATCTTCCGAATAGAGATTAGTGTGATTCCTATTTCAGAGATTTTTAAGGCACAAAGAAGTGAGATAAATTACCTATGTTCTGAAAATGGAGGAGGCAGTTCTCGAACCCAGGCAGTCAGGCCCTGGCAACCTGTAACCCGCCCGCAGTCCCGCCTCTCCGGAGCAGGACCGCCTGCGCTCAGCTGAGCAGCTGGGATGGCCGGGCTTTGTATCAGTGAGTCAACCCAGTGATCAGTCAATACTTCGGACTACAGCTGGCTGCCGCGGGAGTCGTCAAAACAGTGGACGTCAAGGCCTGGCCCTGAGACATTTGCAGTCCTGCAGGTCAGGCACGTTCTTAGAAAACATTTCAGGGCAGGGTATAATTATGTGCTTATCGGCGTGGCGTGGGGAGTATCATTCATGCCCGGGTACCGAGAGGCACTCTGGTCCTCCTGGGGTGATCGCTAAGGACAAAGGCGTTCTGGGACCTGCATGTTTTGCTCATGAGAAAGGACTCAAATTGCTGACCACCACAGACATCACTTGTGCTCCCTTGAGGAAAAAGAATTCAGGCAGGGCCGGCTTCATCACTGCTGAAGCAGAGGACGGGTTTTTTGTGTGTGTCACTGAGAAAAGGATCAAAATGGTAATAACGCTATAATCCTAATAACAACTACTGTGAAAGAACATTTCAGTGCCATGCACTGGTCTAATCCATAGCTACTCATTTCCTCCTCAGAACAACACTGCGAGGTCAGTACCGGTGTTGTTCCTCTTCCGCGAATGCCAAGACCGTGGCACAGAAAAATAAAGCAACTTCGTTGGTAAAAGGCGATATCTGGGCTCTTACTCATTTTGCCTTCATAGTCACATGCCCTTACTCTGTGCCAGGGACTCTTTCGAAAGCTTGACTTATATTAACACATTTAATCTTTGTAACACACCCATTTCACATATGGGGAAACTGAGGCAGAGCAAAATTAGGTAGTTAGTTGAGAGCACACAACCGGGAGTCCTAACCGGCTGTGTGTCTGATGCAGAAAGCCTGGTCTCGTAACCATTTTGTTCTACAGCCTCTGCTTGACTTTCTCTCATGACTTACCCAAGACTGCCTGGGTTTCGTTATCTTTCAAATAACATCAAAAACAGAAATGCCTCCTTACAGGATTAAACGTGATGGTTTATGTGAATTATTAGCCCAGGGCCCAGCACATTGTTAAGGCTCAATGTGTGTTATTTTAGAATATTACCAGAATTTATCAATTTTTATTTACTTAGGAATTAGAACCAGGTTCAAACATTTATTTTTCACTTATTAGCTGGGTAGCCTGGGCAACGTACTTAACTTTTCTGTACCTCAGTGTCCTTCCCTGTGAAATGGAGGAAATAATAGTATCTACCTCAGAGGATTGTTCTGAAGACAAATGAGACAATCTATTTAAAGAGCAGAGCTCAGTGGCAAGTGCTCAATTAATGTTCGCATCTATTATTAGGAGAAGTAAGGGAATGGAGTCCGGAGGGACACAAAGAATGTTTACTACGGAGGCATCATGGTGTAATTAAATATGAGTGACTCAAACGGCATGCCTAGGAGTGGGGTCAGGAGAGCAGTTTGCCAGGACCACCTGACCTCCTGCAGGCGTCTCTTCACAGCGCTGGAGGGCCGGTCCTCAGGAGCCAGGCAGCCCTGAGTTCTAGTCAACCCTCTGCGTAGTTTGGGCAAATTATTTAATTGCTCTAAGCCTCTGATTCCTCATCTGTGCAATGGGGATCATATCAATACCCTCATGGGATTGTCAGGAGGATTAAATGAGATACTGCATGTAATTCACTTGGCACCGCACCCGGCAAATAATAAACTCCAGTAAAAGGTAACTATCAGTGTTACTAAAAGTTGTCATGGAGGGTGGAAAACACAGCCCTATGACTTACACAATTGTGTAACCGTTTCTGACTAACACGACGGCGACTCCCATGTTCCTAAGGGTTTTTATTGTGAGGTTGTGCCATTTGCTGTCCCTGCTCCAAGCCTGGCCTTGTCGTCACAGTGTCGGGGGATCTTGAGAACTGGGAAAATAATTGGTAAAGTAGAGCAAGATTATAGAGATTGTTTAATTTGAATGCTCGCCTTAATAAATCGGAAAAATGAGATCAAAGGCATTTGAGGGACCTGCTCAAGATCAGAGATCTGAGTTCTGGTAGGTTGGACCTGAACCTATGTCTTCTGGTTCCCATACCTAAAAGTCTCCGTTGAAGTTAACAAGCAGATTTCGAAGTCATTTTCTAAGTCATTTCAATTTTATCTTGTGGGGAGGGGTGCTAAATGCAGCCCTAATCACTTAAAGGGTTAACATGCTGACTGAGGCATTGAGGAAAATCTGATTGAATTTTTTATTTATGAGGCTTGTGGTCCCCCAAGTGCAAGTTTTATTGTACATGTGCTCTCTTGCGGGATATGCTTAGAACAAATATACATACCTCACTCTGAAATCACAAAAACATAAAAATGAATCTTAGTTTTTACATCAAAATTATTAATATTTAGGCCACAGAGAAATCACATGGTGTATTGCAAGGTAAAGGACAAGTAATATTGGCCAAGATAAGAAAAAGTTCCATTTTAAGTGCTAACTCAAAATTGTCGCCATCGCCCCCAATGTCTCATTAGAGTAGTCCTTTATAGTTTGAATTCTGTAATTGTTTAACTGACCAGTATGTATTTTGTACTCATAAACCAAAATGTTTCTATGTTTAAAGGTAAAATCTGATCATTTGTACCATTTAAGATTATGTTTGGTTGTAAAGAAGGGGAAAAAAAAAACCCCTTCAAAATAAAAGTGGCTTCACAACATAAACCTTGATTTTTCTTTCAACTAAAAGAAATGTCGATGTAATCAGTATAGAGTACAGCCTCATGGTGTCATCAGGGCCCAGACTCTGGATCATTCCACCCTACCTTCTGTCCAGAGACTGGTATCTGTTTATTAAAGTCTGTTTCTTTTCTTCTCTTTTCCCATAGTAATGGAATTGTAGCAGAGGCGCGGCTCTCCAGTTAGGTTCACTGAATTTCCCAGTCTCCCTTCTAGCTCGATTTGGCCGTGTGCTAAAGCTCTTGCCAATGGGATGTGAGGAGCAACGATGTAAGCAGTTTCCTCCTTGTCTGCCTAAGAGGAGGCCTCTGATTGACTTTGGCTCGATGGTAATAGCTAGGAAGCCACACAACAAAGATGACGAAGTCACCAGGAGCCTAAGTCCCTGAATGACTGGAGCAAACCTGCCCATTGCTGGGAGCCCTCACTTTACACGAGAGAGGAATCATCTGTCTCCCACGTCACCCAGTCTCGAGTTCCTTTGTTGCAGCAGCTAAGCCTGCTTTACCTAAGATACCATCGCAGGTGTGATTTACATTCTCAGACTCACCTCATGGTCCAAGATGGCCACTTGAGCCATTTGTGTGCGCCAATCCCCATGATCATATCCATGCTGCAAATCAGGAGGAGGGTAAAGTAGAAGGAGGAAGAGCTCTCCCATCTGAGTCAGACCCTTTCAACAGGCTTGTTGGATATCATCCACTGAACCTTTTCGTGTTCGTGGGCAGAACTTTGGTCCATGGTCCATGGTCACACCTAGCTGAAAAGAGGCCAGGAAACATCATCTTTTATTTTGGGGGGATGATATGCCCAAGTAAAATCAGAGTTCTGTTCCCAAGAAAGACATCAAGGTTAAGCAGCTGCCAGGCTCTGTCACAGATGCCTTGTTCTTTTTCCAGTGGAAAGATAAATGGGGAAGAGTCTAACCACCCCAGTAGGTGGTTAGATAACCTTAATTATTTGACTCCAAAAAGCGTTAATGAGTAATATGATTGTCCCATTAAAAATTATGCTTTCAAAAAAAAAAAAAGACATTCCTCCCTTCATGGTGACTGCTGTGTGTGTGTGCGTGTGTGTGTGTGTGTGTGTGTGTGTGTGTGTGTATGTGACAGTATATGTATTTGGAGGAAGGGAGATGTGGGGTTTGGCGGTGGTAAAAAAGCTGACAGGGCCCACGCTCTAGGATGATGCTTTTTGTTCTAAGGGGAAAACACAGTTCCTCCAGGATTCAGAGAATGTCATCTTCCCCCCAGAGTTGGAGACGTTACAGATGTTGCAGCTTACCCTGGGAGATGGCCTGCCAAGGGGATCTCACTCAGTTCATGAAATATGTTTCTGCATGGCTGTTTGTAGTGTTATATTGTAGAGAAGTTTCTCTAGGAGGTTCTCTCTTCTTCTGCAATTTATATTGTTAAGCTCTCAACTAAATTCAGTTTAGGGATTTTCTCACTGGCTTCCAGACCCATATTTAATGTTGCCATACGAGATATTTGACAGCACCCTTACAATGTAACATAACTACTGGATGGTATGTATACACGCTCTGGACACTGGTGAGAACCTCAAATTTCCCGTCACATAGTATCTTTGGTATCTTAGCTGTGAGTAATATTAATCCAAATACATTCCATACATGCATCCAACACAATTTTCATTGGAACTGGGTATGATTCATCTTAACCTCGGATTTAGTGCTCTCTCCCTTTGTTAATGTAGTGACCTATTGAGATAGTTACATGGGCAGAGAATTGAGGAAATGTGTTTTCACCATCACTTTAAAACTATCGTAAAATAGCTGTAACACTTCCATCATTTTTTTCATATCTCAAGTATTAAAGTGATACGATAACGTTGACATGACGAACAGTACATGCTTTCTCCATTAGGCAGCAGAGACCATTTATTTCTCATGGATTGATGTTCCCTAAGAAGCTTTTTAAAAGGCCGACTGCCACATGCAGCACCTCGTTTGGGTGTGTCTGCAGTCTTGGAAGCTTGACTACCCTACGTTCTCCTACAAACGGGCCTTGAGAACTTGTTTGGAGGTTCTAGCAGGGGAACGCAGCTACTCTACTGGTATACCCTTCCTGGAGGAACGGTCCGCCTCTATCGGCAAAGGTCGTCCTCTTCCACCAAGCGCGCAGCTTCGGGAGGGACAGACACGGAGCGGGGAGGGAGGAAGGGGACACCTGTCAAGCCAGCCACAGCCGCAGAATCAACTCTGGCTATCGGTGGGGTGACAGATGTCGCAACCAGACCGCCGTCACATGCAAGCAGATATTATTTCTCCTGGTTACAAATTAATTCTTAGACTGTCTCAAGAGCAAGCACTGAAAAATATCAGTAATATATTCATGAGGCTGATCACTTTGGAGCAGAGTCTTTGCAAGCAATGTTTAAGCTTGTGGCTCCCACTCTAGGGAGCAGCCGGTGACATAGCGCCTCAGACAGGGGGTCCCACTTCAGATGGGACAGGAGCCCCCTCATGACAGGGAAGAGCTAGAAAATAATTGCTGCTGAATTGAAGGAAAAGAGGGAGCCTTGTCAGAAATGGCTTTTCAGGTTTGGGTCCGTGGCAGAAACAACTGGTTGTCCTCTCACATCTGCTTGTCCGTGCTTCGATAGTCGCGGAGTTGTTAGCTGGGCCGTCCACGAAACCAGGTGTGCACAAGGGACGGTATTTTAGCCATGAGACGTCAACAAGAGCGTGTGTGCAGCTTCTGGATCGCGTCCTGGTGCCCTCCTCTCTCTGCGGCCTACAGCCTGGCGCGCTGGGAGGACTGCAGCTGGGGCTGGCACCGGCGCGACCGAGCAACCAGCCAGAGGAACTTGGGTTCCCGGCACGTGGAGCTGCCACACCCTCCGGACTGCTTGGACTGACACGTGAGAGAGAAAGAAACTTCCATCTTGTTTAAGACACTGGCATTTTAGGTCTGCCGATTACAAAAGCCAAGCCCACACACGGCATCAGCGGGGTTAATCCTTCCTTTGATGCAGTCCGCAAGCCTCTGGTCCAGTCCCAGATTCAGTAACCGGCACTACAGCTGAGCTTACTCACTTCCGCCTCATCACCACCGGACTCCCCTCCACCCCTCTCCAGGGAGGCATCTCTCCCCGGAGTCATGGGTCAGGCTGAATCCTGGTCTACACCAAACCCTCTCCGGTGTTTTGAAAGAGTGAGTAGACTTACGAGGTCAGAATCCTTGGGACTGATCACAGTCACTTCCAAGACTGACTTTTACCACCCTGTGATTCCCCGACTTCCTTTAGTCCACAGTAGGAAATACTGATCTCCAAAATCTCTAAGGTCTTTAAAGAAGATGCCCTGCTCCCACTCCCGTTTCTCAAGTTTATTCTTTGTCAGCACGAGATCTAGCGTGGGGAAAAACCTACTCCAGCTGTTTAGTGGAGCACTGGGGGCGTTAGTAATCAAGTTTATTTGCATCGTATCTTTGTGATACAATCCCATCTATCCCATTGACCTGACCCGAAAGCTTGTTTTTGTATTTCATTAGTCTCCCTGCCCTACAGGGAAGTGTAGGAGGCGTCATACTGGTAGAAGAACACTGGTCAGGACTCAGAAGACAGGAGAGCTCATTCTGGATGTGTTATTTGCAAGCATGGCTCTCTGATCCTCAATTTCCCCAGTCACACTGGGAATTTATTACTTTCCCTGAGTGCCTCAGTATACATACCCTGGGATGAACCCTTAGGTGCATGGAGATAATGAGGATGAAAGAGCTTTAAAACCCATTAAGTCCTCTATCACTGTAAGTTAGGACGAGTCTCCACGAATTTGCTCTGGCAGGGCCTCCGGTAAAGGCATTTTGTTAATTCTCAACCACATATGTGAACTTGGATCACATTTCCACAGGCACTCTAAGCAAATCTCTCAATAATTTATACATGTTTACACTCTTCCCTAGGTAATCCCCTCCCTCCTGTCCCCCTCCAAACAGGTATATAGATGATTTCTTTAAGTTACTTCTTAGTTTTGTCTATAGAAGATGATCTTACAGACCTAGGTCTTAAGAAGTATAAACGTTAATCCAATGGCACATAAGAATATTCTAGTCATTTCTGGAGTTAAAAGTTAAAGGTTTGCCTTTGAAGGCAAACTTCTTTTTGGAAAAAGGAATTCATGTCGGTTGCTTCTTCCTCTGTGCGTCCTTACTTCCTGTTTTCCTCTTTTATAGCCTTTGGAACCCAGTATTGTCACTGTGGGTTCACATTGAAGGGTAGCCTTTGTTAACCTTTGCCCACCAGGACTCAGCACCCTGCCAGGCATATACTAGTTTCTCATGACGTATATGTGGAACGAATGAATGAGCGAATGAATGAAGGCAGGTATATTGCTTACTTGGGGCAGTCAGTGATAAAATACAGATTAGCGTTTGGATTGACCGGTGATTAGACGACACGGGGTCAGTCTCACCCACATCACTGAAACGAAGATTTCAGAGGTTTAGTGTGATAGGATAGACATACGGGTCTGAGAAAGAAGTAAACGAAGTGTTACTGACCTTGGAGCAGGAAATGTAGCAGGACAACAGAGGCAAACGGCTGTGAAAAGTAGTTTGGGAGCTTGAAACGGGGCTGGTGCTGTGTCAGGCTTGCTGCTGCAGCCCTGGGAAATATCTTGTTCAGAACCATACACTTCAGGCTCTGTAAATAAATCACTGTGGATTATTTATTCCTGCTGCGTCTTTAGGCTTTTTTTTTTTTTTTTTCCGCCATATAGGAAGAGCAGACTCCTTTAGAATAAGACTTTCGTAGCTTTCTCAAATGTTTTAATAAGTGGTCATCTCAGAAACATGTTTTTTTTTTTTTTTTAAACCAGACAAAACTTCGGATGCCTTATCTATTATAAATTGCTTTGGGGATAATAATGCTTTTCTGTAACTTCCTTTATTTGATGACTTTTCACCGTAAGTAGACAAAATGTTTAGGTGCCAAATCATAAAGGAAAAAAACTCCTCGCGCGCAGGGGTCTCACTGGGTACGTAAAAGTGAACAATCAAGGGAAACTTTCATGAAGGATAATGTTCTAGTAGAGACCGAGAAGACTTACTTTTGGCTACTTAATTCTTCTCTCCCCTGCCCCAAGTCTAACAATGTCGCCAGGTTGAAAACCACATAGGGAGAGAGAGATTAATCATTAGTAAAAACACACCCTTCAGCCCCTCCCCTGGCCTTCTGAAATTTGAGCGAGGAAAAAATATGTAACATGTAATCAGAGTGGTTAATTTTTTTCCATTAAGGTACAATCCCCCCTTCCTTTCTCTGTTGCCTTTTGAAGGGGGGAAAGGTGATTTTTGGCTCCCCTCACGTCTAGTCAACCTTGATCCTCTCCCTCTCCCTTTCCAATCTCTAGGGTGTATTTTGGAGAAAAATCTACCCCCACACACCGTTCTGGCACTCATTATTTTCCTTACTTTTAGATACCATTGGTTTCAGAAACCAAGCTCGGCATATGATTCAGTTCTGTTAGAAAGGACTGCACTATGTCTTTTTAGGTCTCTTTCAGGCCTCGCACACAAGCTTCCAGGGTAAGCGAAGGGTGTGTTCCTTTCTTTGTGTGTTTTACTGCGTCAGTTTTTCAGTAGTAGGTTGTCTCACTGGGCTAAAAGTATTTATTCTAACAGGGGTATGGAAGCGGTTCTGCCCCCCTCCCAACTCCTTCCTTCCTTTCTTCCTTCTTTCCTTTCTTCGCCCTTCCCTTTCTCTCTTCCTCCTTTCCTTCCTCAACTGCCCTCCCCTCTTCAATTCTCAGGATTGGATTTGGGGCTAGGAAGACAAAAACAGATCAGAAAAAAAATCCCAGCCCTCAGGGAACTCACAGCTGTCCATAACTGCGAATGGCCTAGCAGTGGGTGAGTGTCCTAAGGAAGTGTGGAATGGAGCTCAAGAAAGAAGGCGGGGGAAGCCGTCCTGCCATGGGTGGGCATGGGAAGTTGCCCACAGGAGGTAGGAGAACCCGAGTCTGTAAGGAATTCTCTATGCAGATTCTACGGGGTAGGATGGGAAGGATGTTTCATGCAGAGGAAGCAGCAGACTCAAAGAGAAAAAGGAAATGAGATATTTGGGAAAATGCAAACTGGAATCAATATGTGGCTTGGTCAGAGACGGAGCCCAGAAGGTCTTGTAAGGCCTGCAAGGAGTTTTGAATTGAGACCGCCGGCATTGGAGCCATTGATGATTTTGTCAAGTAGAGGGACCTGCCTGGATGAGTGTTAAAACAGAAGAGGGAAAGGAAGAGAGGGAAGGAGGGAGACAAAATAATGGAGGATTGCCATACTCCAGATAAAAAATTACAAGGGCCTCATTTAAGGCACTTGGCAAAGGATGAAAATGAGGAAATGAAGCTGGGGTGCATTTAGGGATCCACCAGGCAGGACTTAACAGACAATGAGATGTGGGGGTTGAGGAAGTAAGAGGAGTCTCTGAGTCAAGCCAATTTCCTACCTTGTGACCTGGCACTTTCATCGATCTAGGTAGCACGGGAGGTGGAAGAGGTCTGGGGGGAAGGCCAGGTGATAAATTCTTGGCACTAAGTCTGACTCTGTTGTGAAGCTAACAAACCGTCTTGCCACTGGAAGCTGCTGCTGTCAAGAACCAGGACAAATAGTTAAGTCAACGAATATTCTGATGGGTCGGTGGGGAGGTCATGAGGCTGGAAAGGCACAGGGCCGAAAGTGCCCTCTTAGACTATCAGTCAACTGCGGAGAGAAGAATGAGAACAAATTCAGTCTTTACAAATGTAAGGAGATTTTCCAGGAAAACGACAATAATTTAATTACAAAAAGTGCTTCGAATACTGCTAAACCTTTCTGATACTGCTATGTAAAACTCTAACAGAAAACCACAGAAAATGACCCATCCAGAGCTGGACAGAAGAAAAAATTGTAAAAATACATATGCAACTAGCACTTTGCACCTGGAAGAAAGTATTGACTTGGGTGGGGGGAGTTCCAGTTAAAATAATAAGGATAAATTTTACTAATGTATTCCTAAAACATTTTTGGAGGACTAGGAAACTTGACACCCACCTTCTCTAAATGAAAGATACTGTGTATACGATGTCTCCTTTTTCTCTGGCAGTTTCAATGGCGGGCAAACAGCTCAGCCATATTGTCTTTAAACTTTATTTCAGTGGTAAAGAGAGTTCCTCACCCACAAAGTACTTTGTGATTTTTGAAGCTACAGAAACATCGCTAGCACTGTTGCATGTCACTAGCCGAGGACTTCCCAGCTATCCTTAACAAGCTGGGAAGAGGGCACCTGGGTGGCTCAGTGGGTTAAGCATCCGCCTTCCCCTCATGGCATGGTCCCAGGGTCCTGGGATTGAGCCCCATGTCGGGCTCCCCGCTCAGTGGGGAGTCTGCTTCTCCCTCTCCCACTGCCTGCAGCTCCCCCTGCTTGTGTGCGCTCTCTTTTTTTCTGTGTCAAATAAATAAATAAAATCTTAAAAAAAAAAAAAAAAGAAGAGGGAGAAGCTGGAAGAATTTTGAATTTTAGCACCTCTAGGGCTACGTTCAGGCCAGAGCCATTTTCTGACTAATTTGGCCCCTCTCCCGCGGACTGGTTACCAAGTTGCCCTGGGTTCATGCTGAACCAGCAGTTCTTTCACCAGTGCTTATCTGCACGTGTGGCATTCCTGTTCAGAGGTTGTTTTCTGAGCTGGTTAGTTTAGCCAGATTACAAATTGACTCTGTTGTGAACAGAAACCTTACAATGCAGATCTCCCAGGCCACTTTTCTGCTTAAATTCCCAGCTTATCCAATATATAGGTATTTTTCTGTGCTTACCAAAGAAAAAGTCACAGCTACAAAGTATTTTCCTTTCTAGGTTTCACATTGTAAAGTGACGATGTATAGATTACTTTGAAATCGTTGGAAAGTTTAAGTTTCCTTTTGGAAATTCGTCACTGGATAAAATACTGTCAGCACTAATTTCAATCCATCTATAAATACAAAAAAATAAGAAGTACTAAAAATTCATTTACATACCCAAGGAAAGCAGATTTATCTGAATTATTATTTTGAGTCTAAGTTAGTCAGGCTTTCTCAAGTTTGTTTTTTTCACAAAGTTTGTTTTTTTATATTCACAAAGTTTGTTTTTTTAGTTAACAGACCTCTTTTTACATTAAACATTAATATGAATTAAATATTACTTTGTCGTCGAGACCCTAATGATTTTTTTTTGGCAAACGTAGATGCAAGATTTCTTTCTTAGACTATGTTATTAATTTTGTGTCATCACAGAAGGTAGCCCAGTTTTATTTTGAGATTGGTTTATTTTCCCTGGACATTTGGGATGA
Source organism: Ursus maritimus (assembly GCF_017311325.1). Lineage (NCBI taxonomy): Eukaryota > Metazoa > Chordata > Mammalia > Carnivora > Ursidae > Ursus > Ursus maritimus. The sequence continues at coordinate 6,072,368 of NW_024423453.1, forward strand.
ATAGCTCAGCATAACAAATTATTCTATATGCTCTCGTTTCAAGCGTTTAAAGCGGAATCCAAGTTTTCGCATCAGGAACCAATTAAATGATAGTTAGATCTGACTGAAAAATTAATGGCCCAGAACAGAAACTGTGTAGTATTTTTTTTTTTTTTAGTTTTTTTTTTCTTCAGTATTTCTGTTTTAAATAAAAACCTGGATGGTTCCCAGTAAAATACAAAGCATCATTTTTTTAAAGCAATTGAATATAAATGGAGCCACACTTGGGCTGAAAAATCACTTAATGATGATGCCATTCTTAGTCTGCTATTAAATACGAGGTGTTTATCAGCCTTCACGGGCCGTTAAAGACTCTGGCTACAGAACACCGAGCACTGAGGGGCAATGAGGGATTGCAATGCTACTGCGGCTTTTTATGGTGGGTATGATTTGCTCTTTAAACATGATCATTCTGTACTCATGTCATCTAGTGTGATTGCGGTCGCATTTGATTTTTGCCCTAGAAATCAGTCAGACTCATGTTAATATTTTGTACTGATGATAAATAAATCAGGAGAGAAAAATGTTGGTGTTCAGCCCGCTGACTTAAAACTTGTTAATGTGTCTTGACAGAACATGGTGGCCCTGGATTATATGCTAGAGGAAGGGTTCAGGCTTGAACATTTGGCTGCTGCTTCAAGCACCCTACACGGAAAGCCACAATAGTACCTTTAATCTGGCTCTAACTCAAACCAATCAGTAGTCACTTAGCCTGCTCTACTTATTCTGTCAGTCTTTTTGCCAAAAAAGATTTCATGGGTAGCAGTATCAGAAGCATTTTTGTAATTAAATTATTGTCGCTTTCCTGGAAAATCTCCTTACATTTGCAAAGGCTGAATTGGTTCTTCTCCCCCCACCCCCTACTTGACTTGTAGTCTACGAAGGCAATTTGGCTGTGTGTCTTTCCAGCCTAATGGCCTCCTTACCGCAATACTCATTTTGGTTGGGTTACTCTAGCCATCATTTTCCAGAGACAGTCGAAATCCTTCAAGGATGACAGAAGTCATTTGATCATGGGAAACAAGAAACAAAAAGAGCAACAATAATTCTTCAGGAGTTTTTCGTGGGTTTTTAAAGGAAAAGATTCTTCGATAAGAATACAGTCTGGGTTTCCCATTCAAGATACATCATTTTAACATTTTTCCTAAGGGAATTAATTCAATAAGCACTCTCAGCAAATGAAAAGCACCCTTTCCCAGACTGCTGCTCCCTTCTCTGAGTTCTGATGTACCTTATCACTTCTCACAGGTAGGGTCAGAATTACGTGCTTACGTGCTTACGTATCTGTCTCTTCACAGCCTGTTAACTTCTTTGGGACCTGTTGCGTTAGTAGTATCTGTCCCAGTGAGACTGGCTCATAGGTGCTCATTTTTTTTTTTTAAAGATTTTTAAAAAATGTATTTTTATTTATGTAATTTGAGAGAGAGAGAGAAAGAGAGAGCGCACGAGCAGTGGGGGAGGGGGCAGAGGGAGAAGCAGACTTCCCACTGAGCAGGGAGCCCAAGGCAGGACTCAATCCCAGGACCCTGGGATCATGACCTGAGCTGAAGGCAGACCCTTAACCGACTGAGCCACCCAGGCGTCCAGCAGGTGCTCATTTTGTATGCATGTTAATAAACAGATGAAACTACTCATTCTGGTTCTTGACTACTACTGTGCTTGCAGATTCATTCCTCCCCCTTCCTCAGCTCTGCTCCGTTCCTCAGGGAAGCTGTTCCCAGCAGGCTGCATTTCTCAGACTCCCCCGCAACTATCTTCCTTCTGGGTTTGCGCAAGAGGAGGCAGCTAGGGGAGACCGAAGGGCTGGAGAAAAGGAGCAACCAGGGTATTTCTCTGCTCTGTCTGCATTGGCTGGCTCCATGACCTTTGTGACCCCAGCCTCTCCTGGACAGGCTGCAGTGATTCCAGCTTCTTTGGGGCGACACCATTCTCTGGATTCTGATCATACCGCCGCCATCTTTTGTTTTCCTAGCATAAGGAGTGGCTTCCTGCTTTTCCTAATTTCTGGGTTGCTTCTCTTTCTCTGGTTTGTTTTCTTGGCAATTTCATTACCTGCGTAACCCATTCCTTGCATTAAATTCCCTCTGTTTTCAATATTTACGGTGTGTCCAAATACTCTAACGCAATGCACAGTTGAAATTATACTTCCTCAAAGCTGCTTAATAGAGAAGAAATTGCCATGTGTTCTAGAGGCACATGGTTGCCTGGGATCTTTGTTCACATTGCAGTCTCCAAAATGGGCCTTCACTGAAGGGGGTCAGAGGTTCGTTTGGGGATCTGATTGCCCCCACTTCCTGAAAAAGCCCCATCCTTACATGTTGCTATGCTATCCTTGCTTTTGTCCCACTTGGAATTATTTCAGCACTTTACGGCATAACCTTCCTCCCTGGTGTGAAGGGGTATCCGCAGTCTACCTCAGGAATTACGCAAAGTAGGAGCAGAACCATGGTTCCCAGATAAACTGGTGGCAGCAGAAAAAGACCTGTTTCTGAAGGTGGGGAAGGTCTGGATCTGTTTTAATTGTGTGTCTTTAAATTTTTACCATATTCTGGTTGGGTAGCTACTGAGATAAGCAAACTGAGTGGCCAAATTCTCTTAGACAGCACTGTCAGATTCTGGTACTTTAAAATTCCTTGTACATTTTCACAGTGAGCTGAAGATCAAGTCAAACTTCCACAGGTTCTTTTTCTTCCTTCTCTCATCTTTATTCCCTTCGTTCATACTTCACAAAGGATGGGAAGGAAAAGAATCTGGCTGACATCAAATTATGGATTTGGTTTAAGTTCTTAACAAGCTTGCATCTCACATGCACAGCTAACCCACAAAAGCTACTGGAGTTTCCAATGGGTTAGTTTCCAGTCTTTAAGAATGAGGGATTTCAGCAAGGATCTCTGACCTTATTTTCTCCTATAGGTTTGGCTGTGTGGTCAGGCAATGGTCAAATGGTCAGCTGCCTAGTACTGGGAAGGAAACCCTCCAATGTCTCGGCATGCACGAATTAGTAAGACATAAAACTTCAGTAGTAGGTCTGATTTTTTGCAATACAGTATCCTGTTTAGTCAGGACAGTAAAATGCTTTGGGGGGCGCAGAAAACCGGTATCTGCGTCAGTTTAATTGGATTACATAAGAGAAAAATGTACCTGACTGAACTAAATACTTATTTCCACTAGAATTCCAGAACTTAGAGATAGAAAAAATGTTAAAAATCTTCTGATCCAGTGTTTTTATCCCGCACATGAGAAAAGTCAGGCTCAGACAGGTGAAGAATACCTGGCTGGTAGCAGCACGGAGATTAAAATCTGGAATGATTTTTGTCTTGTTACCTTTCAACACAACTTATTGTCTGTCAGTTTACACATCTTAGTTCTCAAGGCCTCATTTTCTTTCTTGTCTCTTGACCTTAAACCTATTAGATCTGGCCCAGGTACATTATGGAAGGCAGTCAAAATGCATGATGCACATAGAGTTTGAAGACCCCTCTAGAGCATGGAGGTACTTGAGGGAGGGAATGAGGGAAGGAGTGCCCAGGCAACATGGAGCAGCTGAGGGTCCCTGCTATTGGCCAGACATGAGGAGACTACTCTGGACACACTTTAGGTGGTGCTGAGGTGGTATGTACGATCAATGAAGGTGGAGTGTGCAAAAGATGGGAGACACCGGATCACATGCAAACCAACACAGATTGCTCTGAAGGAATATGGCTGCGTGTAGTAGGAATGACTAAAGCCAGCAATGATCCCATGTGTTGTGGCTCATCTTGCCAAACACTAATTTAGTTGCTATGGAAGTAGGATAACTCTTAGGTGGTTAAAACACTCTCTTAGGCACTCCTTCTCCAGGACTTAATTATAACAATGGTTTATAATTACTCATATTTAAATAGTTTTCCTTCTCCCTAGAGAAAGCTAGTTTCTTATATAACCTTTCCTTTGTAAATAAATAAACAAATATTTGAGATACAAGCTACTGCCATTGTTTTGGAGTAGAGTTTTTTCCCTCCACACTAAAAAAAAAAAATCTAGACTATTACCTCACTGTACATGGAACTGTTTAGGGTTAAATTTTCCCGTGTCTTTCCATGCCATAGGCCTCAGTTGGGTGTTCTATTCTCATTCAATAAAAGCTCTTCACTGAAAATAAATGTTAGGTTGTAATGAGTTTCAATATCTCCTGGCCTTACTTGGATTTCAGAGGGTGAGTTAGCCGTGTAAGATTCAGCACATCTTTATCCTTCTCTTGAGACATTAATTACTCATTAAATTTTCTTTTTATCCTTTTTGCAATGTTCCCAAAATTCCAAAGATAAAAATTTTTGAAATATGAAAAGTTGTGGAAATGCCTGAAAACATTTTTTTTAAGCTTCAAACTACAGATAGCCAAATGAGAAAGATATAAGGCAAACTTTCTTGTCTTTATTTCAATGGTTATAACTAGATCAGATTGAAATTGGGTATTCCAGGTTTCATCCTGAAGCAAATTTCTATAGTTGAGCTCTAAGCCCCTGAAAAACGGGGTTTAGGATGAAAATGTTGAAAGACTCTCAACTTTAGGACAATGTACGACTATAATTTTACAGGCATTAGGCACCTAAAATAACTTTGTATGAAGATTACTCTGGGATTTGTCCCCCATTTTGTAGAAAATGTTTAATGTTGAACTATATTTTATGCACACAAAAGGACTTATTTCATAAGACAAGGAGCTCAAGGATCTTTATTCCAATATTCAACAACACTATTTCTAAAGGGCCCTCTCCTTCGACTCTTATAATTGAGTGATCATAAGTGATATTCAAAAGAAAATATTCTACTAAACTTATATGTAAAAATGATATGTGGTGGAGCAATTTAAAATTTTCTAGTGGATTGTATTCTAGCCATGTATTTAGCAAGTCGTGAACCTGAATTGATGGATCATAATAATGTCTTTATATCCTGTTCTATCACAGCAAAGGAAATGAGTTTTTATTTTTGTTTGTGTAGAGAAATAGCTGAAGTGCTCATGTGTGAGTGCACAGTGTAATAATAAAAAAACTTTGTGTCTAATGGAAAATCCCTAGTACTGGACCATCCTTGCCTGTCTTCGCTAATTTATTTTCTTTCTCCTTAAATGTAGATAAACCCAAGTCTTATTCCCAACATTCTTCCTTTCTCTCTACCCTCTCCTAAATTTATATTTCATCTCCAATTACAGACCTCTTTCTTCTCTCTCTAATCTTTATTGGGATGGATTGGGAGCATTTTAGAATTCACCTTGTCTGAAACCTAACCCTTCACCTCTCTCCAGCAGCGTCTCCCTCAAGTTTAATGTATATTTCAATGGCACCACCTTCCCAGTCCCCCAGAATGAAACCCCACCATCTTCCCCGAGAGTCTCCTTTTATTCTTGCCTGTCCCACAATACCCTACTTCTGCCAATTAAGTCAGTTCTCACATTTGTATATCCACAATAAATTCACACTGTTTTTTTTTTTCTTTCCTTTCACTGCCTGTATCCTAGTTTAGAAATTCACTGCTTCTTACCTAGACTATTATAATGGCCTCTTCAGCTCCAGTCTTCCCTCCTACTTCACCGACAGCTGAATCCGATGCTCAGGTCATCTGGAGGATTGCCAATTTCTTGCTGAATTAGGTGCCAACCACGAAGTCTATTATCACGGGCCAGGTCATAAAGATTGCCCCAACTTCTGGCTTTAACGTTACATTTCCCAGCTAAAATGGAATATTTCTCATGTCTGTGCTTTCCTGCTTTCATGCTTTGGTTCATGTTCTGTCTTCAGTGTGAAGCAGCCTCCCTCCAGCTTACCAAATTTCATGCCAGATGCTGCTTCCTTCCTGAACTCTTTCCAACTTCTTCCAACAGAATGGAAGAGAATTAGCCTTTCTTGGCTCCCTATTGGCCTTAGAACTGCATTTCATATTTCATTTGGTATTGAAGTTATTCCTAAACTAATTTTGGTCTTTTTATTGGCTTTTGTATGTTTTGGAAAGCCCACTCAGGTTTGTGTCTGCTATAGAAGTAATATTCTATATAACTATATAAAAGAGTATATATATATATATATATATATATATATATTATATATATATTTATCAGTCTTCTAAATTAACTCTGAAACAGAAGGTTCTCTGGAAGTCTTTATGAGTGAACTTTCTGCCACCTTAGCCTAAGGTACTAGAGTTCTTTCTCCATAGATTTTGTTCTTGAGCCTGTGGCCTTTTCCCTTCTATTTTTCTCTGCACAGAAAAGGCCACAGGCTCAAGAATGTATGAGGCTTATCCTCGGTTGATCCTCATTATTAAGATTCCATATATATGAATTTGCTTACTTGTTCATTCTTTTTGGAAACTCCCAATCAATACTTGTGGCACTTTTGTGGTCATTCGTGGACTTGTAGAGAGTCGTTTGCCTTACATGCATGCTCCCAGTTGAGTTTGAACAAAGCGACACTGCCTTCTTGTTTCCAGTTCTCATACTGTAAACAAATGTCCTTTTAATGCCACATTTTTATACTTTTTATTGGTGATTTCACTGTTAAAAATGACCCTTAGGCATACTGCTGAAGGGCTGTGCAGTGTTCCTAAGTGGATCAAGGCTCTGATGTGCTTTACAGAGAAAATACGTTAGGTAAGCTTCCCTCAGGTACCAGGTATGGTGCCATTGGTCATGAGTTCAATGTTAATAACTTAACAAAATATGTATTAAGTAAGATGTGTTTAAAGAGAAACACACACAAAGCAAGGTTTATGTGTTAACCAGTTGACCAAAATGTTGTGGCCAGAGGCTCACAGGGATCTACACTTGTATTTCCTCTAGGAGCAGTGGTTCAGTGTTTGCTAATTCACTGTTTGCAGCAACTTTCTAGAGTATAACCACTGTGAACGAAGAGAATGGACTTGTATATGGATGTAGTTATGTCATAAGTCAACGATGACACTATTTAAGTGAGTTTAGTGCTGTTTCTTTCTTTCTGAAGCTCAGGCTATGCTTTGATGAACAACGAAGAGATTCTTCCTGGGGCACCTCAGACTCATCGTGAGTAAAATTCCCATGGTCTACCTACTAGAAGACTCTTCTAGCATTCATCTCTCAGTTTCTTGTACATGGAGGCCTTTGTCATCTCTATAGTTCTCCTTCTTCCTCCTTTCTGTCTTTTAAATCTACTGCTTCTCTCATCCATATCCTCTTCATGAGTCATCCAGTCTTTTATCCCTAATTTCCCACGTTTTCTTAATGTATATTTATTTCGAAGTTTTTGTTTTTGTTTTTCCTTTTCCTCACAGTCCTTCCCTCAAAACTCTCACACATCTGGGACTTTAACTCACACAGGTCATATGACAACCACAATTCATATTTCCTGGTCTCATTATCATGTATATGGGCGTATTGTGCATCTATAGTCCATAAAATTTGCTTTGTGACTTACAGAATAAAGGCTTAGTGAAATTTCCACATTGGGGGAATTTCTCTAATCTAGACCACCTCTGAATTTTATGTGTGGTGAGAGGCAGGTCTCCAAGGTGTCTGTTACACCTTCATCAAAGGGGCAGGATCAATTTCCTGGTACTAACAGAGTATTACAAGGTTGCATGGTCAGAACCTTCCCCAAACTTCCAAACCACCTCATAAAGATGAGGGTCCTTATATTTATTACTTTGCTCTGAACACTAATAGACCATTCCGTATTCTATGAGGGAATATTTGGCTATCATAATGCTTTGGTTCCATATGAAAAAAAGTGTCTTGAAGAAATAAAATCTTACTTAGCTTTCTTTCTTTTTTTCCTTCTCACCTGGAACACTGTAGTTCACTGTTTCTCTTCCACTCCCCTAACTATAAGCAGAGAAACAGTTGAGCTGCTACCACAACCACTACCACTGCCAGTACCAGTACCACTATGAGTACTGCTACCATTACCAGTACCACTACTTGTACCACTACCATTAGTATTGCTACCACTACCACTACTACTAACCATTACTAGTATTGCTACCACCACCAATACTAGTACCACTAACCATTACTAGTATCACTACCACCACCAGTACTATTAACCATTACTAGTATCACTACCACTACCACTACTGGTACCACTACCACTATTCCCACTATAATCAGAGCAACTGCAGCTATGATTTCCTGTTTACCATATCAGTTACAGTTGTTTAATAGACAAACTCATTTAATCATCATAAAACATTATCTGTTAAATATTATTGTTTTAGAGAAATGAAGGCACTGAAACACAGAGAAGTTTAGTACCTACAGAAAGCCACACCTGGTCAGTAGCAGGACGAGGATTTAAACTTAGGTCTGTTGAACTCCATAGACTAGGCTCGTAAGTGTTATGTATTTCTACCTCCCATGGGATGTGGAATAAGGTTGTATGTTGAACATCTCCTGCTGCTTCTCCAGCCCTTTGAAGCTTAAATGAGGCCATGAAGCTTGAGTCCAAACAAAGGCCACCCATAGTGTGAGGAGATGTCGTCAGCTCCAGCAGAAGAGAAGTTTTCTTTTTCTTTTCCTCTAAGTTTTTATTTAAATTCAAGTCGGTGAACATATAGTGTAGTATTGGTTTCAGGAGTAGAATTTAGTGATTTATCACTCACATATAACACACAGTGCTCATGCCCTCACCCGTGTGGCCCATCCCCCCCACCGCTCCCCTCCGGCAGCCCTCAGTGTGCTCTCCGAGAGACGTTTTCTTACTGCTCCTCCGCTCTGCTTCCGGCTCTCTGCTTCTCCCCTCCAACTTCCTCCGTTTCTTCTTGTTTCTATCCTTCCCAGACACCGGTCTCATTTTAGCTTTGAGTTCAGCAAATAGTTGAGCGAGTGCTGGTGAAGCTAATCGTGGAGCAGACGGACCTGCCGTATTTACCCCGGGTCTTTGCCTGAGAGGGCGGCTTTCCGGTTCCTCCCTCAGGCCTTGGGCTGTCGCTTCCTGTGAGAGAAGGGCGGTGAGGGCAGGCTGTCATGCTTATGCTTCACCAAGGAGGGCTCTTTCAGATGTCCCTTGGGTCTGGAGCTCCCGAGAAGGCTAAATTGTCAATTTTAAGAATCTGTAAAATTTTTAGTTTTCTTCTTATCCACTTTTAAGATGGCAGATTCTTTCTTCCACCTGTATTCTGCCAAACAGAGATGAATAGTTATGCATCCCATTTCTCTTCAGAGGGGCTTATCATTCTTTCAAATTTAGTTTATTTGATTGTCTCGTAATGACTTTGTGACTTTAGCTCTGGGTTCAGGAAGAGTTGCAATTTTGTGGGTTATCTGTTTTATTTTCTTTTTGTTAGAGAAGGGGTGATCTCTTGTGGCTTTTTCAGCCCTAAGGGGAACAGAACTTTGTGTCCCATGATTTTTAGTAGTTGAGTGTAGTCTAGGGGTTAGCTTTCTAGGCAAACATAAAGTACTAACCTAAAAAATAGGGATTCCTTAAACTGCTCTTGTAATATTGCTTTGTATTGCAAACTTGGAATTAATGCCTAATTGTATGAGCGATGGAACGTAACGCATATCCTTACCATAGTAAAACAGTTCTGTTGTAATGTTTTCCTTTAAATCAAAGACCATATCTAGAACCTATGGTAACTTTTTTTCCAAGTCAAAGAAAATGAAACCTATTAATGTTAGGGAGGGTTTGCTATATCGTCACTGACACTTATTGAACACTTCCAGTTCATCTTAGTGGGATAGGGAATTCTTGTAACTGGAGCAGCGCTTACTGCTGAAGCGATATCTAGCGATGAACTGTGATGCTTATATGAGAGCAGGGGTTTCTCCCCAATGCTTGCATTTGGTTCCCCACTTCCCGCCGTGTAAGAGAACGTCGTTCATTGTGGTAAGCTGAAAAATGACCCCCGAAAGATCCTCACGTCCGAAGCCCTAGAACCTGTAACTACTACTTTCTGGGAAAATAGTTTTTGCAGATGTGATTAGTTAAGGATTTTGAGATGAGGAGATTATCATGGATTTTCTGAGTGGGCCCTAAATGCTATCACAAATGTCCTTCTGAGAGAGTTGGAGGGAGATCAGACACTCAAAAGGGAAGGTGACGTGAAGGCTTTGGCCGCTGCCTCGCTCTGCAGGAATGCCCGAGCTTCCAGAAGCCAGAAGAAGCAAGAAACGGATTCTCCCCTGGAGCCTCCAGAGGGAGTGTCGCCCTGCTGACACCTTGACTTTGGCCCAGTGAAAGTAATGTCAGACTTTTGGTTTCCAGGACTGTAAGAGAATACATTTCTGTCGTTTGAAGCCACCAAGTTTGTAGTAATTTCTTACAGCAACCACAGGAAATGAATACCTTTATCTTGCTTTGAAAAATTCTAACTTGTTCCCATCTAACTATTTGAAATGTCATTTGATGAGTCAGTTGTAGGGAGGATGTCTTTACTGTGAGTTCACTCAAATTTGCCACTGTTTTTGTAGCTTTAAATTAGTTTAATTTTTTAATAATCACACACTGACCATTCTTCCACCCCCCCCTACATTATTGGTGTAGCTCAGCTAGTTGTCTTTTTGTTTTGACTAAAATTTTAAGATGGTTTCACTTTCCAGCATGAACCCCTTTCCCTAGAATTTTAAACTATTTTCATTAATATCTGTATAAATCATATTGTATATAGTTAAAAATCACAGAATCTAAAATTAGAAGACTTGAATTCAAGCAGGCCTTCCTCACCAGGAAGTAGGTTCTCACTTGAAAAAGTTACTTTATTAGCTCTCAGAGAAGTCACTTCATCTTTGTGGTTTTGGGTTTCCAAATCCTTCAAGGGAGGACAAAACCAGTACCTCCTCAAAGACTTACTTTGGAAACTAAATGGAAAATGCTTAGGAAGCAGCTGGCACAGGACACACACATATATTTGCTGTTTATTATTATTATTATTATTATTATTATTATTATTATTATTTTATTTATTTTTTATGGTCAAACAAAGCATAAAACTATCATTCCGAGTTTTAAGTGTACAGTTTAATACTATTAAGTACAATCACACTGTTGTACAACTACTGCAGTCATTTCCATTCTCCGGACCTGTATTTATTTCTTCCAACTCCTCTTTGTGTGTGGCTTCTACTCTAGTCGTTGTATTCAAAGACAGATCCCCTGGTGTTGGCTATCATCAGATTGCCTGTGATTCTTAGACAGTATGCACAATACGCTTTATTGATCGGGGCATCTGCAAGCGCAGTGGTGCCCAGGTGTTTACTGTATTCATCAAGCTTTATGCCGTGGCTTCAGCTCTCCGTAAGTGCCTTCCCCGTAACAGTACAGGAAGCTTAGCATACATTTTATTCCTGACTGTGTGCCTAACAAGCATATCCACTGTAAGTAGGTGCGAAATTCTCGCCACCTTCACCTTGATGGTAACAAGTCACAGAAGATGACTATCTGGTTTTATAATCCTAAATAGAGGCTTAATAGCAAGTCATGAAAGTAAAGATTTGATTATAGAGATTAGAAGAATAGAAATTGGGTTTTATAGCAATTGAGTAACTATTAAGAATACTTCAAACACCTTGAAAGAATCCTTAAAATACCAGGGTTTAAAACAAGATCTGGATATGGGCTGAGGATTTTTTCCAGGGGAAAAAAAAATCCTACTCACTTAATTAAGCAACTTTAAAAAATTGTCAGTACAATTGTTTAAATATAGTCTCCCAGGGTTCTAAAAGAACAGATTACATGGGGAAATTAGTGCTGAGGGCTAAGAAGAAATGAAGGTGTTTTTCAACAGTCATGTTTGGATTACATTCAAAATGCCAATTCTAATCACTGCACAATTTTAGAAAGGTTGATGATCTATTAGTGACCTTTCTTGAAAGCTTTTCAAGAGGTTAGATTTGTTGGGAAACATTATTAAGTGAAATTTTGCAATGCAAATTTTTCATAGCCTTTATTCATGGAAATTTCTCCTGAAGTAATTGAAAGGTTAGACATGTAGTTACCTGAACTACAGTTTAAAAAATGACTGTGTGCAGGCTGGCAAGCCATTGTTACACACGCAGGTGTGTTATAATCTCAGAACATGGGTGTGGCACGTGGCCAAAAAAAAAAAAAAAAAGCCTCATTAGGTAGGAACCTCTGCTTCCAATGGGGAGGTGAAAAGTCTTGTTGGAAGGTATGGAAACCCAGTGGACACTTTGCCCAATGATCCACAGAGCACTAGTGGCCAATCATGAATGGAACCGGGGTCATCTGAGCGCAGGCCAGTGACATTTCCCCCAAACTTCTCATCAGATACTAGGGCCGTGGGAGCCCAGGCTTTTGGAAGTTGCTGTCTTCTCTTCTCTTCTAGCCCTCAGCTGGCTGGCTTTAGCCTACGAAGGCTTCAGGGCAACCGCCACCCTTGTGATGGGGCGCACACAGGAGAAAGTACTCTCATCCACCTGCTTGAGACTTCCTGGGAAGCATTTCCTCCGTTTAGCTGCCTTGATCTGTGAGAGAATTTCATGAGCTGAAAGTCTGTCAGGGTTTCCATTTATCGAGTTGCTAGTCGACTGTTGTATAATCTAACCATTCCGAATTGCCTTCAACTGAAATTTGGCTAATGTGTTGACAACCCCAGATGATATTTTTTAATTGAAAATGGTTGGTGATTTTTGATTTACATGTAAAAACAACAATGCACGATTCTCATGATTCCGATCTTTGGCATGATTCTCAGACGATGCTGTTATGGCCACATGGTATAGCACTGCTTTCTGAAGACCAATAAATGTCGTGGGTTGAAGGTGGTTTATATTTCGGCTCAGCATTGCATAGGCAGATCTGAGACTCCAGGGGTATAAGGTTATGTGATTGGAAAATGAGGACTGGTTTGTTGTCAGAATAGGGGAGAATGAAATGATTTAAGAATGTGAAGTATTGGGGAGCCTGGATGGCTCAGTCAGTTGAGTCCCCGACTCTTGTTTTCGGCTTAGGTCATGATCTCAGGGTCATGACCTCAGGGTCGTGAGATGGAGTCCCATGTCAGGCTCTGTGCTCAGCATAGACTCTGCTTGAGATTCTCTCTCCCTTTGCCCCTCCCCCCCACATGCACTCTCTCTCTCTATATATATATAAATAAATATAATCTGAAAAAAAAAAAGAATGTGAAGTAGAGATGGCAAAATAAGAAGTCACATTTTTCAGCATTACTGGCTGAATATTTATTTAACGACAGACCTGGACCTAGACAGAAATATGAAGTAGGGAAGTTTCCTTTGCAGCTCTACTCTCCTTCCCTGTTCCAACATTTTATGTGTCCCTTCCTACTTTTTCCCATCCTCCCTTGTTTTCTATGTCCCCAGAGACGTCATGTCCAAGTCACTGGCATTGAAGAGTTTCTTATTTTAACTCTTTACGGAGCAAAGGATTTCAAGAATGTGTTTGGTATGGCACAGCACATATTCAACAAGTCTTAGCACCTAAGGAAAAGACAAACCCCGCTTAAGGTTACCACTTTTTGAGAATGAAATCATTATTCCATTTTTTCTCCCTTCCAACTCCAATAAGAAGAGAAAAAATAGTCATACAACATATAAAAGCCTGTGAAATTAACAAATTAACCGCATAGTTGAATTTTGCCCTGAAAATAGTATCATTAGACATCTAAAATGCAACTGTGTATAGAATTTATAAGCAAAGAAGCCACCAATTAAACAAATTATTTAAGATATTTTAAGCACAGTTGTAAACAATAGGTACCTTGTAATGAAATATAATAGAAACAGAAAAAAGAGTTTTTTGCTTAATGTAATCTGGGACAGAGTTTAGAGAGTTTGGGATAATGTCATGGATATTTTAAGAGTCCCAAAATGGTCAATATGAATTCTATCTTCAATCTCTTTTCTCACATGCCTTTGGAGTATGAACTATCCAAATGAAATGCTCATTAGCAGAGAAAAGTAAGACAACTGATGTAATTCTCCACCAACAAAACCACCTCCCCTAAAAAACTGAAGTTGTTGCTTACAGACAGGAAATACTAATGTCCATGTAACAGTTTTCTTGGTGAGGCTGAAAGCTATCTAAAGGGATTTTTTCCCCAGAAAATCTGTTACAATTTTCTGAAAGATCAGGGGCACCTGGGTGGCTCAGTTGCTTAAGGGTCTGACTCTTGATTTCAGCTCAGGTCACGACCTCAGGGTTGTGGGGTTGAGACCCACCTTGGACTCTGTGCTGAGCATGGAGCCTGCCTAAGATTGTGTCTCTTCCTCTGCCTCTCCCCCTGCACACACGCATGTTCTCTCTCTCTCAATTAGTAACATCTTTAAAAAAATTTCTGGAAGATCAGTTAAAAATTAATTATCACTCATATAAAAGTTCCCATTTAAGAAAAGTCATTCATTTGGAGCAGTAATTTTCTTTCTTTCTTTTTTTTTTTTTTAAAGATTTTATTTGTTTATTTGACAGAGATAGAAACAGCCAGCGAGAGAGGGAACACAAGCAGCGGGAGTGGGAGAGGAAGAAGCAGGCTCCTAGTGAAGGAGCCCGATGTGGGGCTCGATCCCAGAACGGCAGGATCACACCCTGAGCCAAAGGCAGACGCTTAACGACTGCGCCACTGAGGCGCCCCGGTAATTTTTTTTTCTGATTCAATTAATCGATAGCTAGCTGTCCACTTACTGTGCTGTTCTAAAACAAATACTTTTAAAATGTCAATTAGTTACTTCTTTATATTTTAGACTCAATCTAGCCTCTCTTTAGTAAATAAAGCATAGTTAAGATTCCATCAAGGTGGTAAATGGAGAAGTTTGTAGTCTATCTTATGTACCTGTCTGCCAGTCTGTTTCCTGGTTCCTGCTGCATCATGTGTTTGAGAGACCATATCTCTAGATTTCATTTCATGTCCGCCTTAATGAGTGTTTTCTGGGACAATATATTTTTGAGTTGCCACTTTGTACTGAGACTTTCTTTGGTCACTAAACTGTTTTCTAAAGTTGTTAAAGCCTGCAGATCTTAACTATAAAGCTGGCGGATGCAACTTAATTAAACTACAGCAAATTGAATTTAGGTGCTAAAGCTGTGTTTTAAATTTATGGGTGTGCTTGTCTTTGTGTTATTTGTTTTTTTTAGGATAGTGGGTTACTCCTCCCATGACTGTCTGGCCATTTTTGATGAGTCAAAATTACTCCAGACTGGTCCCCCCAGCATAGAGTCTGTGTCTACTCTGCACACAGTGGAAAGTGAATGTGGTACTTAATTTGAGATATCAACTTTCAGTCAGCCCAAGACGCTTCTGGTCTGTGTTTCGGCACAATTCATTGTGTGTGCTCTTAGATAATAAAACTTATTTTAATATTATGTAAGTAAAAGACAATTATGCTTATTTCACAAACTTTGTATAGTCACATGTATAGGACATTTGAAGTATCTCATTACACTCCGCCATTGATAATAATAATGGATGGTTGATTCTATAAGGTGTTGCGATTAATTATTTTTCACATATTTGACATCAAGGACATAAAGGGGATTCTCTGTTAATTCCCTCTAGGGGAATTTATAGTCACAGACTAGAGAAATTACATGAGCTTGCAGTGAGTTATATAGTTTAATCTATGCCGTGGTATGATGGGGTTATAAACTGCAAACTCTGTAAGCTCCAAGTTTACTGGGTGTGCAAGCCCTGGGCCCAGCAGCCCTGAGTTGTAGCTTCCCTTTGCAGCATATAAAAGGATTTGGAGTGTGGTGTTGAGGGGACACTGTAACTGTTGTCCACAAGTAGGGCATGGAGGTGGGTATGGTACTCTCGGGAGATGTGATCACTGAGATGTAAACCTGGAACCAGACTTTCATGTTGGCTACTTCTGGACCACTGAAGAAATGATTCCAGTATTGGCTGGGCCTCTTTTCAATGGTGGCCAAAAATAATTTCAGCACTGGGAGCAGGTTTATTTTGACTAGACGCCAAAATCAGATGGTCAACAGTGATGCTTACAGGGGCTCATCAAAAGTACCCTGAAGAGGAAGAATGCCCTGATTTTTCAATGCTGTTCCTTTTCATAATTGCAAGAATGAGAAGGATTGACCTCGTAGTGATGACACATTTAAATGTTTGGAGTGTGAGGACTGTCATAGGCTCAAGTAGGCATACTACCTAACCTTTTCTCCTAGACCTGAGAAAACTCCAATGTGGACCCATTTAAGAGGATATGTAACATTTTAAGACCTCTTTAAAATGGATCTAGTTTTTTTTTTTTTAAGATTTTATTTGTCAGAGAGAAAGAGAGCACAAGTAGAGGGAGCAACAGGCAGAGGGAGAGGGAGAAGCAGGCTCCCCACCTGGCAGAGAGCCTGATGTGGGGCTCCATCCCAGGACCCTGGGATCTTGACCTGAGCCGAAGGCAGACAGTTAACCGATTGAGCCACCCAGGCATCCCTTTAAAATGGATCTTGATAATACTTGCCAAGAAATTGTTTCTTTCCGGGATGCTAAGAACGATGATCCAGATTTTCTTAAAGTCTATGAAACTCTTGCCCTTTTGACGTTTTTGGAAGATGAATGGATTTCTTTATGCCTCTGAATGTTCTTTGGTTTGTAATTGAGACAATCCCTAGAACCCGTGCTGTCTTTCAGGCAACATTAGATCTTGATTCTGTCTTCTTTCATGCTATAGGGCAGAAATGCATCCACATAAAGGAGTATATTAGANGAAAGAAGCTGATTCTTTCAGTCAATGAGATATCTTTCTTGATGTTCTCTTCTTTCATCTAATAACCAGATTTGGCAGTAGGTTAGGGGGTATTGAAGTGCAGTTGTCTGTTGCTGCTTCTAAGTCTTTTCCATATAAGCTAGAGAAACAACTTCAAAGCTCTGAAGCTTGTCAGACATCCATCAAGGCCGCAGAACCAGTTTATAATTATTACATTTATTTATTTATTTATTTATTTATTTATTTATTTATTTATTTTTAATGTTCACTTTTTAAAAAGATTTATTTATTTGACAGAGAGAAAGAGTGGGTGGGGAGAGGCAGGAGGAGAGAATCTTCAAGCAGATACCGCACTGAGCGTGGAGCCTGGCGTTGGGCTTGATCTCACCACCCATGAGATCAGGACTGGAGCCGAAAACAAGAGTTGGGTGCTTAACTGACTGAGCCACCCAGGTTCTTCAGTTTATAATTTTTTAAAATAAAGTTTATTTTAGGATAGCTTTGAATTTATCCAGAAATCACAAAGAGAGTACAGAAAATTCCCATATACCCAGCCCCTGTTTGCCTATTATTAACATCTCACATGAATATGGTATATTTGTTCTAATTAATGAACCAGTATTAATACAAGTTTGAGCTACACTTCATACTTTATCGAGATTTTCTTATTTTTTATCTAATTGTCTTTCTTCCAGGATCCCATCCAAGATACCATGTTACATTTAGTTATCATGTCTCCATAGACTCCTCTTGGCTGTGAAAATTTTTCAGACTTTTCTTGTTTTTGATGACCGTGACAATTTTGGAGAATACTGAAGTACTGGTGGGGCATTTTGTAGAATGTTCCTCAACTGGGATTTGTCTGATGCTTTTCTTGTGATTAGAATGGGACTATGGGTTTTTGGGATGGTGACTACGGAGGAAAAGTATCATTTTCATTACATGATATCAAAGGTATATACGATCAACAAGAACTACCACTGTTAATATTAACCTTGGTCACTTGATTTAGTAGTGTTTGTCATCTATCTTCACTATGTAGTACTCTTTGGGAGGAAGTCACTATACAGAGCCCATCTAGGGGAATTTATCACCACAAACTAAGGGAAATTATAAGGGCTTATGGGTGAGTTATATAGCTTAATCCATACCATGGTATGATGCAAGAATGGGGAGTTATGCTCTCCCTCCTCGAGGGTATAGTATCTACACATTATTTGGAATTGTTCTGCATGGACACTTTGTTCCTTCTCCCTATTTATTTACCTTTGAATCAATTATTTATGTCAGAATGGACTCATGGATTTTTATTTTCAACTTTGGGTTATAATCCAGTGCTACTTTAGTTCGTTGCTTAGATCGTTCCAGTTTGGCCTCTGGGAGCTCTTTGATTTAGCTCCTCTGTCCCTTTGATGTGTTCCTATCTCTTTTTTTTTTCTTTTTTTGAGCACTTCTTTATTTTCTGGGGCTCTGAGATGCCCAGGAACATATTGTATATTTTCTGCTCCAGTCCTAGAATTAGCCATTTCTCCATGGAGCCCTGATCAGAACAATTTTTAAAGAACTGTGTTTTGCACTCTCTTTAAGTCTTCCCCTGTGTTTGGTGAATGCAATTAGGTTAATGCTTTTTGCTTAGTTGACATAAAAATAATTTTTTTTAAATATGGAGAGGTTCAAACATATATAAACAGGGTAATGAACCCCCATTTAGCCATCATCCAACTTCAACAATATCACCTTGTGGCCCATCGTATTTTATCTATACCCTGATCCACTGCTTATATCCCAAACATCATATCATTTAATCTGTAAGTATTTCAGCAGTATCTCTAAATAACAATAACCTTAAAATCAATGGCATAGAGAAAAGAAACTTAATAATCATTTTCTTGGTGGTAGATTAAAAGTGGTAACAATCATTTGACCCTCCTCCATCAAGTGGTGGGGTCTATGACCCTTCCCCTTGTTTTGGGCAGTCTCTGTGGCTTCAATATGGCAGAACTGATTCTATACCAGCTTCTGGGCCCAGGCCTCAGGAGCTTTCACTTTCTGTCTCTTGAATCACTTTTTCTGGGAGCCTTGAATTTCACATAAGAAATTCGACTACCTTGAGACCGCTGTGATGGAAAGGCATGTGTAAGTACTCCAGTCAACAGACCCAGCTGAGCCCAGCCTTCTAGGCCTCTCTGCCAAGGCAATAGACATGTGAGGAAAGCCATCTTGGACCATCCGGAACAACCCATCTGTTACCTCAGTTCACAACATATAGAGGAGACAAATCATCCAGTCTTGCCCTGCTGGATTTCCCAACTCAAAAAATTATGAGATATATTTTCAGTGGTTATTGCTTAATTCATGAGTTTTGGGGTAGTTTGTTAGGTAGCAAGAGACCTCTTTTTAAATATGGAGAGGTTCAAACCTCCATATATATATATATATATATACATATATATAATTTTCTTTAAAAATATTATTTATGTGTATTTGATGTACAATGTTGCATTAGTTTCAGGTGTATAACAAGATTATTTGACAATCGTATACGTTATACAGTGCTCACCGTGAGAAGTGTAGTCACCATCTGTCACCATAGAACATTATTACAATGTTATTGACTATATTCCCTGTGCTGTACTTTTCATCTCGGTGACTTATTTATTTTACAACTGGAAGCTTGCACCTCTTCACCCCCTTCACCTATTTTGTACATCCACCTCCGTCCCCCGCTCTGGCAAGCACCAGTTTGTTCTTTATATATTTTTGAGTCTATGAAACAGTAGATTTTCAAGTTTGCATCCTCAGTGTTGATGAACATCCTATCTCTTGAGACTATGGCTTTTCCTTCTTAAGGTCTTTCTGAAATTCTGTTGATCCATGTATGGGTTTGAGTATTTCTTACTTTTGTACTTAAATAATTTATTTCATCATATATTTATATAATTTAAATTTTAATAATGATTGTCCTAAAAGTTCTGAAAACGTAGCGCTTGGCTTTCCCGTATTGGCATGAGCTTTGCTCTAGCACATTACTGATCGACGGTCACTTCTTGATCAGTTCTGCTGATTTTACCTCAACATTCAGCTCTGGTGAAACAGTTAAGTTACCTGGCTTTGGAGTCGGGGCTGAGTTAAAATTTTGGCTTTGTGCCTTCGTGGTATAACTTAGTAGGTAAGTTAGTTAACGTCTAATCCTGTTGCTTCATATGCCAAATGAGGGTCACAGTACCTACCCTAGAAAGTTGTTGTGGAGGATTAAATGAGGGAAACATAAACAGAACCTTGTACATTGTCAGCTTTAATATTACTAAAATTACTTGGTTTTCTTCTAAAATCATGGGCTCATTTTGTTAGTAGTGTCAAATTTATAGTAATAAAAAGAAAGCTAGTTTTTCTTGGCAGGTGAGGTTAAGGAGATTTTTCTCAGTCTCTGGCCCTTGGTTTGGCCATATTGGCAGGGGTTGGGGGGCCTTGGCTTTAGTCCCTACAGAGCAGTACTGTGGGTGTGCAGGGAAGCAATGGGAAGGCTTGTGCATACATGGAAAAAGTTCTTAGCAGAAGGAAGCACCAAGGTTCCTAAGATGAGAATTCTTGACATGCCCATCTGTGAGGTGCTTGGGAATTATATGGTTCGCCTTTTGCAGACTAGCAAACTGGAGATAAAAGAGGTTACAACTTGCCCCAGGATTATAGTGGCAAGGCCGGAAAAAGAAGGGCAGAAACATTCAGCATGGCTTTTTGTTAATGGATTCACTCCAATGCCCAGGCCACGCAGGTTCGTTGATTTTCCCCAAACCATACCCTCAAAGGAGGCCTTTTTCAGGCAGAGACACTAATCCAGCCCCGAGGTGGAATAACTCCTCCTCAGCACCCTTCTTTGATGTGTAGCTGATATGGAACCGAGCGCCAACATATGTTTGTACAAATATATTGGCAAATGTAAGCTGCCTACTGCTAATTACTACACTTTGAACCTCATGTGAAGTTGGAATGATGCCTCAAGGAATTTGAATCTAAGAAAATTATATATATATATGTTTTTTCCCTAAATGTTTGCAGAAATGGGTTAACTTCTTTGTGGTTGAGACTGGAAGACATTCAAGAATTATCTTGTCTTCTTGAATCCTTGGACGATAATGTTTTTACTTAAGGAATTCAGGTCAAACAGTTCCTGGAAGAGATTGAAGCTTTATGGACACTTTGAAAATGAAAAGCGGTAGCTCAAATTAAAAAAACCTGAAGATTGCTTAATATATTAAAAAAGGAAATAAGAACAATATAATTTAAATAGACTCTGTACAAAAAATAGAGAATTACATAGACCGGAGATCGCCAGTTACAAATCATTTATAGTTAGAAAATAAAGTTACTAGGTTGAAAACATTAAGAACAGGGTCTACTGTGGGAACTTCAGAGTGGCCTGTCCTGCCTTAACATATTCAAATCCAAGTCACTGTTGAGTGCTGTGCTCACGTAGCGGAGTTGAGAAGGCCAGATCGGGCCTTTGTACTCAATGTGGTGACCCCTTGAGTTAACGTTAGTTAAAAAGATGATGCGAAGGGAAGAAGAGAGAGAGAAAGACAAATCAAGAAACAGACTCTTAACTATAGAGTACAAACTAATGGTTACCAGAGGGGAGGTTGGTCGGCGGGGGGGATGGGTGAAATAGGTGATGCGGATTAAGGAGCGCACTTGTCACGATGAACACTAGGTGATGAATGGAAGTGTTGAATCACTATATTGTACACCTGAAACTAATATAGCACTGCGTGTTAACTAACAGGAATTAAAATTGAAAAAAGATGGTGCTTTCATCATTTTATTATATATTTCAAACTGAAGCATTATTTTTTTATTTGAATCGTATAAATACATTTCTTACATTAATTTTAGTCACTTTGAGGGTTGATTTAATTAGCTATCAAATAGTATTTTAACTTTTAATAGTGGATATATAGAATTATTCTGTTGATCATCTTCTAAATGTCTCAAATTCCGAATACAGAAATATTATAAGAATACTTCCTTTTTAAGAATATGAAATGTTTGAGTTCCATGGGGATGTGGAAAAAACTGTCAGGAATGAACTGGACACCAAAAGGCAGAAAGACAAACTGCAGGGGTGACTTAATCTCTATTTCTATGATGAACTGGTTTTGCTGGTGAGTTGCTAAGATGTGGAAAATTAGAATGTTTGATCATTGAGCTTAAGTGGAAGGAACTTGTAATGATACGATTTTATTATTCTTGAATCTAAAAATTTGGATTAAAATTTTAAAATGTGGTTTAGTTGCAAGAAATCTATCTAAATTGAAAATATAGAGGGAGCACCTGGCTGGCTTGGTCGGGACTCATGATCTCAGGGTTGTGGATTTAAACCCCACATTGGATGTAGAGATTACTTAAAAATAAATAGAAAACAGAAAAATAAAAGCAACCCCCGCCAAAACAAAAGCTCCAATGAATCAGCTTAATAACCCACTAATTAATTTGATAAAAATTGTGGTTTAGTTTATTAAGAGACCTATCTCAGTGAAAAAAAAATGACAGATTTGTAACTAGTATTTAAGTGTATTTATAGAGTTGTTTCTAAATTTCCGTAGTGTACTTGAATGTAGATTTTCCTCTTAAATGTCTTAAATAATTTCCCGAACCTTTAGTCACTTTGTTAAATTTCCCTATCTCAGTAGGCAAGGATAGTTAAGTAAATGCAATTATGTATGTGAATGTACTTGGTAAACTGAACACGTGTAAAACATTGTGAGTGATACCACCACCACCTTTGAAATCTTTAAATATCCTATTCTCTGACTCCCATCTCTTATTTTTCCAGCCCAATTGCTGTGGTACACCCACTGCAACAATTCTTCAACATCATTGAGACCTTCAGTCCATCGACACTACGTGCCCTATCCATCAGTCCCCCCGTCTTCATTTCCTTTCTTGTCCAGCATAATGTCATGGTCCATCATTATTATCACTCCCTTGCTAATGCCGTAAACTCCCTTGCCCCTCTTTTCCTCCTTCATATTTGACTGGCAAAAGCTCAACCCTGATTGAACCCAACCGTTCCCTTCCCTTGAAACTATTTGGGGAAAATTTTTCACACAGTGAAGCTGACTTGTACATTTTTAAATTCTTGATCTCAAACCCCAAAAGGGGTCAAACACCACCTATGTTTTTCTTTTTTCTTTCTTTCTTTCTCTTTCTTTCTTTCTTTCTTTCTTTCTTTCTTTCTTTCTTTCTTTCTTTCTTTCTTCTTTCTTTTCCCTCCTGTTGGTAGGTCAAAATTTTACATTGGAAAAAATAAGATGACTTATTATTTTCGGTAGCAGATGTGATTTTCCGCTTCACAGGTCTCACTTAGTAACAGAAACAAAAGTTGAGGAGATGAGATAGTAGGGTAGGAGAATCTTAGATATAAAGTTCAATTAACGGAATCTCAATTTCAGATTTCATTGCTTTGGGCAACATTTGGGTGCTTTGTCTTCCAAATCTCTGCTTTCTCAAGCTCCTCTTCATGATGATTTTTGGATATATGGAATGACTTTCTTGATTTTATGATAAAGGACAAGAAGACCTCAGATGCAATAAACTCTAGACATCTGTTGTCTCTGCTGGGGAGGAAAGATGTCTTATCTGTGTTGACCTTTGGCCCTTTACACTGGAATCCACCGGAGCATATCTGGTCCCCTGTGGCCTTTTGGAGTTCTTGTGCATGCATCAGTTTGCGGAATCTGCAGTCTCAGCCAATAATCTGATTGCACAGATATCATGCTTTGTGGTCTCCTTTTTATAATGCCAGGTCTCCTCTGGCCAACCAGCCCTCTCAGCACCTTCCCATCCACACATATCCACATAGGCTTCAAGACACCAGTAGCCCTTGTTCCCATGGGCATTGGTCATGGTGCTGAGACAGATAGACTTCTGCTAGTGGTTTGTGTCTCCTCCAGGCTCTGGCTGGAGAAACAGGCTGCAAGTGCTTATGTTCTTGAGTGCTTCTCCATCAGAACCCTACATACAGCCCACTATGGAGATCCAGTCCTAACAATGGGAGGGAAGAGAAAGACCTTGCCCTACCTTTCCTCTTCTCCTGTCCACATTTCTCCCGGCCTGAGTTGGGTGGGGTTTTCCTCTTTCCACACGGCAGGGACTTTTCCTGTGCCCTCTCTTGAGTTTTCTCTATGGATAATAAACTTGATGGTCAAATCTGCCAGACTGGCTTTGGGTACATTATTGAGAGTTTAAGGAATTAGAAAACACTTTTCTCTTGACAAAGCCTTCAAAATATTTCAAAACTTCAAAGTTTTTCAAATTTGTGGTATTGTGAGGGATTCAACGGAACACCAGTTGCTTTCTTTCTATTCCTGTTATAATCATCCTCATCTCCACCCTCCAATGCCCCTTGGTACCTACTCTTTAACAACCCTGTAGTTAGATGCCTCTGAGAAGAGGGGAGGTTATATCTGTGGAAATGCAAAAGAGAAAAGCTCATTAATATATATCAAAACTTGTTGACCTAGTTGCCCTACTCTATAAGATGACTGTTCGATCTGTCGATTCACTCCTCAGAGCTCTCATTACCCTTCCCCTCTTCCTTACCCAGCTCTTAGCAGAATACCCCATCTAATATATCATTGAAAAAATTATAGTCATCAGAGAACTCCCACTGCTAAATATGTAAATAGCCCGCCTCTCTATCTTTCTTAGGGAAAAGGTGGAAGGAGAGCCAATTCTTCCATCAAAGGCCAATCCCTCTAATTTTGCTTGGAATCCCATTTCCTCTTGTCTTTTTTTAAATACTTCAATCCCTCCTGTATCTTTTACATTGTGAATACTTTTCTCTCCACTGGATTATTATCATCATAAAAATATGCTATAATATCCCTCTTCTTAAAGAAAAAAGCACCCCCAAACCCAGTAACCCCTCATCTCCCCTGACCCTCAGTCTATTGCTTCATTTCTCTGGCACCCTTCCTGGCCACATTACTTGAAGAATCAGTCCACGTATGCTGTCACCCTTTATCACCTTCCATTCAGTTTTTGAGCCCCTCAAATCTGGTTTGCATCTCTACCACCTCACTGACATTGCTCATGTCCAATTTAGTGTTTACGTTTTATTTTCATTTTACTCAATTTCCCAGGAGCATTTAGCACAATTTGCTATTTCCTTCTTTTGCAAACATTTCTCTATCTTAGCTTCCATGGTATCACACTTTTCTGGCTTTCTTCTTGCCTCATTGGCAACCCAGTCTCATTCCCTTTTACTTGCTTTCCCTCTTGACTCAACCTCTAAATGTTGGAGATCTACAGGGCTGATCCAGCCTTTATTCCTTTTTATCTTTTTCCCCAAGGTGATCTCCCCCAACTTCCTGACTTTAAATACCATCTATGTTAGAGGGCACCTGGGTGGCTCAGTCATTTAAGGGTCTGCCTTCAACTCAGGCCATGATCCCAGTCTCCTGGGATCGAGTCGTGTTGGGCTCCCTGCTCAGTGGGAGAGTCTGCTTCTCCCTCTGCCCCTTCCCATACTTGCATGCACTCTCTCTCTCACAAAAATAAATAAATAAAATCTTAAAAAAATATATATACCATATGTACGAGAAGGTTTCAGATTTGTATCTTCTCCCCAGACTTCCCATTTGAACTATAGACTCAAATATTCAAACTATCTTCTCAAGATCTCTTTTTGGAGGAATCACAGACACCTTCAACTTCACACGGCTAACACAATTATTGATTTCAATTCCATCCTTCCTTTCCCCAATAATCCTCTTTAGTCTTCCACATCTCAGTAGAAGTATCATCACCCTCTAGATCCTTGGTCTAAAAATCTGGTAGTCTTTCTGGATTCCCCCAGTGGCAGCTTCTCAGTCTCTTGCAGATTTCCCTTTCTTGGTATATTCTTCTAGCAGTGGTGTTTTGTCTTAGTACCAGTTCTTTTCATTTGCATGTTTCCTCCTGATCAGTTGGATCTGTTGCTAGGACCTCATTGTCATTATATGCTGATGAATTTCCATATTTCATCTCTAATTCAGGATTTGCTGCTGAAATCAAGGCCTTTATATTTAAATACTTAGTCACTATGTTCATTATGACGTTCCACAGTAAATTGCAAATTAATCTATCCAGAATGGAATTTGCTACAGTTCTGTCACTTGTTATTCCTTCTTGATCCCTTTCTCAGTGAATGATACTAACACCTAATAAAATCACAAGCTAGTATCTCAGGTACCATTCTTAAGCTGTGTCTTTATTATTCACATTTAATCCATCAGAAGGTTCTGTCTCCTTAGCTTCTAAAATATATCACAAACTTGTCAACTAATTTCCCCCTCTTTATGAGATCACCTTGGAAAAAGTCTTTCTAATTTCTTGCCTGGGCTATTGAACCTGTCTCCTCATTTTCATTTTTTAAAAGTTTTTATTTATTTATTTATTTATTTATTTATTTATTTATTTATTTAAGAAAGGGAGAGAGAGAGAGAGAGAGCAGACCCACTCGTGCTCGAGCAGGGGGAGGAACAGAGGGGTAGGGAGAAGGGTAAGCAGGCTCCACGCTGAACGGAGCCTCATGTGAGGCTCAGGCTGGATCCCATGACCCTGAGATCCATGATCTGAGCCCAAATCAAGAGTCAGATGCATAACTGACTCCTTAATTTCATTTTTGCTCACTTCCATTCCTTTGATTAAGAAGCCAGAGTGATTGCTAAGAGAGAATATAGTATCATGCCATTTTCCTGTTTATAACCATTTATTTTTATATTATACTTCATAAATCCTCATTTTGTTTATTCATTAGTTTATCTGCTTATGATTATAATCCTCCACTGTAATTTATGCTCCATGTGAACAAGACCAAATCTGCTTATTTTCGTTCCTCAAGCACCTTGCACAGTGATTGATAATAGTAGACATGTTGAAAAACAGCAAAGGGACCCATTTATCAACATAGATGTCTGGACACCATGAATTCCAAAGTAAAGAGGTTCAAGTTTTTTACTACAATGACATTTTAGAGAATTTAGCTGAAGTAGTTTTAGTAAATAAGCCTATGTATGGCACTCCTCTTTTCAGCCGTATTTTCAAGGAATTGTGAATCTAGGTACGTGAATGAGTGGCTATTCCCGGTTGCTCTATATGTAGCCTGTGCCCTGTTCAAGTAAGTTCCGGATCATAGCTGTGTCATTAGGGAAAACAGCATGTTTATAGAATTCTACCCAGATCAGACATAAGTTGTAGATATTCACGAAGTGAGTTTTATCTTTCCGGCATACTGGGCTGGGACACGATACTACAGTTTCTGTAAAACAAAAGAGGAGACACATATTTCAAAAATAGAGTATGGCCAAGTCACTTGGTAAGAAAACAATTGTATTTATTATTCATTCACTTGTTTATTTTTTAAAACACCAGTTTCGGTTATTAGTAAAATAAGCCAACTCCACCCTTCAAAAAAAGCATCCAAACCAACCAATTCATAGATTGCAGCACTATTTAAATGCTGGTAGGAAAAGTGCCAATGTTTTTTGGATTGATATTGCCTGATCTCTCTTACCTGTGAGTTGACCCTCAGTCTTGTCTTCTCTGGAGAAAGAGCTGCCAGTGTCTAATTTTTTTTACACATCATCAGTTTGAATATGTGTCAAAATAACTGCTTATGCAAAGCATTGAGACGGGATGGTAGGGAGCAGGGATTAAGAATAAGACAACGATAGTATAAAAAAAGATTGAAATAAATCTACAGACCAACTTCAAAAATATATTTTACCAGTGGCAAAGGTGGGAACAGGGTGAGGAAGGGGCTGAGAAGTTTCAGGGCATAAAGGTTAAGCCCATCTTCATTCAAATTTCTCATGTAACCACCCAAGTGCTTTCTTGGGAATCTCCCAATAACATGGCAAGAATACACACACTCAGGGTTAGTGGAGGGAATACTTAACTGGTCAATTGTGTGAATTATATGTATGTAGGCAATTGCAAACACTCGGGAAAACAGTATTAGTCATTCAACCTTACATCTGACATGCACAGCTGAAGCGAACTTGAAGTGAAGTGACTTAACCAAATCTAAGCATTTCATTTTTGGTTTTCATTATCCTTGTGTCATGAATTTGGTGGTTAATTGTGTAGTTAATTCATGACGGGGTATGGAGGGATCCTATTCTCTAGATGAATTCCCCTATAAAATGAGTCTCTCCAACCTATAAAAGGAAACATTGAATGTAACATTAATTTTTATGAATTGAGTCACATCCTAAAAGTAATAATAGGACTCTTTATTGAAGGAAGATATATCTGGAAATAAAAAGAGAAAAAAGAAAGAAACATGTTGGATATCTGGAGAATCCTCTTAAAAGAAAATCAATATCTGCTTCATCAACTTACTCTCTACTTTTGTGTTAGCAGGTGGAAGCTGGGGTACCAAGAATGTAAGACTCAAGCCCCAAGATATCTGGGCTCCAGTTCTTGTCCTGATTGTCACTAGTTGTATGACTTCAAGCGAACCCAACATTCCAGGATAATTTTTCCATCATTGAGGGAGTTGTACTAGAGGATGTCCAAGAATTTCTCCAGCCCTTGAATATTATGTTTTATTTTTCAAATTTGGATATCCATTGATTGCATGATGTTTTACAGTTGCACACCTCTGATATATGACCAAGGCAACTGAGTGTAAAATGCAGGCTAATCCCCAGGACCGATTTAAAGCTACTTGAAAATTGTGGTGCATTGATTACCATCTTATTAACGTGAACGAGATAACAAAAATTCCAGAATCTCTTGACTAACCAGAGAGCTTGGCATCTGCTTTTGGAGAATCTGGTCCTAGGTATGGTATCAATATGCATGACCATAGCTTTAGTGTTACTGGTGAGATAAGAAATGGTTTCAAAAGTTGTGGAACCCCTTTGATGCAGTCAAAGGGGTACTGAAAGTGTAAAGATGCATCTCAATTTTTGGCCCTATCTTCTAATAGCTGTAGGGCATTGCTTGAGTCACTTAATTTCTCTGATTAATTTTTTTGCAACTTTAAGATGGGAATAATACCTGTTTTGTGTGAGTTATAGAATAACTGTGGGACAAGATAATTATGTGTATAAGAATTCCCTTTGTGATTTGCAAAATGCAAAACATGTTACAGATTGTGGTTTAATTTTTGTTCTGTGGCAGAGATAAATTCTTTCCAACTGTTAGTTTCAGGAAGCAGGCAATATATTTTATAAATGTCTGCCTAACGTGGAGACCTTGCTGCCCTCGTAGGAACTCACATACGGGCAGCATTGTTCTGACGTCAGAGCAAAGGGCGGAGGCACCCTGCTTACGCCGTATTCACCAGCAGGGTCGGGCTATGTCTGAGGAATACAGTATGGCACTCTACTCTCTTCACAGACGTGATCTACTTGCTGAAATGAGGACTATGGTACGTGTGGCACCATGGATCATTTGACCTGGTGTTTTCATTCCTTTGGGTCTAATCTTTTTTATCCTGGCTCCGCCTTTTCCTGGCCCTTGTGCGTGTCACCGGGCCTGAATCTCAGCTTTCCTATGCATCACTTTCCTGTCCCTCAAAAATGGCAGCCATTTTATCTGCTACTCTTAACTCTATTATTCTCTAAATGCAGAGATTTGCAGGTATATATATCTTCTGAGACAAGCGTATTAAAAGCTCCATGGTTGATACCACGTCTTTGCCCAATTCTCTAATGCCATTGGACGTTATTATTAGGAGGTTTTACAGAGAGTAACAGACCCAAAATATAGTGTCCTAAATAAAACTGAAATTTATTTCTTGGACAGGGAAAGGTCTGTAGGTAAGTAGCTTAATGCTGATGTAGTGAGTCTGTTGCACCAAGTGTTCAGGACCCCGGCTGTTTCTATCTTGTTGCTCCTTTGCAGGTAGGTCTATTGTCAAGTTTACTTTGTGGCTCAAGATAGGCACTCCAGCCCCAGCCCCAGCCCCAGCCCTCATGGGCACATTTTAGTTAGCAGGAAAGAGGAAGGGACAACAAAAAAGATAAAAGAGTCTGTATTACGTGCCATTTAAGGAAGGTCCTCAAAATGGTCTATGGCATTTGTCCATTGGGTGGAAACGTAGGTACCTACCTAGCCCCAAGGGAGGCAGTGAAATATAGTCGTGCCTTGTCTACAAAGAAGAGAACAGATACGGGGGAGAATCTAGCTCCTTCGGCACGAGGACAAGCATAGAGGCATTTTAGAGCATGTCCCAAAATACAGAGACAAGTAGCAAAAAGGAAAGGGGGCATATGTGGTAACGTTAGGCTGCGCTTGATGAATGTTCTGAAGATTTGTTGTCATCATCACCGCACGTAATTACCAAAGACAAGTCACCCCTGATTCTGAAGACTAGCTTGCATGCCTGCGGTTTTTTGTCTATTGGTTGGTTGGTTGGTTTGGTCTTGTGTTTTGGGGTTTGTTTTAATACCAAACATGTTTTAGGAATCCCAATATCGTGTCAGTGAATCCAAGTTATTGGTTGGTTTCTGGAAGTTTTTGGATGTCGTGTTCACCAAGTCATGTAACACCTGAGCTTAGGTAAAATCGGAGTTTTTGTTCTTAAGCATAATTGTTAAGAAGGAAACACTCTTCTGGAAAAAGTATTAAAGTCTTCGGTAGTAAGGTTATTCTGCGTTCTGTAAAGCATATAAATTATCTTTAAAAAACACATTACTTGTATGCTGTAAAAGCTATTTTTTTTCCCATGGGAAAGCCATGTGTTTAAAAAGGATCTAATAACTTGGTTTAGGGTGTCAATCAATAAAGCACATGAATAACCAGTGAAAAGTGGTTACTACGCCCCCCAAGGGGAAGTCATCCAAGAATGAAATCAGCACAACAGCTGAATTGCATCTTTCATCAAACACACGTAAAACAGATCAGAAAGCCATCAATTCCCAGTGCTGGCGTGGGTGGTCTTTCTACCGCGTGTGTAATTTCCAATTTAACAAAGGTTAATACACTTTCTAAATTTGAAATGTCAAAATAGTAAATCCTGTGTGGGTAAACTAGGTGGCAGTTTTATCATTTATAATGAATATTCAGTTAAAATAGTGAAGTCATTTTAATTACACTTATAGAGCCTTTTTTTTCTTTTTTTCTTTTTTAAGCCAGTGATATATATTCTGGCTAGTAGTTATTATAAGCCAGGAATAAAGTATCTAATATCAGACACGATGGTCTTTGCGGTCAGTGTGGCCTGGTGTGGAAGGGAGAGGGCAATGAATTACTGTCAATTAAGCTTATAATTAGCACGTGCTTCCTCTCGCTACCTACCTTTTAATCACTTGCTATTTCTGTCCTATTGTTTATTCCTTCGGGTAGCTTATTTGTAGATACGAGTTTGAATATTTAATCTGTTCCTGGTTTTTATTTTTAATTTCCTCTTAAATTTTAATACACAATATTATTACTATGAAAATTTTTTTAAAGATTTTATTTATTTCTTAAACAGAGAGAGAGATAGCTAGTGAGAGAGGGAACACAAGCAGGGGGAGTGGGAGAGGAAGAAGCAGGCTCCCAGCGGAGGAGCCCGATGTGGGGCTCGATCCCAGAACGCCAGGATCACGCCCTGAGCCGAAGGCAGATGCTTAACGACTGCGACACCCGGCCGCCCCATTACTATGAAATTTACTACTCATGAGATAAAACGTGTTTATAACTTTGGCTTTCTGAGTTGACTCCTCCCCCCAGACCATTTTCTTTAATTTAAAAATTCCTTTACAGGAGCAAGTCATGAAAAAGTTAAATGTGCTTCTTTCCTTTGTCGGCAGTACATTCACTTTGGCAGTTGGCTCATCAATACTGAAAATTGTCTCTATTGCTTTTAAAAAAAAATAGCCACGTGAGCCAAATGATCGTCTTCCAGATTTTGGAATGTCACTACTCTTTTTTGGACCTGTGTTAACTCAGTTTATTTCCGTGATCACGTATTGAGAGGCTACTTGGTTCCAGATGCTTTATCAAGACTGGGAAACACAAAGGCGAGTGAAGCGTGGTTCCTTGACCTTGAGAAGCTCAGAGTCCGGGCTGGAATTTGAACCTCCTAATTTCAACTACTGTTAGAAAACTAAAATAGAGTATCAATCATTCTGAGAAATCTAAATTAGGGATTTAAGATAACAAATGGATGATTTAACCATAATGGAAGCAGTAGAGAGATATGCTTTTGTTTTAAAGATCTATCCTTGTACTGAATTTACATGGGAGTTTTTCGTCTCTCCATAAGACTAACGTTCTAGAAATGGTCTGAAAACAAGACTATCCCTCTATCCCAAATGCATTACAAAGACCATCTGTGTATAACTTGGAGCTTGTGAAAATCTGGTTCTGTTTTCTTTACCAAAAGAGCCTTTCTATTTTATAGCATTTTGACTAAAATAAGAGTGTTAAAATCAGAAGAGGTATTCAGATCTCTTGATTCGGGCAGTGGTGCATTTTCTTTCAAAGTTGAGTTACAAAGAAAATGGTCAATGATCAAGGATAGATATTGATCCCATATACCTCAACCTCTATGAATCTATTATCTTTCAAAAATGAGTTTAGTGTTTAATCCCAAAGCATTATTTCCTTAGGAGTCTACAGCATATAAAACACAGGACCTCTGAGAAAAAGAAACATCCAACCTTAATCATATTATAAAAATAATTTATCACAAAGTAATAAAGTTGATTTGGCATAAATCTTTAGTAGACTTGGATTCTTAATGTTACCTCAATGCAAAATAAAAAGGAAACAAAGGAAATTTTGTATCAAAACGAAGAACCCGGGAGGTATGCGGCTCAGGAGTAAAGTCCTCCTCCACAGGCCTAATGATTTTTTTTTTAATGTTTCTTTTCTTCTCCAGTCGGCAGTGTCATCTTATTTCTTTCTTTACCCCACTTCTTCTCCTTTGCTTCCCTTTCAGTTCCTTTCTCCCTTTTCCTCAGTGCCTTGAAAATGTCATGTTGCACCCCACCTTTTCCTGGTGGGACTCCTCTGACCTCTGACAATTCTTCTGTTAGGACAGAGACCAGTGATTGTCTCTAGATTTCACAGGGGACAGCACATGAATGGGCTGTTTTCTTAGTGGCTTGCAGAAAGGCACATGGATGGCCTCCATCTTGGCCGGAAATCTTTTTTTTTTTTTTTTTTAATTTATACATTTGACAGAGATAGAGACAGCCAGTGAGAGAGGGAACACAAGCAGGGGGAGTGGGAGAGGAAGAAGCAGGCTCCCAGCAGAGCAGGGAGCCCAATGCGAGGCTTGGTCCCAGGACCCTGGGATCACGCTCTGAGCCCAAGGCAGACGCTTAACGACTGAGCCACCCAGGAGCCCCCATCTTGGCGGGAAATCTGCAGTGATGAAGTGGGTGGGCCTCCACAGAGGGAGTGCTACCATCTGCCCTGTGTGGGCTCCAAGGCCCTTTGCTTCCCTAACAAATGTCTCCTTCTTCACAGATGCTCCCAGAAAACCAGTTTCTAGCTTTTAGTGGTTATGTAACTCTTAGGAAACTCACATTTCTTTCCCTGATGGAGAGTCAGTGGTCCTAGGACCGGAGGTTCTGATTCTGGGTTTGTGTTCCAGTATATTGTTCTCTGACATATGTGGGTCCAGCTAGGACCTTAATTCTTACTTTAGTTCATTTGTTGCACAGATTTCTCAAGCAATCTAGGCATGTCCTGTGTGGTCCTTGCAGCTTGGAAGCCCCTGACTCTCCAGGCTTGGGCCAGTTTTGCCCTAAGGGACCGGTTTCCTTACAACTGCACTCCAACTCTGGCACTCTTGATCTTGGTCATACTTCTATTCCTTGATAATGCTGCTCTCTGTTTTATTTTGGCTTGGCCCTGCAGGTCTCTAAGTCACATAAATCAGCTAATACACCAACGGCCCCTTCTCATTTGCTCTCGATCTTTCAAAAATGTGTTGATATCTTCATCTACTGTTTTTTTTTCCCTCTCTTACTCTCTCATTCCTATACCTTTTCATAAAAATATTTTTAGTCTTTTATATAATGTGTGTCTTTGGGCAGGACTGTGGAAGGACGCTGTGGCTGGATGAGGCATGTCCTCCTGGCCCTGGGGTTGGAAGCTGAGCTCCACGTACTGGGCCCTGTAGGATTAGACCTGTCCCACCTCTAGCTGGGGCTGTGGGACTAGGATTTTGCATTGAACTGAAATTTTACCCCATTAACGTCCATTTATTTGCTTTCCTTCTGTTATTTAGGATTCTTTAGATAATTTAGTCTTTGTACTAGTTTCCTATTGCTGCTGTAAAAAATGCCACAAATTTAGTGGTATAAAACAATAAGGATTTAGTATTCTACAGTTCTGGATGTTAGAAGGCTAAAATGGGTTAGCAGACCTGTGTTCCTTCCAGGGACTCCAGGACAAAATCCATTTCCTTGCCTTTTCCAGCTCCTAGAGATTGCCTGCATTCCTTGGTACATGGCCCCATATTTAATTATATCTCCTTCTCTGACTCTGCCCTTTCCCTCCTCCATCTTTAACGACCCTTGTGATTATACTGGGCCCACCTGCATAGACCGGATAATCTCCCTAACTCTAGATCCTTAATCACACCTGCAAATTCCTTTCCCAGGTTTCAGGGATTAGGATATATACTTCTTTGGGAGTTGTTATTCTGTCTACCACACTCTTCTATAAGATAACTCTACAAAGATGTCTTCTTCTCCTTCTTGTCCTTGTTTTTTTTTTTTTAGGTTAGCATAAGAACTTTCTTTACTTGTTTCATATCTGGCATGGCTCCCAGGTTCATTACTAGCCTCATTGCCACCATCTGTATTTGTTCCTTTTTGCCAATGTCTTTTTAAATGTCCAGAACTGAACATAAATATGATCAGAGTCAGGAAGATTCCGTGAAGAGAACATTTTCCTGCTTCTGGAAACTCTACTTCTATTAACACAGCTCAAAATGTCATTATTTTCTTAGGGAACATTGTTGACTAATATTGATCTTGTTGCCAATTCAAATCCCTTAATCTTTTTCATGTAAACTACTTGTAAGTGAGGTTTTCCTCATTCTGTATTTCTACAGGATTGTCAAATTACAAAACAAAAACAAAAATAACAAAGGTGTATTCAGGTCCTGCTGGGTGCCAGAAACTGGACACTGTTACACTTAGGTAAGCCGGGGGTCAGCTGCTTAGATGTCCCCACCGTCCTCCTGCTTGCTTGCAGATTTAAATAAAATTGCCACTGACACTATCTCAGGAACGGAGGGATCACATCAGCTCTCCAATATGTTCAAGGCTTTTGGGTGAAGTTTATGTTGTATTTGGTTGTCGCTGCTAATCATCTAGTTCCAGAACTCTCAACTCCCAACCTGTATCCTTTCTCATATGCTGCTCTCACTTTGCTATGCTCTGTTGTTCATGCCGGATACCTCAATTCCTGAACTCCCCCAAAGTTCCACTGGCCCAAGTTTGTGTACGTACACTTTTACTGAAGACCTGAGGCTACGAAGGGAGATAACATGCAACGTGGAAAATAATCAACAATAAATATTAGATCTCAAAAGTCCCTTTATAATTTTTGCCTCTGGAAGCTCCTCGGAAGACTAGCTCTTGGCACCGAGCCTGCGCGTATATCAAGATTCTTGTCTTCTTACTTTTTCTCTCCTTTCAGCCAGTCAGGCCTGACCTTTCTTCTCCCGTATTTCTTGCTTCAGAGCAATGCGGCTCTCATTTGAGGCTTTATGTCTATTTATTTATTTATTTATTTATTTATTTAACAAAGAAGCAAGGTATTTGAACAAAAAATAACTTCTGTACCTCATGAAGAATATCTTTTTTAAAAAATTTTCTTCATATGAAATTTTATTTTATTTTATTTATTTATTTTTTAAATTTTAATGTTTTTTTATTATATTATGTTAGTCACCATGCAGTACATCTCATGAAGAATATCTTACAAGAATTTTAGCATTGGGAGAATGTTCATCCTCATTATATGTGTTTCTGAAACACTCAACCCCCATCCCATAGAACTATTTATATTTTGGAGATACAATATCTGTATACTCAGAAACTGTTTATAGTATAAGAAAGCCATTATTACAATGATCATTTGCAAAATGCAGATCATGACTAGCTGTTTTGAATTTTGAGCCGCACAAGTAACCTGAGATGCTGTGAGGTTTTGTTCCCCGTGGCGAGCAGCCTGCAGGGTGAACACACACAAGTCCGCTTGCCTAAGAACTGCAGGATTCAATCTGAGCACACACTGTGAATCTAAAGGCATCTCTCACAACAAGTGGCTTTTCCCCCTTTTACTAAGAAAAACAAAGACTATTTTTGATTTAGCACATTTTATGGGTTTATGTCTTAAAAAGATATGTTGAAGTCCTAATCTCCAGGACTGGACCTTATTTGGATATGACCTTCTTTGGAAATAGGTCTTTTTAAAGGTAATCTAGTAAAAACAAGGCCATTACAGTGGGCCCTAATTCAATATGACTGGTGTACTTACAAAAGGGGGCAATTTGGACTCAGTCACACACGCAGGGAGAGTGTCATGTGAGGCAGAGATTTGGTGATGTGTCCATAAGCCAAGCAACACCAAGCGTTGCCAGCAAACCACCACAAGCTAGGAGAGCCCTGGAGTGGACTGCCCCTCACAGCCCTCAGAAGGAATCAACCCCGTTGCCACCCTGATCTCAGAGCGCTAGCCTCCATAACTGGCCTCCAGAAACTCCAGATTTCTACAGCTGCCTCGTGTGTACTACTTGTTATAGCAGCCCTAGCAAACCAATACAGTGCCTTTGACTAAAACAAAGACTTTGTTCATGATTTCTGAGCTCCTTGGTGTATTTCTAACCTAAAACATGGTGGGAAGATATTTCATTTTGGTGAGAAAAATTTCTTACTACAGATAAACTTTTTCTTTTCTTTTCTTTCTTCCTTTCTTTCTTTTCTTTCTTTCTTTCTTTCTTTCTTTTTCTTTCTTTCTTTTTTAAAGATTTTATTTATCTATTTGAGAGAGAGTGAGAGAGAGAGAGAGATCACAAACAGGGGGAGGGGTAAAGGGAGAAGCAGACTCCCCGCTGAGCAGGGAGTCTCATGTGGGACTTGATCCCAGGACTCTGGGATCATGAACTGAGTCCAAGGCAGAAGCTTAACACACTGAACAACCCAGGTGCCCTATAGGTAAATGTTTTCTACGTGAATTAACAAGTCAAATAAACTGAATTGGAATTCCTTACAATTAATCAAATATTCTACCTGGAAATGGTACTTCTAAATGGGGGAGATTAAGCAGATGTTTACCACTGGGTTTTGTGTTTCTTCTTAGAAGGACTGTCTGCTTGTGATTAAACCAAATGCTTGTAAGTATGAACCAGATCCAGAAAGTGGAAATGAACGCAGTGGGAAGACCAGGGCAGCGCCAACACCCCCACTCTTTTTAACCAATTTGTCCTTAAACACAAACAAAAGTGAACGAACAAAAACATCTCTTGAATCCACATTTCCCTCTCAGCTACACTGCATAAACAACCTTTCGAAAAGAACTATCTAGGGGCGCCCAGGTGGCTCAGGCAGTTGAGAGTCAGACTCTTGCTTTGGCTTGGGTCGTGATCTCAGGGCTCTGTAAAGCTCAGTGGGGAGTCTGCTGGAGAATCTCTCTCTCTCTCCCTCCCCCTCTGCCCCTCCCCAGTAAAAAAAAAAAAACTCAAAAAAAAAAAAAAAAGGACTATCTATACACTCTGTGTCCACTCCCTCATCTTCCTTTTATTCTTTGACTTTCTCGAATCTGCCTTTACTCTTTGTCATCCTGGAACGGCTCTTGCCTAGGGCCCGGTGTCGGCAACATCTCCCCTCATCTTAGTCTTCCTGTAAGTCAGCGGTGACCGTTTCCTCCTTGTTGAAACTCATTTCTGTCTTCTGCCCTATCATGCTCCCCTGGAGCTCACCATACCTCCTTGCTTGTCCCTTCTGTCTTTGCTGGCTCTTCCTCCTTCTTCTGCTCTGTCTACGTTGCTTTGCCCTCTTTTCTTACCAGTCTGTACACTCACTATAGGTTTTTTTATTCAGTCACATAGTTTGAAATATATATATGAATCCCAAATTTTTATCTTCAGCTCCGACCTATCTTCCGAGCTGCAGACTTTTATATCTAACTACGTGTCTACTTGACATCTCCATTTATACATCTCCTTGTATCTTAAACATATTCCACACTGAATTCTTTTTTAAAAAAGACTTTATTTATTTATTTGTCAGGGAGAGAGAGAGAGAGAGAGCACGAGTGGGGGAAGCAGCAGGCAGAGGGAGAAGCAGGCTCCCTGCTGAGCAAGGAGCCCAATGTGGGACTCGATCCCTGGACCCTGGGATCACAACCTGAGCCAAAGGCAGACGCTTAGCCAACTGAGCCCCTCAGACGTCCTCCACACTGAATCCTTGATTCCCATTCAGCCAAACCTTTATTTCTTCCAAGTTCTTTATCATCTCAATAAAATCTACCCGAAGTCTGGAAATTAGCCTTCATCCCTCTTTTACCCTACTCACCACCACTTGCTGCACCTCCAAGATGCCACTCAAGCCCAGGCCACTAGCGCTGACTCTGAAGTGAGTTTAATAGCCTCTGACCCATCTCTCTTCTGCCCATCTTGCCTTCCCCCTCCATCATTAATTCTCCACACAGCGTCTAAATATATCTTGATAAATAAAAATAGGATCATTCCATTCCCCTGCTTAAAACTCTTCTGTGACTTTCTACTGTACTTAGAATGTAATGCAAACCCAGCCTGCGCCCTTCAGCCCCTGCCTGCCTGCCTGCGGACCACCATCCCTCACTTGCTCCCTTCCATCACACTGTCCTCCTGAACTTCTTCCGCAGGCCAGACTTTATGTCAGGGCGCCTTCCACCTCCCTTCTGCCCGAAATGTTAAGCTAGTAGAATTGTGTGAAGAAAGAAAAATAGTTAAGCTATATTTTGGCTTTAAGTCACTTAGTCTAAGCTCTGTGGCAGGGAAGCTGGGGTGCCCCTCCAATCCAGGCACCCAGGGTTCCAGGAGGCAGAGCTTTCCAGGGGAGGGTTTCTTACCTGTACCTGTGTGTGGACCAGAACTGCGGCAGGTCCTTTGCATTTGAAAGTGCTCACGAGGGCGATTTCAGGCAGGCGATTGTTCTTTGGGAAGAGAATATGGTCAGAATGATTTCTTCTACGGCCATGGGTTCCTTTGAGTTTTGAATCATTTTGAGGGGAATTGATTTGGTCACATACAGGTAAAAAGGTGTGCAAGACCCGCTTTGCATGCAAAGTAATATGTGAAAATTAATTGATAAATTGATGTTCCTAGGATCACCCTTCCCTTTTTTAAAAATACCAATGAAAAATTTAAATGTATATTTTCCAATATCATAGCTTTTATTTTAAGTCTTTTATTTTGGGAACATATACTCATTGTCCAAATTTTAATTATTCACATTCCAGTTTCAAGATTTTTGCAATATTTCTCCATCATTTGTGTTAATGTGTGTGT
This sequence comes from Ursus maritimus, assembly GCF_017311325.1. Lineage (NCBI taxonomy): Eukaryota > Metazoa > Chordata > Mammalia > Carnivora > Ursidae > Ursus > Ursus maritimus. The sequence continues at coordinate 6,111,544 of NW_024423453.1, forward strand.
GTGTGTGTGCATTTTTAACTTTTTCTCAAGAATACCATCTGAGAAATCAAAATTTTATGTTTTAATTGGCATATTTCTATTTGTAACAAAACAAGTGCATAATTAACAAAATGAAAAACGTTCATATGTCTACCATACAAAATTAATTGTGAATCATCGGTATGTAAGTGCACTTTCAGGAAAAGCTGTTACATACTATCACCAAAGTCACCTGCATTTAGCCAACATAGTTTGACACCATGTTTATCGCATTTCGTTGTGTTTTGCTTAGGCTAAGAATAAAAAGAATTAGTATTTCCTGAACATGAACCAGTTGATGACATGAACTACATAATGGGACACATGTAATTAAGCTGTAATTCAGATTTTGCCTTGTATACTAGAAAAGATGCAAAATCCACCTATGAATAATATAGGAATGTAGATACCACGGTACGTTTGTCTCTATACATTTATGATTTTTTTAGTATTTACGTTTTGAGCTTTTCTCTTATTAATGTCAGTTTGTGGAAAGGACTGGTCAATCCCACTTAGCATTGACCCTTTGCACATGGAGACTACTCTTGGACACAGTCCATCTTCGGGTCTACAAATGAACTACTGAGTAGAGCCCACGCCCACAGATGAACCCAATTCCACACATAATGGCACATACTCATTGTATGACATACGTAAATGTCCACAGAAAATGAGGAACGTGCTTTGCAATAGAATGATGGATGGCTAATTTGTTATTCTTTGTCGTCCTTTTCACGAACCGCACCTATTGGCTATCCAGGCAGTATAGTTAGTAATAGGACAGATCAGAGTTAATTGGACTACGTGGGAATCAAATTGAAGACCAACTTTGACCTCATTAGCACAATGACATAGTCAGCTAACGTTGTCAGATCCAACACTCGTGGAGACATTCAAAGAAACTCATTTGAAAGGGAAGTTGGTTGTGTGGTTAATACACTGTTCAGCTTTACAAAGCTAGAAGATTGAAAAGAGAATTGTAAAACTATCAGCGAGCCCATCGTAAAGTTGGACTTTTTGCTCTGCATATTTGGCTGTTTCCCAACTCCTAGTCAGGGGTAGCGAAGTGCTGAGGAAAGAGGACTAATTCATCATGGTGTTATTAGATATAGCCAGGCAGGTGGACACAGAAAGCCGTTAGAACGTCATCACTCTGCAAGTATCATCGGAACTGTGCTGACTGTACCGAGGCCAGTGTCACATATTGCGAATGGACATTCGGGGCTCCAGCGTAACCGCTGGAAGCAGCAGGCTGACATTTTCTGGGTGCAGTAACTGAATACTGTAGCTACTATTTCCGATGAACGTTTAACTTAAGCAAAATGTCTGTGTTCAATGAGAATGTTAGGGTTAGGATTTCCAAAGCCACAGGCTCCAAGGCAGTGAAGGCGATCTTTATTAAGGAACAGGATACAGTGTGTAGAAGTCTGTGAAGTGTATCTGTCTGGCCACGTTTGTAGACACAGGAAATGGCATTAGTGCAGGATCATCAAAGGGACAATTCTCTATATATCTGACCACATCTGAAAAGCTGTTTATCCTCTCTAAAGACAGGGAACTTAAAGTTTTTTCTTGTCCTCCTTCTCTGTTGTTTCCCACCCTTTTCTCCATTAAAGACATTTTCTTCATCTTGTTTTCCACACATAGTTTCACTGTGGAACGCTCTCTAATTTATCTCGATCTTGATCTCCCTTGTTTGGTAACTAGGAGTTTGTATTAATGATAGGCTGTGGGTACCAGGCATTCACATTCCCAGTCTAGACTGGACTTCTGAGTGGGCGATTCATCTGGCAATTTCAGGAGCATCAGGCAGCCCTTGAGCCCTCAAATAGCCTTGAGTGTGTACCTAAAATTAAATGATTAGTGATGCATTAATTTATTTCTCCGGTCGGTCATTATTCACTGAGCACCTACTGCGTGCTCAGCTCCAGGCTGGGCACTGAAAAGACATGTGAAAGCAGACAAAGCGTGGCGTCTGTTTCAGACGTTTGCAGTTTACTGCAGGAAACTCATAGTATTTGTAACACTTATCTTTTGGACTTTGAAGCCCCCATTCAAAAGCAAATATCTCTGGGACTAAATACCCAGACCTTAGCTACTAATTCTTTAGGGGGATTTGACTTCAAGCGGAGAGGAAGACTGCAGAAACAGCTTAGTCACTTCGGAGGCAGGACCCACGATGAGAGGAAATGCCATTTTGCTTACAGCATGAATTTGAAAAGGTGCAAGGGTGGTGAGGGTGTCCTGGGGATACTGATCCTTATGTTGAGAGATGAGGGAGTAGAGCCTCCATTCCTTGGCCCATTGTTGCTTTTTTCTGGAGAGTGTAGAAATTAGATGTCTAAGTTTCTGAAAATTCATCTTAGTGGCCTTGAGTTCATCTTTCAGGCAATCTGCTATTGCTTTTCTTTTTCTAAAGTATCTTTTTCTGGGGCACAGAACACTGGGTGGCTCAGACGTTAAGCACCTGCCTTAGGCTCAGGACGTGATCCCAGGGTCCTCGGATTGAGCCCCTTGTTGGCTCCCTGCTCCCCTGGGAAGCCTGCTTCTTCCTCTCCCACTCTGTCTGCTTGTGTTCCCTCTCTCGCTGGCTGTCTCTCTCTCTGTCAAATAAATAAATAAAATCTTTAAAAAAAAATAAAGAATCTTTTTTCTAAACCAACTCTCTTCTTCGACTGCTTACATATTATTAAAGCATATTTTCAAAAGCTGTGTGATATTATTTTCCTAAGGGTGTAAGATCATTATGCCCTAAAAAGAGTTGAGTTAGGGTTTGGAAAACTTTAACTTTTCACTATTTTGATCCCAGGAAATGTTGTGTCTCTCCTTGGATACCTACTTCTTTTTGTACCAGTATCTAAACAATTGAAAAGAGAGGGTATATATATTATATGCTGAATTAAGTGACTTTATTTTGATATAAGAGCAATAGGTTATTTGATCACTTTTGTAAAAGCATAATTGTTTGAAATTTTATGTCCTTCTGATTAAGATTAAATTGTCTTAATGAGATATTGTCCTATTATATCATTTTGGAGCTGAGTACAATTTATACTGTGTGCTCGTAATTAAAATGGTTATTTCTCCTGATCCAAGGGCAAGTCATCTTAGTAAGGTCACCCTGATATAATAGTCACAGTAAAGCTCAATAGTAAGCCTTTACAATATTCAAATTCAAGACCTTCATCTCCATTCAACTCATTCCACAAAACCTCTCAGCCGGTGTTCTCTGGCTTGACTGGGATTCGCCCTCTCTCCTTTCTCCCACATCTAATCAATTACTAGGTTTTGTCAGTTGTACCATAAAATTGTTTCTCATGCTCACCAGTTCATTTCCATCATCTCTGACACTGTCCTAATTTAGTTCCTTATTTCTTCTCAACCAGAAAATCGCAAAACCTCCTCCTACTTCCTCAGCCTTCAGTGCACCTCTGTGAGCCTGACCTGCCTAGGGTTCAGCTCTGATTGTGACCGTTCCTGCCTTAAAAGCTTTCGGGCCCTCTCTCTCTTGCCAACAGAATCAAGTCCAAGACCCTGGGCCTGCATTTATGGCCTTCTGCAATCCAGCCATGACTTCTCTTTCCAATGTTAGCTTCCTCTGCAAGCTTCTGCCCATGTTCCCGTACATTCTCCCACCTCGTGCCCTTTGTCTTACCCTCTGGGGATTTATTCACATGATTCCTTTTACCACACTGCCTGCTCTCATACTCTGACTTTCAGAGTCCTGGCCCATACCTCATAAATGCCACCTTCCCAGACAGTTTTCCCATTCTCCAATCAGAACACATGTCCCCTTTCTCTCCCCTATTACTACATAAGTCATGAGGGTAGTTAAATTTACTCATGTTAGTTATATGTCTCCATCCATGTAGTAACCAGGTGAAGATATGTAATGCTGTGGTAACAAAACGACGACAACAACAAACACCACAATATTAGTGGCTTAGCTGTGTTGCATGTGGCGGCTCAACTTTCCAGGCTGCTTTGACATCTCCATCTCAATAAATGCTTTCACAGTTGCCACAGCAGGAGAAGAAAACATGGGAATCATACACCGTCTCTTAGTCACCTCTGTCTGGAATTGAGACATGTTACTTTTCTCGTATTTCTATGGCCAAAGCAAGCTACCTTTCAGTTGACAGAGAAAGGTAAAACTCTTGAATGTGCAGAAAAGAGGTGAGAACTGGAAAAATTGGTGAGCACTATTAATTTTTTTCTTCTTAGTTTATGTATCTTTTATTTCCTTTTCTTCTCTCATTGCATTAGCTAGGACATCTAGTACAATGTTGAATAGGAGAGGTGAGAGGGGACATTCTTGTCTTATTCCTGATCTTTGAGGGGAAGCATCTAGTTTCTCAGCATGGAGTAAAATGTTAGCTGTAGGTTTTTTGTAGATGCTCCTTATCAGGTTGAGGAAACCCTCCTCTACTCCTATTTTGTTGAGCATTTTTATCATGACTGAGTGTTGGACTTTATCAATTTTTTATTGCATTAATAATATGATCATATGGTGTTTCTTAGTTTACTGATGTGATGGATTGCATTAATTGATATTTGAATGTCGAGTCATCATTGAATACTTGTAATAAATCCTATTGGTCAAGATACATACTTCTTTTTACACATTGTTGAATTCAATTTGCTAATATTTTATTGAGGATTTTTGCATTCACATTCATGAGAGATATTGATTTGTAGTTTTTCTTTCTCATAATATCTTTGTCTGGTTCTGCTGTTAGGGTAGTGGTGACCTCAGAATGAGTTTGGAAGTATCCTCTCTGCTTCTATTTTCTGGAAGAGATTACAAAGAATTGGTATCGTTTCTTCCTTAAATATCTGGTAGAATTCACCAGTGAAACCATCTGGGCTTGGTGCTTTATGTTTTGGAAGGTTATTAATGACAGATTCAATTTTTTTTTTTAAAGATTTTATTTATTTATTTATTTGACAGAGAGAGAGAGAGCCAGTGAGAGAGGGAACACAAGCAGGGGGAGTGGGAGAGGAAGAAGCAGGCTCCCAGCGGAGAACCTGATGCAGGGCTCGATCCCAGAACGCCGGGATCACGCCCTGAGCTGAAGGCAGATGCTTAACGACTGAGCCACCCAGTTGCCCCAGATTCAACTTTTTTTTTTAAAGATTCATTTTTTAATTTATTTTGAGAGAGAGAGAGAGAGTATGTGAGTGGCGGGAGGGACACAGGGAGAGGAAGAGGGAGTGAAGTAGACTCCCTGCAGAGTGTGGAGACCATCATGGGGTCCGATCTCACAACCCTGAGATCATGACCCAAGCTGAAATCAAGAGTCAGAGGCTTAACGGACTAAGCCATCCAGGCACCCCAAAGATTCAACTATTTAAATAGATATAGGCCTATTCAGATTATCTATTTTTCTTGGTGTGAGTTTTGATAGGTTGTGTCTTTCAAGGAATTGGTCCATTTCACCCAAGTTATCACATTTGTGAACACAGAGTTGTTCATAATATTCCTTTATTATCCTTTTAATGTCCATGGGATCAGTAGTGATGGCCTCTCTTTCATTTCTGATATTAGTAATTTGTGTCTTCTATCTTTTTCTTAGTTAGCTTAGCTAGAGGCTTATCAATTTTTGTGGATCTTTTCAAAAGACTAACTTTTGGTTTCATTGATTTTCTCTATTTTGTTGCTGTTTTGAATTTTATTGATTTCTGTTCCATTTGTTATTATTTCTTTTCTTCTGCTTACTTTGAAAGAATTATTTTACAATTCTTTTTCTAGTATCCTAAAATGGAAGCTTACGTTGTTGAATTTAGATCTTTCTTCTTTTCTAATAGCACTATTAATTTCTTATAATGTATGTGGAAATTAGTCATGAGACTTTACATTTCTGAAGTTAGCACATATGCCTTGCTCTTCCTTATATTCTTCCAGGTCACAAGGAAGTGTCAATAAATCAGTGTTTTCCAAACTTCAGTCATTCACATTGTGTCTCCACATTTTGCCATAGTCTTGTGCTATTTGTGATAATAATTAATTTTTTTAAGGCAGCATCACTTTTTAAATTAAATTACAATCCTAGAGTGGAATTTTTAAATTATAAGTAAAACCTAGACTCTCTTCCCATAAATAGAGATTGTTTTTAAAAATAAATATTAAACAATTAAAAAATAATATTGAACAATATATATAGATATTAGGATCAGATTTATAGTTGGAAAACCTGAATTTAAGAGTCCTGTTTTCCTGTTTTCTTGCTGCATGATATAGAGAGTCATACAGAGTCCTCATTGGTAGAATCAATGATATCCACTTGAGTGTTGTTAGATATAAATGAGCTGAAGTATGATTATGCCTTCATATTGTCCTGTGGGAATATGATAATGATTCTGTACAGATATGCCTGTATGTACCCCTGTATAATATAGGATTCAAGGTGTACCAGAGGTTAGTTATTTGGTTTTTAAGCAAGATCTGTGCAGTTTTTCTTTTGAAATGAATACTTATCCAGAGATGTAGGGAGAGTTATGGATTGCCAAAGAAGATTCATATTAGAAAACATTTTTTTAAAAGATTTATTTATTTATTTGAGAGAGAGGATGGGGAGGGGCAGTAAGAGAAGAAGAGAGAGAATCTTAAGCAGGCTCCATGGCCAGCATGGAGCTTGATGTGGGGCTTGATCTCATGACCCTGAGATCATGATGTGAGCCAAACCCAGGAGTTGGATGCTTGACACACTGAGCCAGCAGACACTCCAGAAAACATTTTAATTAAAATTAGTGGAGAAAGAATTCAGTGAAAAGACTGATAACTTGAAAAATATTTCTTTCTGAGATTTCCATAAAGGTGAAATAGCCATTCTTTAATTTCTGGGTGTCCACAGTTAGAGAAATGGCAGTAAATTGTATCTGCTATTTTGATAAGTCAAACCAATATGGCCTTACCCACTCTTTTTTCTATTTCTCAAGTTACTGTCACTTCTTTTTTATTGTTAGAATTTTCTACGCCATTATTTCAGAATTGCATACAAAGCAGATGACAACACATTGTTTGGTACCATGTAAGCAAAAATCCCTAAGTAATTAAAATTTCACCCATTAACTGGATGATTGGTTTCTGAGCAACTATACTAGTAGTTGGAATAAGAGCCAAGATAAATTAACAAATAGTTTATGAGCCAAACGGAAGCATATCTTAAGATAAAATTTCTCTTAAGATAAAACTCCTTGAAACATTTTCTAAGGATCGAGTTTTTCAAAAAGGTACATTTAGGAAATTATTTACTATAGAAGCATTACAAGATTTTGTTGTCATTGGTATAATGGTGTCAGTCTTTGGACTGGATGGCAGTCATAATTTTTGAGGTCACAATAATGTCTATATTCTGAAATATAAAGTAATAAATAAATAAATAAATAAATAAATAAACAAACAAACTTGTTTAATATTTTACGAGCCTAATGTAATGGTACATAATCTTGACATGAGTAATAGACATAATTTTATCTACATGGATAATCAAAGGTCTGAAAACTATACTTTCACTGAATATGTAGCCTTTGAACAACACTAATAATGAAGAATGGGAGCCAGCTCTTGGGATATTTATGCAACTGCTAGCCTCTGACTGAAGTCAGTGGGAGCTTGCTTACGTAAGGGCTGCAAGCCTTAGCCTCCAGAGATTAAAAGGGAAAAAAATCCTTAAACTCTTTCAACATTAATATTGCCTGTACGGATTCCAGCCATGATCTAAGCCAGGGAGCTTTTTGAACCTAGCAAGTAGAAGGGTAAACAATAAACACCAGTTATTTTAAGCACCATCTAATCAGAGTTCAATGAGAAGCAATATTACATTTGATCTCTAAGGTATTAATACTTGTATATCACTATTAGACATTTTTATGTAGCCCATTATCCAAACAATGGCTTAAGTCTGTTGTATTTAATAAATCAAGGTTCCACGGCCATGGGGCTGAGGGGGAGTGGGAATGAAGCATCTTCTCTTCTCTCTCTCTCTTCTTTTTTTCCTCAGGTGCAATTTTGTGTTATATAGGAGAAGTGTGGCCTTCCTTCTCATAGCACTAAAAGTGAGATAATCCCTTTGTAAGAAATCAGTAAGTACGGTCTGCTTAATCTAGTCCCAGTGTGAAACTGTTGACATTTGTTCTTTTTTCTATCATTATGTGACTGGGCCTGTTTTGTGCTGGATTAGGCACAAATCTCCTATGCAGCACATTTGGCATGTTACTAGTAGTTTAACTTCATTAATAATGTATGAAGAAAATGTAATCCATGACAAGGAAGGAAAGAAAAGTATTTTTTTTTTTTTTGCTTCTCCCAAATCCTTTGGAATGAGTAATTATTCAACATTATATGTTTGATGTTATATTTTACAATTGAACTTCCATGGTGATATTTAAAAAAGAAACTTCGGCAAATGCTTGCAAAAAACACACCTTTTAAAATTTTAAATACGATTTCCTGATGGCCAGAACTTGTTAAACATAGTAGGAAATTAAATATTTATTCAGCTTATTTCATTTTCAGGGTCATAAACGCTCTTTCTGAGTCATCCCCAATAACAAGAATTTCCACCAGCAAAGCCATTAACAGGCATCATGATAGGAGAGTGCTAAATTAAGATGAGATTGTATAAACAAATCAGAACATACGCAGACTTGCATAGGAGTGCAAATGATCATTTCTGATGGAAATGTTTATAGCTAAATGAGTTTGGCTGCATCAAACATAAATGTGCCAAAAGATAAGCCCCTTGCTGCTGCTGCTTTTTTTAATGTTTTCTAAGCTGTTTTACAGATGAAAATGGAACTATCTTTGGAACACTGTTTTCTGGTTTTCCATACTCTCGATATTTGTGGAAAGTCACAAAATGGCCTTAAGGAAGCTAAGCTTACCCCGAGCAGTGGTCACTTACAAGTACTTTTGTACTCTGCACTCCTGTCACATTTGGGCGATCAGAGCAACAGCTGGGGAGACTTTTTCAACAAAGATGAGTGTCAGATAATCCTGATGAGATTCCACATCCAACATCTTTTGTAATTATGTCACATTCAGCTGTAATGGAATAATTCAAGCTGAAAGGACAAGCTTTGATCCTTTCTTAAACCTTTCCCTGCGGACTGGCTATCTAAAAGATTTAAAGATATTTCTGTTACAAGATCTAGTGTTTCCTCAGAGAAGTCATGCTTCTGAAGCCTCGTGAGCTACAAGAACAATACCAACTTTGCCAAACACATTGTTGGCAGCGTCAGTTTTGGGGGAGGAGTGGATTGAATGAAGATGTCAATAACACGCTGTTCTCCCATTTTCATCTAGACTATCGAGATGCATTGTCTTGTGCTGTCATCCAAGTGGACAGAGAGAGAAGGGACTTAGATACATTTGGAGATGTGTGATTACACATTTAAGGCATCTGTGTGCAAATTCATGCATGTGCTTATGAAATTGTGTTTTAAGAGAAACTGGCCTAGTGAAATGCTAAGTGTGTCATAGAATTAAAAAATAAAAGGTTATTACAATACTACCAAGTTAAAGTCTGAAATGTCTCACAGGAAATCTTTCTGTGTGCAAAATCATTAAACTTTACATTTGTTGGACTTTTGCATTACCCTAATGAAACTGACAGCAGAGGCTTCCAAAATCCAACTTCATACAGGATTTTTGCTTAATAATAAAGATTTGTCATGTTAAAAATCACTTAGTTTTGCTCATAACCTTCCTGTTTCTGATTTATCATTTTAATTCTTCTCATGTTTTATTCTTGCACTGTAGTTGTTTCTTCTCCATTTTTCTCTGTTTCTTGTTTCCTTTCTAGTCCCAATTATTTTTTTCTGAGCCTACATGACCAGCAATAGGAAAAGAACGTGACAGAGAAGAAAACATGGCCCTGACTTTAATTTTGACTTGAAAATTGATACTAAAATGAAAACCAGTGTTAGAAAATAAGCTTTCTTTGAATATAATTTTAAAGAGTGAATCTATATAACTTTCAAACCATGAAGATTTGACTGCTGTTTTAGCTTATTGAGTGAAGAAAAGATAATCAATTCATGAACACCCCCAAAGAAAATCAAATTTTGATTTGGTAGAAATGCAAAGAGGCAAGTCTGCAGGACCAAAGGGTATAAATATTAAAACAAAGTTTGCCTAAACTAATGAAGTAACCTTTAATTCATAAAGTACAGGTACATTGCAAAATGATCTTTTCCCACAGAGCATTTCCTCTCTGCCCCCATTAGGAATAGCACACGATTTCACTGCTAAATAAAACACGCTGTACCCTAAATAAAACATGCATGCCTTTAGCTCCCCTATTGATAGTTTCCTATATAAAATTCTATATGTGAAGAATAAGTGCAGAAATGCTTTTGTTTCATTTAGATCTTTAACTGTATATTTGGTTTAATGTCAATATTCCCACTCTCACTATTTTGTATATTAGGAAACTGAGACTCACAGTGGTTAACTGACTTACACGGGTGTGAGGCAAAACTGAGAGAGCTGAAGCTTCTATCTATAAGTTCAGTACTCTTTCTACTGTCCTGTGGTTTCCTTTTTCTGATTTGGTTGGTGGTTATTGTGGCGGAGCGTAAGGAATAAATAATATAGCTATCTGAGACTACGTTTTCTTTCCCTTACATGTTAATTTTAATTATAAATTCATAATGATTTTTTTTTCTGAGATCTAAATTTCTTTTTAAGAACATGTTTCATCTCTTTTAAAAGATGTTGGTGGATGAGAATAAAATTGCACTGAATCTGACCCACCAAAATATTGAACAGACTGAATCTTTCCATTCTTGCCTTTAGGTCTAAAGTTTAGGTTCTGACTCTATGGATAGGTACTCAAAGGGTTTTGAATATTTATTTAACCTAGTGTAACTCGATTTTCTCCTTTTTTGTTACAGCCGAATGAGTCATTCCTGGCGAAACAATAAACTGATTTTTGAACAAGTGAGAAATTTAGAATATTGAAAACTTGACCACTAAGTGTTCTCCTGAAGAGATTTTCCTTGCTGGTGACTATCACAAAGGCTAGTAAATATTTTCCCAGGAGATAAGAAGTTTCTCAACAGATAGGAAGCTGCAAGACCTTTAATCTCTACCCGATGTCCACTTCACCATATATAACTTTACAGTCCTTTTTCTTTTTCTCAGAATAGGTGTTTCATCATGTCATCACTAAATAATGCTTATGTTTTCATATTAGAATTGAAGACAGAGATTACATCCCTAGTGAATTCACCAAGTGAGCTTTCTTGAAAATTTTTGGTCTCCAATATTATTTAATTCCATGGGGGGGGGGTGGAATCCAATAATACACAACCCATATTATGTGCTTTTAGGTTTTTACAAAAAATTAGCAAGTGCATGAATTAAACTTACTTTTATTGGCATTACTCATCTAGTACTTGACATTTTTCCTATTCAGTATCCTCAGAGGTGTTTTAGGGGGGAAAATCCCCAGCATTTTATGCCTTTAAAACAAATTATTGGCCAGAAAACTCAAATTTTCTGCTTATTGCAGTTGATCAGATGTTAATGCTCTGTGTGTGAAGCAGGAAACACCTACTTTCTTCATTTAGTCACCGTATAAATCCAGAGATGTTCTCTAGAGGACACAGTTGTGGTTTTGAGAGCAATTTCAATGTAGCTAAGGGTACTGCATGAGTTTTACTTTAAAAACGTGGCTCCAGATAAATCATTGCCTTATATTGCAACAACTTTTCTTTTAAAAAACCATATATCTAAAGATCAGGTTCATTCATAAGAGACAGAATGGTTTATTTCCCATTTACGGAGACTCTTTCTAGAAAAATAAGCCTCTCTGTGCAAACACACACACTTTATTTTAAGGAGTACGCTAAAAACATTTTTTTTGTTATTTCCAAAAGTAATAAAAAATAGAATGAATAGTATTATAACTCCTACTAATTACTTAACTTCAATAATTATCATGGTAATTTTGTTTCATCTACCTCCTCCACACCACTGTATTAAGATATAATAAATTCAGACATAATATTATTCCTTTTGTAAATATTTTGTATGTATCTATAGAAATAATTCTTCCTTAAATACACTAAAAAAATCCATTGACAGAATAATTAACCGTAAGTCTTCAAATAGCATCAAGCTTAAAAATTAGGTTTATTTGGGGCACCGGGGTGGCTCAGTCAGTTAAGCAACTGCCTTCGGCTCAGGTCATGATTCCGGAGTCCCGGGATTGAGCCTCACGTTGGGCTCCCTGCTCAGCAGAGAGCTGCTTCTCCCCCTGCCCTTCACCCCGCTTGTGTTCTCTCTCGTGTGCTCTCTCTCAAATAAATAAAATCTTAAGTTAGGTATGTCATATTTACTAAACAGTCACTATGTTCTTGGTTATTGATTTTTTTCATCTAAGTAATAGTAAAGTTAATTTCCTTTCTCAAACTCACAGAGTTAGCATAAAATAATGGTTAAGAATATGGATTTAGAGGGGCGCCTGGGTGGCACAGTCGTTAAGCGTCTGCCTTTGGCTCAGGGTGTGATCCCGGCGTTTTGGGATCGAGCCCCACATCAGGCTCCTTCGCTGGGAGCCTGCTTCTTCCTCTCCCACTCCCCCTGCTTGTGTTCCCTCTCTCGCTGGCTGTCTCTCTCTTTCAAATAAATAAATAAAAAATCTTAAAAAAATATGGATTTGGAGAATTAAGGGTCAAGTCCCTGCTTTGCCATTTATATATTAGCTATGTGGCTTTGGGCACATTAATAAGCCTCAATTTCTTCATCTGTAAAAATGGGAAACCTCAATTTCTTCATCTGTGAAAATACAACTTACATTGTATCATTATGAATGTCAAATAATTTATACCTATAAGGTGCTGAGCTTAGTGCCTGGTATATAGTCAGTACTTAGTAAATATGAGCTATTAAAAAAAAATCAGAGTTGGAATTTGAACCCAGGTCTGTCCTATCTCAAAGCCCATGAACTTTCCACTGGGCCATGCTCAGCCAGTGTGGTGACAACATTGGCAGCACACCAGCCTGGACACTCTTTAAAGAGTATTTAATGTGTACTTATTACGAGTCCACTCCTTGATAGCCCCAAACTTTCCATCACTATTGGCAAGCTAGCGGCTGGAATTCTCTAGTTGTGGCGATCACTAGTCACAGAACACAGCTGAGCCCCAACAGGTGGCCGCGAAGGTGAGCGGAGCCAGCACGGGCCGGCAGCACGACGGAGCCCAACAGAGCAGCGGCAGGTGCGGTGCGATGGGAGACAGCAAGCCTTCAGAAATGCTCCCTCCAGCCCTCATGGAGGGTGAGTAGCCGCAGCCGGAATTCTCCATGTATAATCTTCTTAAGGAGAATTGTTATCCTGGGCCACTGCCATGACTTAGATGCCACAAGAATGAGGCCACTTCGTGTGCTGATTTATGCTCATAACTGCAGTTCTTGTGCTTTTCGATCTCCTGTTTTTTTATGGCAAGAAATACATCAGTCTAGATTTTGTCAAACCAGTGCATACAAATCAAGTTTTGAGAATGACTGGATGCTAAAATGTTATGGATTAATAAAAAGCAGAAAGGCCGCTCTGTCACAAAGCTAGAAGATTTAGAAGACTGGGCCAAAGAATATACAACTAATATTTATGAAGTACCTAGAAGGGCCAGAACTGAGGGAAAGAAGAGGGATTGCTTTTTCCCGCTGGTCTTTGGGAAGGAGTAATAGCTGAAGCAGGGACTTCTGTCAAATCTACATTACTATTATTGCTTAATGCCTTCATACTTAAAATTTCTCCACGATTACACAAGCCTGTTGTCTTCTATTTACTTCATAAATAAGAAATGAAGCTTAATTCCTCTGTTCATTAATTCAGTAAACATCTATTGAGCTCTTACCATAAACCATGCACTTTCATAGGCATTGGGACTATGGCAATGAACAAAACAGACAGAATCTCTACCCTCATGAAACTTACATTCTCGTGAGGAGAGAGAAGATAAGCAAGAAAAAAAAGAAAAAATATTTTTAAAAATTGCAAATAACGAGTGGGCAAGGGGACTGGAAATGTGAAGGGGAGTGATGCAATGTGTGAGGCAGACAGGGAAGGTGGGGAAGGTGTTTCTGAAAAGGTGACTTTAGGACTAAAGATCTGGAGTAATTGAGGGCACGGCCCAAATAGATATCTGGGTATGAGTGTTTCTAGGCAAAGGGGAAAGCAGTTGTGCGGACCCTCGGGCAGAGGGTGACTGGCATGTTGGGAGAATGCTAAGGAGGCCACCGTGCCCTGCATGTGAGCAGTAGGAAATGAAGCAAGGGAGAGAACCTGAGTAGAGCATCGCCTAAGGTCTTGTGGCCCGAGTGAAGACACTGGCTGTCCGGCGGAGCGAGCTGAAAAGTGATTGTGGGTTCTTAACGGAGCCGAGGCAGGATCCCACTGGGGCTGTATTAGAATCACTTTTGCTGCTGTGTGCGGAAGAGAGGATTAATTAGGACAATGCATGACATGTAGTAAGGAACATTAAGTATGAACTGTTATAGCTGATTTTACAGTCCTGTGGTCTTTATTGTTTGTGCCTGTTGAATGAATTGACAAGGAGACACATTAAATGTGAACAATCACTCATTTTACTGAAATGATTATATAAAAATGATTAAATCTGCTATATATGTCTTGTTTTATTTACGAAGTAATGATCTATAGAGTTAGAGCAAGAGGAAAATTCTTTGTCGCTGTGGTCGATCTCTTGAGAAACTTTAGGATTAAAATTTTTAGTTTGGGAGCTTAAGTGTCTCAGCTTTCAATTGGCCATAAGTACCTAAAAAACCAGCATGAACTGTGGCCAAAAAGACCAGACTCTGGTATATCTTTAGGATATAAACAAATCTATCTGTCACCTAAAACACATTCCTGACAAGTACAACAACATACAAATGAATTTATGCCAATTTCCACAATGAATGACATCCTTTTAAATTAAAACCTTAGAGTGTTGTTTTTCTCTGTTGTTCTGCTCTATAGAAATACTTTTTTGTAGCAGGGCCTAATGACAAAAGTTAAAAAACATTTCTTTTAGTGAGTGCCGTTTTTAAAAATTCTAGATTGGTTAGTGATGCTGTGGTTTGAATGCAGAGTGATCAAAATTGAAGGTGTAATTTTAAAGAAAAAGAAGAAATATTTTTGGGAAACAATTTAAGGAACCAATGTTTTCTAACATTTCATTTAATTAAATTTTATTGAACTCTCAAATTTCCCTTTTAGCATGAAGAGATTTATAAATGTTTTGGAACTGATTTCTTCTTTTCTTTCTTTCTTTCTTTCTTTCTTTCTTTCTTTCTTTCTTTCTTTCTTTCTTATTCATTTAGTTAGTTAGGATTCCTTTTTTTTTAATGTTTAGTTTTCAATAGGATTGTATCTGTATATCTATACCTATCCCTATGTTAGACTATTTATTTTTTTGGTAACAAATGTTATTTTAGGAAAAGGTGGATATTAGTCAGTGGAAACAATAGTTTTCTAAGAGAATATTCCTTATACATCTTTACTACATTATCCATTTTGTCTGGCAGTTGAAGCTGTCTGTGTAACTCAAGGATTTTACTTAAGGACTCCTTGTCAACCTTTCCTTCCTTAATGCTCTCCACACCTACTGAAACTTCAACTGTCAATTGCTTTTTAGATTAGCCCAAATTTGATCAAACTTCATTTCCTAGATTTTAGTTAAAGGTGGACATTGAGAGAATGTGTATGTAAAAAGAATTAGAACTTGAAAACTGTAAATTTAGCTAACACTTAAAAAATAAACTACTTGGTAGTGTCAGCTAGTCTTCATTTTTGGAATAAAATTTTTGATCCTTCTAAAATAGATATTTTTTTCCTTGAAAAGCAAACAGATACTTTGTGCATGTAAAGCCACTTATAGCCACTGATGAAAGAATTAGTTTCTTATTTCTTCTAACTTGCAACAACTTAAAGAGAGCAAGTAATAGATGCAATATTAAAAAAAAAAAAAAGAACCTCTTCAGTGAAGGAGGGAAAGTATAACCTTAAAGATTCAATTAAAAATAGTATCAAAATAAATTCTCTGTAAAGGATTTAAATTATTATGGAATTTGCTGATGAACCTTGGCAAAGAAACTCAAACCCCAGTAGGGATTGGCCCGATTGTGTCAGTACTTCTTGATGTCTGGATTGCGTAGGGAATTTCCTGAATAACTTGTTAGAAGTGTAGCCCATTGGCCCACCACCAGGGACTCTGATTTCATTGGTTTCTGATAGGGCCTGTGCGGGAATCATATTTAGGAAACATCTCAGAGGATTCGAAAGCGGTGATCCTAGGAACACCTGGTTATGCTCTCCTCCTTACTGTTTTTTGTTTGTTTGTTTGTTTTGTTTTTGAATGCTGGTACTCATCCATATTTCATCCTTGGAGTAGTAATTTAAGGTTTGTCCTCTTTTTTATGGCACTTATTATAAATTGGTTCCTTTCGTTCTTAGTAGGTATCTTCCCTTTTTAGTTTTTGAGGTGATAAAAAGCTGTGATCCATGACCTCCCTAAACTCCTACCTCCCCTTGCCTCAGAACCTCATTACATCTTGTTCTGTCTCCTTCCCATCTTAGAGAAGGACACACCCCTGCTTCTAAAATTGCACTGCTGTTTATGTTCTTATATTCACTTGCTCAATGTCTGGATCTTTCTTTATCTTCCAAGCTCCATGAGCACACAGCTTGTGTCTTCTTGATCCCCATTTCTTCAGGGCTGAGCACAGGGCCTGGTGCATTGCCAACACTCAGTAAATGTCTGCGAACTGAAACCATGAGAGATCTCTTCTCCTTCCTTTCCCAAGAGTTTGTTTCATGCCTTTTTACCTTCCCTCCTCCTTTCTGTTCTTCCCAAACTCTGACATGCTACCTTGGTATTTGGATGCTCTCTTTCCTACGGCTACTTTTCCTTAGATTACAAACATGCTTACCTCTCTCTTAAAGTTAAAACCCAAAGCTCTTGGTTTCCCGCATTCTGTGTTGCTAAGTAAAAAAGAGTTAGTGTTGCCTACTCTTCACACTGAGGAAACCTTGAGCTGTGTTTCCTCCTTCACAAGACATTTGGGGGTCCACACCAAGATGTAAGGAATAAGAGGTTTATGGAACAATTTAGCCAATGGAGTTGTTTGATCTATTAATCCGTCCGATTTTCCAGGCAGAGCTACTCTGGGCAACATTCTACTGTGTTCAAGTCAGCCTTAGTGGAATGGAAGCACCTACTACTGCGTGTTTCTTAGGAACCCTGAATGAGATGCTGTTGCAGAGACATGGTATCAACTACAAAATACAATTAAAGTAGCAACAAGAACGATTGAGTATGCAAAATTATCTTCATCAAAAACACACAATTACTTTATATGGAAAAAACGAAGACTCTGAAATGGACGTAAATGGTGGTCTTCGTAAATAGATATATCATGCTTCTGGTTGGGATGACAGTAATGTGAAAATATCACATACTTCTTGAATTAATCCATAAATTTCAGGTAACTGATGAATCTCACGCAGTCAAAATACCAGTTGTGTTTTCCATGTACCGGGAACAATCATTGTTCACAAATAGATCAAATTCAAGAAGAATAAAGAGTTTTTGTGTATAAGGCCGAGTCTTGCTTATGCTACCAGGTATTAAGAAATTGGCCCAAGAACAGAAAATTGACCAACAGAATGGAGTAAAAAGCAAAGAGACAGACTCATGTGTGAATGTGCATTTATATTTAATTTATGGTGAAGGTGTCACTGCTAGTCAAGGGGAAAAGGATGGGTTATTTGGAAAATGTTCTTGGCAGACCTGGTTTATCATATGCATAAAAATAAATTGGATTGCTAACACAGCAGTTAAAAGTAGACTCTAGATATGAAAGGTAAAACTATACAGTTAACAGGAGAAAGCATAGGAAAATGCCTTTGAGATCTAGGGATGAGAAATTACTTCTTAAGTAAAATTTTAAGAGAACAAACTGTAAGGCAAATATTGGTGAATTTGGTTATATCAAAATGAATGATTTCTGATTAATGCAAGATACCACGGGCAATGTTAAGAGCTAACAGAGTGGAAGAATTCATATGTTGTAGATGTTAATATCTTTTAAAAAGATAAATATCCAGAATATACAAGGAATGCTTGCAAACTAAGGAAAATACAGCAGAAAAACGGATAAAGAATGTGAATAGGCAATGTACAAAAAAAAAAAAAACCTCTCATCGTCAGTGAATATACTGAGATGTTCAATTAATTTATAACCAGAAAAAAATCCAAATTAAGACAATAAAGCAATATCGTTTTATATCTATTATATTGGCAAAAACTGGAAACTTGGATGATGGCAAGTATGGTCAGGGATATGAGAATCTCATACTTGCTGGTTGGTGGGAGGTCAAGGGGAATGGCCAATCTAGAAGCCATCACTCCAACTATGATTATTTCTACCTCTAGGACTCTGTAATTCTGTTCCTGGGTATAGCACGTATGCTAAAGAAATTATCACATGGTGCAGTATGATTAATAGTGGTGGGGATTAGACGACAACTGTGGTGTCTGTCCCTTGGAAAGTGATAGATAAAATGTGTGCAGTTGCTCACTCTGCATTACTAAGCAACTATGCGAAACAATAGACTAGATCTATACTAAGCAAAACTGATGGTTCTTAAAATCAAAGTTCTCAGTGCAAATACTAAGAGACACAGAACAATACCGTTTTGCAAGAAAGCACACGATCTAAACTATAAAGACAGTAGAAAGTCTGTGGGGGAAGTTTTAATATTTAAAAGTAATTATGTACCATATTGGATTTTGGGAATCAAAGACAGCAAGGAATTTAATTCCTCAATATTTGGTTATTCATATGATAAACAATAATCAAAATAATATTTGAGAAAAAAACTCTTATTCTAATAGTAAAATGGATAATGAAAGAAATTAGTTAGAAGGCGGTGTTGAACTGGAGGAGATAATGCTTAGTGAAATAAGTCAAGCAGAGAAAGACAACTATCATATGATTTCTCTCATCTATGGAACATAAGAACTAGAATGATCAGTAGGGGAAGAAAGGGATAAAGAAAGGGGGGGTAATCAGAAGGGGGAATGAAACATGAGAGACTATGGACTATGAGAAACAAACTGAGGGCTACAGAGGGGAGGGGGGTGGGGGAATGGGATAGACCGGTGATGGGTAGTAAGGAGGGCACATATTGCATGGTGCACTGGGTGTTATACACAACTAATGAATCATCGAGCCTTACATCGAAAACCGGGGATGTACTGTATGGTGACTAACATAATATAATAAAAAATCATTATTAATAAAAAAAAAAAAAAAAGAAGGCGGTGTTGATAACATAGACATGTGCTGCCAAATACCTGGCTTGGATGGTGGCAAGAGAAAAGTGTGGTAAAACAAAATCTGCAGGCTATCGTATTTGGATGGACATTTATTTATTTTTTAAATGTTTTTTTATTATATTATGTTAGTCACCATACAATACATCCTTGGTTTTTGATGTAAAGTTCGGTGATTCATTAGTTGCGGTATAACACCCAGTGCACCATGCAATACGTGCCCTCCTTACTACCCATCACCGGCCTATCCCATTCCCCCACCCCCCTCCCCTCTGAAGCCCTCAGTTTGTTTCTCAGAGTCCATAGTCTCTCACGCTTCATTCCCCCTTCTGATTACCCCCCTTTTTTTATCCCTTTCTTCCCCTACCGATCTTCCTAGTTCTTATGTTCCACAGATGAGAGAAACCATATGATAATTGTCTTTCTCTGCTTGACTTATTTCACTTAGCATTATCTCCTCTAGTGCCGTCCATGTTGCAGCAAATGTTGAGAAATCGTTCTTTTTGATAGCTGAGTAATATTCCATTGTATATATGGACCACAACTTCTTAATCCAGTCATCTGTTGAAGGGCATCTCGGCTCCTTCCACGATTTAGCTATTGTGGACAATGCTGCTTGGACGGACACTTAAAAGAAGGAAATAAATAAGTTTAAAAGCTAAAAGGAGGTTCTATTTCTGGTAACAGGATCACTTGGAACAACTGCTCAACTAAAAATGCTGGATAAATTCTAAAGAAATTCTTGAAACATAAATTGGCAAGATATTAAGACATTATCAGTTTAATACATATCACTCTCCTCTCCTGCTGTGACCATCGATTCACCGATCCTACTAACATTCTAATGACCCTCACCCCCATGAGATTCTTCTTTTCCTCCTTAATCACTTAAATTCTATGGGGGATTGATATAAATCACTCTCTTCTTCAGGGTTTTTTTTTTTTTTTGGTAAAGATTTACTTATTTTAGAGAGAGAGAGAGAGAGAGTGAGCATGGGCGGGGGGAGGGGCAGAGAGATAGAGAGAGAGGGAGAAAGAGAATCTCCAGCAGACCTCCTTCTGAGCACGGAGCCCAACTCAAGGCTCAATTCAGGACCTTGATATCAAATCAAGAGTTGGTTGCCTAACCGACTAGAGCCACCAGGTGCCCCCAAATCACTCTCTTCCATATTACCTTGACAATTTTGTCCTTCTTGGGCTTCACCGTAGTTGGCTTGGCGCAAGTATAGCTAAAGCCAAGTTTCTGCTTCTTTCCATTTATACTTGTCCTGTTGAACATGGTTAATGCATAAAACACACAATCACACTGCATGTTATCACTTGAAATTTAATGGTACCAAGCAGACATACTTTCTGTAGCTAAGTCCATTCACTCACCCACTTTCCTAGATGACTATTTCATACCTTTCTTCCTTTTCAAAATTCTAACATGTCTTCCCCCATCCTTAATCTTAGCAGATGACCTTGTTTTTTTTTTTAAACGAGACATTTAGAACAATCAGAAGAGAATTTCCACAGAATGCCAACACCATGCTTAATATTAGCATTATATTCCCATATTCTGCCTTTCCACGTGGATGAAATAGCCATGTTCTTATCCAAAGCCAAAGCCTCCACTTACACAGGAGAGACTATCCCTTTTTACCTACTCAGTGACATTGCTCCAGCAATTTTTTTCCTCTGCCTTTTAAAACATCAAATTTGTACCCTACTGAATTATTCACCTCAGCACTCAATTGTTATTTCTCCCAACTGAAACACAACAACAAAAATTTACTGACCCAGTTCTCTCATCTACCACCATTTCTTTTCAACAAAGCTCCTTGAGGGAGTTGTCTCTGCTTTATCTTCAATCCATTCCTCCCATTCCCTCTTAACCCAGTCTAATTGATCAGGCTTTTACTCACTACATTAAGGTGACCAATGACCTTCACTTTGTTAAATCAAAAGGTCAATTCTTCATCTTCATCTTCCTTGACCCATCAGTAACACTTACATGGTTATTTCCTTCTCTTTAATATATGTTTGCCTTTGACTTCCAGGACACCACATTCTCTCCATTTCCCTTCTATTTTGCTGGTCCCTCATGCTGTGTCTTCTTCATTGTTTCCTCCTTTTCTTCCTTACATTTTAAAGTTGGAGAGTGCCCTAAAACTTTATTTTTAGTTTTCTTCTCTCTTAACACTTAACTCCCTCAGCAATTCGTGTTCTCACCTGATTTTAAGGCTTTAAATAACATCTGTATGTTAAAGACTTCAAAATTTGTATCTTTAGCTCAATCTCTTTCCAGTTGGCCACTCAACATTTCTACTTGGACATCTAACAGACATTTCAAAATCAGTATGTTCAAAACAGTGCTTCCGAAGTCCCATACCATCAAACAAACAATGACAAAACAAAAACACTTTGAGTGATAATAACTTTATCTCTCAGTTGCTCAGGCCATAAAATTTGGTGTAATCTGTGACTATTCTCTGGCTCTCTTATCCCACCTTTAATACTTCATTAAGCTATCTTGGCCCTATCTCTAAATTATATCCAAAATCTATTTTCTTTCTATCATCTCTACTGGTATTATCCTAGTTTCTTAATGGGATTAGGGCAATAGACTCCTGACTGATCTTCCTGCTTTTACACGATCTTCCTTATAGTCTGTGTTTAACAAAGAGATCCTTTAAACCAAATGGCAAATCAGAGCTCACTTCTGCTCAAAATTGTACAATAGCTTTTCATTTCACTTAGAGTAAAACCAAAGTCCTTATAAACTCTGTTTCCTGCCTCCAACTGTTACCTTCCTAACCTCCTCTTTATTTCCAATTACTCTCTTAGCTTTAGTAAGAAAATAAAGAAACAGAAAACAATCATAAGATAGTTAGTTTAATAAAACCAGCACACTTCTGTCTAGATTGATCAATACCTGAAAAAAGAAGGCAACAGAAATGAAAAGGGGACACCACTACAGGCACTGTAGACATGCACCTATAGGAGGATATTGTAAACAATTTTATATATGAAGAAAGAAAATTTACCAAAATTGACTACATCTTAGACAAATCTAATTTACCAAAAATTAACATAAGAAAAAATGAACAGTTTTTTATCCAGAGATAAGTTGAGATAAGCTAAGATAGATAAGATAACCCTTCTGTACCTGCATTCAGACCCTCCTGAGGCTGGAAAGTACAGGACAACAGATAGTGAGCTCTCCCTCCCTCAAGGTTAAGGTGTTAGTATTCATAGGATGGAGCAGGGAAAAGAAGGCCTGGAAGAGCCTAGGTGGCCAAGAATTCATCCTGGGTTGGTGGGAAGGTAGAGAGGTAATAAGGGGTGGGCCACTCCTGAGCGGCACTCCAACTCTTTATGCATGCTCCATTTTGTCATCATATTTTATTTACAAAATGCAAGTTCAAATGATCTCACTTAGTGGATGAACTTAGACAAGTTATTTAGCTTCTCTAAGCCTTGTTTTCCTTAGACTGTCATTTCAAGAAGGAGGCTGCAGAGTCTTAAATTCTAAGTGCAAGACTTTTCCAAGCGTGGAGTTCTCTGTATGCCCATGAAGCCAGTCTTGATTTGGTGCCATAATGCTTACTTAATCAAAATAATGCTTCATTTAATGGTCCCTTTGACCTCTCTCACTGGGACTTCTGACTCCCATGTCTTCTGCCCAGCTGGCACCTCTTCTAGGCTGCCAAGTTTTCACCAGAGGTTCCAAGATTTGTGAGAAACTTGAAGAAGATTTGGACTCTGATATTCAGAACTCATTTTGTTATGAGTTATTATAATTATAATTATACACATTATAATTAATGCTTTTGGTCCTGCTTGCATGTAACACTTAAGAGTGTGGATTTTGAAGACAACCAGGCCTGAGTTTAAGTTCTGTGTCTGCTCTCACTTGATAGGTGAACTTGGACAAATTATTTAACCTCTCTAAGCCTTGTTTGTCTTAGATCATTCATTTGTAAGACTGTGTGGTTAAGAGAGTGGAATTTAAAGCCAGACTGCATAGGTTTAAACTAGCTATATGACCATAGGAAAGGCTTTACCATCTCTGTGCCATGGAAATGGGAATAATAATATTATCTACCCCATAAAATTGTATTGAGAATTAAGTGAATTAGTTTATGGAAACTGCTTAGGAGAGTGTCTGGCACATACCAAGGGTTGAGTAAATACTAGCTACTAATACTAATTCATTCACTGAAAAAGTATTTATACATCAATTACACTGTTCCAGGCATAATATTTCTTACCTCATGAGGAATATTATGGATAAATACCCAGAAATGAGATAACACTTGTTAAGTCTTAGCACCGTGACTGTCACATTGTATGACCTTAATAAATGTTAGGTATCACAATAATCATAAATACTGATAATTGTTAGGAGCTTAGGCAGAAGAATAGTGCCATAGAGCTTTGACTGTAATCAGGTGATAGTTTATGGAGAACTGAAAGCTGCGTGGTAGAAAAGATATTCAAAGGGCATGTTAGTCCTATCCCCCTGAGGCATTCCATTCTTTCACTCTGAGTGGGCAGTAAGGAACCTAGATGACAACTTGGTTTCCTGCACCATCTGATCTAGACAGAACTGAATTGCGTCCTCAACCTCACTGATGACCTGTGTAAGCCATCAGTCTTTTCAACTTTTCTGAAAAATTCTCACCCAAAGATTTACACTTTCATAATCCAGTTTTCTTGTGAGCTATTGTCACCCAGAAATATGTCTAACAAGGCAAGAAGCTACAGACTTCTCAAATTCCCCATTAGAATATTCTTCTATTAGTGAAAAGTGCAGAATTTACTAATTATTTTGTAGAAAAGCAGGGGGAAATGTTCATTAGATGGCATATTCTAGAACAAATGATTATAAAACCTCATATTAGTGATCCTTGTTCTTCCAAGTCCCTTCAAGTCTCTGCTGTCATTCAGTTTTCTCTCTCCTCATTATTGAACATCTACCTCTAAAGTTACTTCTTTTCCATTCCAGGGATCCTCCAAAATTTTGGAAAATAATTGCTTGTTTCTGGCTTATACTTCCAAGCTCATATTTAGACATTCATCAAAGTGCTCAGTTGGACAATGGCCTTCTAGTAACAATTCACCCCTTCCAGAGAGGATTTGATGATATAGATAGTGAAATATTTCCGTATTATATTTGATTTGTGTGTTTGAAAACATTTGTTCTTTCATCTGTATGTTTAGTTATCAAGTATTTATTGAATGCAACCTATGATTTAGGCACTTTCAGGTTTAGGCTTTTAGGAATACAATGGAAGTCCCTGACATCATCTATTTAAAGATGGTAGGATCAACACCTATACATATACATAGTAATGCATATCTATTGCTGACATTTGTGTAGTGTTTAAAAGGTTTCAGAGTATTGTATTCAAATTATAGTTCTTAGAGCAGCATACATGATTTAAAAAAAAGCCTTGTCAGACCTGAACTTAGGTCTTCAGCAGCACTGTACTCAATCTCCAGTCCCCGCCCCCCCGAAACAAAACAAAACAAAACAACACAACACAAAACAACACAAAAAAGTAAGAATAGGCAGGATATGGCAGTGGAGAGAAGTAGCTGGAAAGTGAGCCTGTGAATGACATCCAGGACCTAGTGCGTTTTTTGGGTCACTTTTCTCCTGAAGCCATGCAAGTAACCATAATAGAAGAAGTTAATGAAAATGACAAATGGATGAAGAGCGTGAGTCATGGTCACCAAGAATAAAAGTGCTGAGCTGTTGATGAGGTACAGAAATAATTAGTAACACATTTAAAATTGCTGACACTTCCTAACCACTTTCAGCTGGTTCTTTGGTGTGCACTGTAGGGAACTTGATAATTGAAACTCATTTCATATTAAGTAACGTTGAGAGTGTTCTTTTGCCTGGTCTGATTCTTTCTCCTTTTCTTCAAACTCCTTTGATAGATAAAGAGAGGGAGGGGAGGGATAGATGTATGCAAACTAGACCCTTCTCCAGTACAGGAAAGAGAGAAAAATCAGAAACTTTATTTTCAATCATATATATTCATATGTAATGCAGAACAAACTTCTTGCTTGAAAATGTTAAAGGTCGTTGTGCTTCTTAGGGTCGCAGCTCACTTTCTTCTCTTGGCAAAAGAGCAAGACAGACAAATCTAAAGGTCGAGACGGTCTAGAGGATCTACTAATGTGTGAGCCAGACTGACGCCATTTTGGACAAATCCACCATGATGACAGCTCTGTGACCTGAAACCTTCTTGAGCACAACCACATGCTCTTACATTCCTTTTTCTTGTCCAACCACACCCTTAAGTAATGTCCTTGAGCTGCTCTGGAGATATAATAATTCTCAAACATTTCCTCCTGGGTGGTCCCACAGCATGTACTTCCTAGCCTCAAAGGGTATTAAAGCAGGTCTTACAGGGGAGTTGTGAGTGTGGAGATCTAATCGTCTTGCAGCCTCCTAAGACACATTTCTCCCGAAGTCCCCTTAATAAACCATCTCTTGTCAAGCTGGTCTTGTTGGCGTTTTTCTTCAGTCTTATGGTTCTTTGGACCTTTGGAGTAATTTTTGCATATACCTCCCTTTCATGGAACTAGATCGATCTAAAAGTAAAAAAATTATATAATACCAAGGAACAATTTTACAAAATCTGCTAAAGCAAAAGTAGTTCATCTGTAACCTAAAAGCTGCCGGTTATGCTCCAAATCCAAGGTCCTAAATATGATTCAATAAATACATGACCAATAAGAGTTGCCATGGAAGCTCTGCAACCAAATTTGTCATAGCCCATTTACATGGTCTAGAAGAGTGTGCGCCCAGAGATATCGTTTCCACTGATCTGTGACACCATCTCAATAAATTGAGAGGAGATTGACAGATTCATTAATTTAGGCCTTCAAATAGAAATTTTAAAAGTTTCTTTTTTCTTAGTCTATTGGAAAATAAAATATTGATTTCTCCTCAGTGAATGTAGTAGTTGGATACTCTTTACTGCCCAAGAGACAAAAAAAAAAAAAAAAAAAAAAAAAAAAAAAAAAAAAAGCCACTTGGGAGGAAATATCTTTCTTAGTGTCGCTTAAGCCTGTTCTCTTTTTATCTATTGCCCAGAATCCTCCACATTGTTGAGCTACATTGGTATTCAAACAATACATCAAAGACATTTTTTTTCAGTTATTTGATACCTTCTGCACTTTAGTTGATATAGGTTTTAGCATGCAAAATCAGAAGTTTAGTTGATATTCCTTTTACAGATAAATTCAGCATTATATGAGAATTCTGATGGGTTCTTAAAACCCACTGTTAACATTGAATTGATGGAGATCTTACACAAGTAAAGAAGTACTATCCCCAATTTGACCATGACTTCTGTGCTTCTGAAATAGATATTTGTTGATTTGGGCATTTCATATCCATTCACCCCAGCTCCTATAACACCTTTTGCTGTTTATTTAGAGATCAACTTTCCCCCCATTTTTCAATCAACCCAGTTAGAATTGATTCCATCACTGATTCTGAATGTTTGGTTTGTGAGTTCATACTTGACTCAGAGCTTCCCCTTTCCCTGACCACAATGATTAGCATGAGCACATGACCCAGTCTGAGACAAGAAGACACAGAGAGAATTTTGGAGATGATTGTGGAAAATTTCTTCCTGCTCGATTTAAATCGGAGAGGATGAAGACGACATGAAAGAGGCAGAGCTGAATAATATAGACAAATTTTGTACTGATGACGTTGCTTGAGACCTGAATCCAGATGTACCTCAAACTAGTTGTACTCCAGAATTTTCCGTTATGGTAGCTGTAACTGACTTCAAGAGGTTCACCGCTTCAGATGCATTAAATTGAACACAACCCAAGGAAGTGTTGAAAACAAAGAACATTTTATTACTTGTCACAAGGAAGGAGCTAGCTCTCAAAGCACTGTCTCTCTGTGGGGTACAGGAAATTTTTGTTCAGTGTATTAGGGGCAAGGCTGGGAGTTTGTATATACATAAGGAACTTACATATATTCTATTACTTAAGCACTTTGGTTCAACTGCATATGCCTAGCATGTCAACTTGCATACATTTGTGTTCAAAAATTGGCAGACAACTCTGCCCATAGGAGAGGACCTTAGAATTATAATAAGCTAAAGGTAACTTTAGGGCAACTCAGGGGGGCTTTTGCACAAGTTCTCAGCTGCAAACTGCTCGTACAAGTGGCTATCAGGCAAAACACCTAGCCCTTAGTCTCCTTGGAGAAAACTGTTGGTTCTGCAAAACAAAACACATTCCTTTCCTGCCTTTGTCCCTTCCCTTCCTCCTTCCTGCCCATAGCTTTCAGGTCCCTGATCTGAGTAATTTCTCATTGCTTCTTAGCTAGCAGAGCCAATATATTTCCTTTTTGTTTAAGCCAAATTTGGATTGACTTTTTGTCACTTGCAACCAAAAAAGTTTTAATCAATACAGGGTTTTTTTGTTGTTGTTGCTTACTTCAAGGACAAGCTTTGAATGAATTTTTTTAGATGGAGGGCTTGTCTATGCACATATCCACTGTTTTCATCTTACTCAAGTTAGTCACACCCCCAAAGACATGGTCTGATTTTTGGTTTCAGATATTTTTAAATAAAGAACTGTCTGTATTAAAAGAGGCATCACAGTGGCATTGTGTGCTCCCATCAAATCCATATGTTGAAGTCCTAAGCCCCAGTATCTCAATGGGTATTTTAAAAAAATTTTCTTCTTTTCCATCCTGGGTGACCCATTCATTATTTAGTAGCATGTTATGTAACCTCCATTATTTGTGATCTTTCCTATTTCTTCTTGTGATTGACTTCAGGTTTCACAAAGTTGTGGTCAGAGAAGATGCATGGTTTGGCTCCGATCTTGAATTTGTTAAGGCTGATTTTATGTGTTAATATGTGACTTCTGCGTGCACTTGAAAGGAAAGTGTATTCTGCTGTTTTAGGTTGGAATGTTCTCAATATATCTGTTAAGTCCATCTGTTCCAGTGTGTTATCCAAAGACCCTGTTTCCTTGTTGATTTTCTATTTAGATGATCTGTCCATTGATGTGAGTGGGGTGTTAAAGTCCCCTACTATTATTATGTAATTTATTACTGATCAGTTTGTTTATGTTGTTATTAACTGTTTTATGTATTTGGGTGCTCCTATGTTGGGTGCATAAATATTTACAATTGTTATATCTTCTTGATGGATTGTCCCCTTATTACTATATCATGCTCTTCTTTGTCTCTTTTTACAGGCTTTGTTTTAAAGTTTGTTTTGTCCAATTTAAGTATTGCTACTCACTCTTTTTTTTTGACATCCATTTGCATAATAGATGTTTCTCCACCCTCTCATTTTCAATCTGTAAGTGTCTTTAGGTCTAAAATCAGTCTCTTGTAGGCAGCATATAGATGGGTCTGTGTTTGTTGGTTTGTTTTCTACTCTGTCACACTATGCATTTTGATTGGAGTGTTTAATCCATTTACATTCAAAGAAATTATTAATAGATATGTATTTATTGCCATTTTATTACTTGCTTTGTGGTTGTTTCTGAAGATTTTCTCTAATCCTTTTCTTTCTCTTTCTTTCTTTCTTTCTTTCTTTCTTTCTTTCTTTCTTTCTTGCTGATTTTCTTTAGTGATATATTTGGATTTCTCTTTATTCTTTGCATGTTTATTAATGGTTTTGATATATGGTTACCATTAGGTTTGTATCTAACTTTTTGCTTATAGCAATCTATATTAGGTTGATGGTCATTTAAGTTTGAACCCATTCTTTTCTCCTCTCCCCTGCCTGTTTTAGGTATATGTGATTATTATATTTTACATCCTTGTGTGTGTGTTTGTGTGTGTGTGTGTGTGTGAGCTCCTTGACTGACTTTTTTTTTCACAGAAATATTCATTTTTACTGCTTTTGTGTTTCTTACCTTTATGCTGTCACTTTTGGTCTCTCCTTTCCACACAAAGAGTTCCATTTAACATTTCTTGCAGAGCTGGTTTAGTGATCATGAACTCCTTTAGTCTTTGTCTGGGAAACTCTGTATTTCTCCTTCTATTCTGAATGATAGCTTTGATCGATAGAGTGTTCTTGGCTGCAGATTTTCTCCAGTTAGCACTTTGAATATAGCCACTTCCTTCTGGCTTATAAAGTTTCTGTTGAAAAATCTCTTGCTGGCCTTATGGGGTTTCCCTGGTAAGTTATTGACTTGTTTTGTCTTGCTGCTTTTAAAATTTTTTCTTTATCACTGAATTTTGCCAGTTTAATTACAATATGCCCAGTGTGCTTCTGCTTTTGTTGATTTTGATGTGAGTTCTCTCTGCCTCCCAGGTCTGGATATCTGTTACCTTCCCCAGATTAGGAGAGTTTTCAGCTATTATTTCTTCAAATAAATTTTCTGTACCCTTTCCTCCCTTCCGCTTCTCCCCCTCCTCTCCCTCTTCTTCTCCTCCCCCTTCTCCCCCTCCTGCTCCTCCCCCTCTTCCTCTTCTTCCTCCTCCCCCTCCTCCCTCTTTCTCCTTCTTTTTCCTCTTCTTCTTCTCCTTCTTCTTCTTCTTCTTCTTCTTCTTCTTCTTCTTCTTCTTCTTCTTCTTCTTCATCCTCTTCATCTTCTTCCTCTTCTTCCTTTTCTTCTTTTTCTTCTTCTCCTTCTTCTGGGACTCCTATAATGTGAATGTTATTACATTTGATGGAGTCACTGAGTTCCCTAAGTCTATTCTTATTTTGCATAGTTCTTTTTTCTCTTTAGTTCAGCTTGATTACTTTCCATTACTCTCTTCTAGGTCACTTATTCATTCTGCTCTTCCATCCTGCTATTCATTCCATCAAGCATGTTTCTCACTTTGTTCATTGCACTCCTTATCTCTGCTATTCCTTATCTCTGTGTTAAGGGTCTCACTCATGTCTTCCACTCTTTTCTCAAGTCCAGTGAGTATCTTTATGATCATCACTTTAATTTCTCTATCGGGCATGTTACTTATATCTGTTTTGCTTAGGTCTCTGGCTATGGGCTTGTCCTGTTCTTTCATTTGGTATAAATTTTTCTGTCTCCTCATTTTGTCTGCCTCTCTGTGTCAAGAAAGTCAGCTATGTCTTCTGCTCTTGAAAGTAGTAACTTTGTGAAGAAGAGGTCCTGGAGTGCCGTGCAGTGCAGTGTTCCCTGTTCACCAGAACTTGGCACTTCAGGAGAGTATCCCGTGTGTGTTGCTCACACCTTGCTGTTCTGTCTGAGTGCCTCTCCCTTTCAGTCCAGTCATCTATACTGCCTCTCTGCCTGTCGTGGGCTGTGCTTGCTCTTTGTGGTGTTAGTGGGAACCAGGCAGGCCAATTCTGAGAGGATGTGCCCACTGGGGGAATTGGGAGTGGAGTGGCGGTGCTGGCAAAATTTGTGCTGGGCCATTAGTCCTGTGTTGGATCCTCTTAAGTGCTGAGGCAGCCAGAGGTGTGAGGCTGGGCTTGGTGTGCAGTAATGGCTGGGCATGGCTGGGTCTGGCTTATGATGGTGATTGGGGCATGCCACTGGGCACAGTGTGGTGGCAGCTGTGCAGCTGGTGGCTGGGTGCAGTGCATGCTGACAAAATTTTCCCTGAATCCAGGGCTGAGACTAGCAGGCTTGGAGTGGGCATGGTGCCCTGCTAGCAGGTTATAGCAAGTGTCTGTGCAGCATCCCATTCTGCAGATGGCACCAGGTTTATGCTGGGGGTGGGGGAGAAAAATGGTGCCTGCCAGCTCCCTCATTTTCAGAGAAGTCCCCCAACCTGCTCTGAAATCTGTATGAACAGATCTGTCTCCCATGTGCCCCTGGCATTGTGTAAATTGCTCTTTTTATGTTGCCTCCCCATGCAGCTATCACTCACCTTCCCAGCTTACCTAGTGCTGAGTCAGCTGACTTTAAATCTCCAGGCTGCAAGTCCCACTCAAGAATTCAGCTCCTCTGGTTTTTCAAGTCAAACATTATGAGGAGTAGTCTTCCCTGTGTGAGCTCTCTGGTGTGAGGACCCATTTCTCTGCCCTCTGGGCACGTGCAGCTCCCTCCTTCCTGTGGGCATCTTCCTCCACCTTTCTGACCTTCCTTAACTTTCAGATGCAGCTTCTCCGTATTTAGTAGTGGAGCTTTTCTGCTAGTCTTCAGATCCGTTTCTGGTTTATTGACTTCGATGTTGGTGAGATCTAGCTGTAAACGTGGACAGCAAGAACTCAGTGTCCTCTTACTCTGCCATCTTCCCAAGCTGGATCTCCCAGTATCTCAATGGGCCCTTATTTGGAAATCTGGTTTTTTACAGAGCTAATCCACTTAAAAAGAGGTCATTAGGGTAGGCCCTAATCCAATATGAGTGGTTTCCTTATAAATAGAGGAAATTTGGAGACAGACACATATACAGGAAGAAGGCTATGTGAAGAGGCACAGGGAGAAGATGGTCATCTATAAGCCAAGGAGAGAGACTTGGAACAATTCTTCCCTCACAGCCTTCAGTAGGACCCAATTCTACTGACACTTGATTTCTGACTTCTAGACTCCAGAAATGTGAGACAACACATTTCTGTTGTTTAAATTACCCAGTTTGTGATACTTTGTCATAGTAGATCTAGTAAACTAATACAAAGGGTAAAGGGGACTCACTTGAAACCTGACTGAGATAAATTTTTGAAAGTGTAATTTTATTTGCTTTAATTTGACATAAATTTTTACCACAAGCTGTTGCTATTTTTAGAGCTAGAAATAGATTAAAAAGCACCTGGAAAAAAAATCAAGAATGGCAGAGTTATCAACTAAATACAGGCAGAGATGCAATATATTTAATATTCAAAGTTGATTTCAGGAAGGATTATTTTTGGCAAGAAAAACAATGGCATATTTTTAGCATATGTGACAATTTCTGTTTTTACAGGCTGATGAGATACTTAGAAAATTAATGTGATGTGATATGACATCCCATTCTTTCTTAAAAATATTTCAGACATATATATTTTGCAAATCCTTCAATTAAAAAATATCCAAGAACTCTCAGGATAACCCCAGTGTTTGCACACCATCTTTGCTGCCTTCCTTTAAAAATTGTCATGAAATAATTAGTGACATTAGTAAAGTGTTCATGTATTGCAATTGTTCGAAACCACTTAATTTGTTTTGTGGAATTACATGGATAAAATACTAAAATTTCTACTTATAGCCAAAACTCTTAAAGTTTGAATTCTAGACTCCCAACAAAAGGTTTGGAGTCAGAAATTGGCTAGTTATATAAAAGAAAACAGAATCTAGTGAAGGAATGTCCCTGTCTATTACATACATGAAAATATATCTATATATGCCAACACATGATATATACAGATCTCTACATACATGGAGTATGTATGATATATATATATATATATATATATATATATATATATCTCCACATACACACACAGACAAACACACACATTACATAAAGTCTATTTTAAAATGAGGGTATTTTGAAGGTCAAAGACAAAGAAACGTTTCATCACGTATTACATATGGTACCTCCAAACAAATGGGTACATTTTTAAGTAGGCTAATCCATGGAAACAATATACAGATATAAATACTTCCTTTCAAGTTATCAAATGAAATGACAGAATCAGTTCTAGACTGTTTTCTTGAAACTGGCACATTTTCCAGTGCTGAATGAGAGAGCAAAGAGAATGTTGTTTTACAGAAAAGTTACATTTCTGTTTATGACAGATACAGAGATTAAAAAAAAATTGTCCTTTTGCCTTTTCTCTTCAAATAGCAAAATCCACCATAAGCTAAAATTGATTTTTTAAAAGTAAAAGAAGTTATTGTTTGCCCTTTCTATCTGAACTGCAGGATATTGCTGTGATCTCAATTTATACTACATGAAATTTATGTGAATATTTCACAAACAATTGTTGTGGAAATTCTTAGGAAAAGGAAGTTTGGGCCATAAATAATGCAATACTCTTCATTTTAGCATTTGCAGATTTAGATGGAAAAGTTTTCAGAATTATGTGATTAGTATCCTCAAGCATCTATTCTATTTCATGGATTGCGGTTTGTCATTTTCAAACATTGTATATTATTTCCAAAGATCTGTCCTAGAATAAGGCTGAATGGTGCAGTCGAGAAGCATAAACATGACATTAAACAAGTTTTACATTTTATTTTGAACACATTGCTGTGTATTTTATTCCTTGCCTAATATTGGCCTGATGACTTAATGTTTTATACCTGTTTTTTTAAAGAAAAAATAACATCCTCTCTCACCTCTCAAACTTTTGTTTTACCCAGAGGCTATACAATGTCATGAAGTACATAGGATGCATTGAATTGGTAAACACACATACAACAACAACAAACAACACTACTTAAGGAAAAGTATTCCTTCACCAGAAGTTTCTGAGTCTTCCTAAAGAAAGGAAAACTTCTCTATAAAATGTGAGATACCACTACCATTTTTTTTCCATTTGAATTCCATCTTGTTTTAGTATACATTGTGTGTGTGTGTGTGTGTGTGTGCGCGTGCGCCCACCGTTTTATTTAGGTTATAGAAGTTTATATAATTTAGGTTATAGAAGTAGACATCAAAAGGTCAAGCAATTGCCAGTAACTTTTCATTCTGTATTCTTATGAGCACATTTTCTCAAAGATCCTATATTGCTCTTAGATCTACTGATCTTGATAATGTCCCTGACTACTTTTTCCCAATTAATCGAAGATATGGGGAATTCTGATTCTGTTGTATTCCTTCTCTTCATATTTGAGATTTTTACTGCCAGAAAGGACATTTATCGTATCCAGCTGCAAACTTAAATAAGCTCTCCATTTCTCTAGGTCACCAATGGCAAATGTTAAACAAATTTACATTTGGGATTTTCTATTCATTTCCCACCCAGTTGACACTGAGCCAATGATAACCACTCATTAACTGTGCAGCTCCTGATCATTTGTGCGACCCAGACTGTGTTTCCAGGTCGTTGATGACTTTATCATGCAGAGCTGAAGCAAGAGCTTTGCTAGTCATGCGAGAAGCTATCTGTTGCTTTCCATCAAGTGTTCTGAGAGCTCCTTTGAAAAGTGCGAAAAAGCTTTCACTGTTGTCAATCTGGGTGTTAAATAAAATTAATATTGAGCACAAGTTTCTGTAAAATGGAACTTAAGGACTATGTAAAAATAAAACTTATGGGCACATTTTCTCTTTCTTTTTTTTTTTTTTTTTTAAAGATTTTATTTATTTATTTGCAAGAGATAGAGACAGCCAGTGAGAGAGGGAACACAGGCAGGGGGAGTGGGAGAGGAAGAAGCAGGCTCCCAGCAGAGGAGCCTGATGTGGGGCTTGATCCCAGGACTCTGGGATCACGCCCTGAGCCGAAGGCAGACGCTTAACGACTGAGCCACCCAGGCGCCCCACATTTTCTCTTTCTGGTCACCTTGAGCTCATTCTGCTGCAGTATCTGGTATAGAGAGCTCTTCTCTGGTTAAGTTTCTTCTCAAACGCTCAGAAGCATATCAATTGAATTTTTGGCAATTTTAAATTATTTGCATTTACTAAACTATGATAAATTGCTGAACTGATTAAAGTGAAGAATTAACCTCTGCCCCAACAGAGTGACAGTTTCCATAGGTCAATGCAAGGATACTGACTGGTTGTCAGGATAGCTGGTTTCTATTGTCAGTTAGCATCCAAAGCTAGTTATGGTTTTGGGCACGATCCTTTTCCAATGTCTCAATTTCATCACCTGTAAAGTGACAATAACATTTATTTTACCTAATGTGATGGGTTTTTCCATTATTGAATGAGATAAAATATAGATACGTTGTTTAAATACTCTGAAACACCTAACTAATATCTGAATATTATAATTTCTACTTTGTAGCTGAAGCTGTGGCTTAAAAAATAAATGCTAATATATTGTGTGATATATTGATAATAAATGAAGATTTTTTTCATTGATATGAATGGGATCATTGAGAAATGAAAGCAATTCTTTTAATAATTCAAGATAAAAATTACCTACATCCAAATTCTCCAAATTTCTTTTTGTACATTTGAAATTATATTGGAGGACCAAATAACTGATATTTTGATGTTACACATAACAAAACAGAACAGTAAAATCAAATTGTACTTCTGTTAAGACTGTGTGCATGAAATCAAATGTTTATGTATTATTCGATTGTACGCTGAAAAAATTTTAAACTTGTATTATTGATTTTTGGTCAAGTTAGTGCATATGTGTAGCCACATCCAGAGAATATATTTCCTTTGAAGTGATTAGGAGGCATAAGAGAATATTCTTGTTCAGATCTCATTTATTTCCCAGCAATACCTTGAAAGAAATTACTTTTAGAAGAGGTGGAAAGCGAATGAGGGGTGGTGGAATTATATTTTTACTTTCTTATGACCTTACCAACTATTTACTTTAGATCTCATATTGTGTAAACAAGCTGAAGAGTGATAGGGATTATTTTGGGAAGGAAGGGAGAAGATGAATGTATGGGGCTTGACTGGGCAGCTGGTAGGACTTTAACAATTTCACAAGTAATGTGTACTACCCACTAAGCAAATGAAAATCAGACTTGCCTAGAATTCTCAGAAATCTTCATTTGTGAAAAAAACACCAACTTGGGATATTTTTTTCCTCCTATTGATGAGTCTTAAATTTTGCTTGAACTTTGGTTTTATTTTTTGGTGAAAACTTATTGCTTTTTTTCATTCAGTATAATTTTCTAAAGCTACCGCTGTCTCCATTCATGCATCTGGAAATGAAAATGTTGTAAGACCCATAATGGTAACTATTAAATTTATTTTATAGAGGAAGTCAAAACAATAGCTTGGGATTCATAATTACTTTTGAAATAATTTCTTTCTGTGAGTACTGTTAGTTTTTTCTAAATGCTGATTTATAAACATGTCATTAAAGTGACACCATTGGATAGTTGGGAATCTTACAATGACATAAATAATTTTGTAGACTTTCTATTAAATTATTTATCTTCAGGGCGCCCGGGTGGCTCAGTCGTTAAGCGTCTACCTTTGGCTCAGGGCGTGATCCTGGTATTCTGGGATCGAGCCCCACATCAGGCTCCTCCGCTGGAAGCCTGCTTCTTCCTCTCCCACTCCCCCTGCTTGTGTTCCCTCTCTCGCTGGCTGTCTCTATCTCTGTCGAATAAATAAATAAAATCTTAAAAAAGAATTATTTATCTTCTATCCTAGAGAAATACTTCATAGCTGATTATTCCAAATTCAAGAATTTAGCAAACAGAGTAACGTATCTAATAATAACAAAATTCTCCAATGTGCCTCCTAAGGGTTTGGCAGCTCTTGTTACTCGTGCGACTCTGAATTCTTTTGGTGGGACTTTCAAAGATCAGCGTTATATATGGGAGAACAAAAGTGAGATGAACAAGCACCTTCTTCTGGTCCATGATGTTGATTCCTTATCCCATCTTAGTAGTCTCGTACATAAATACGTTTACAATAATTGTAAGTGTCAAATAATCTGGAGCAATTTTGATTTCCTGAAGCAAGATTTTCCTGAGCATATTCTGGTAGTCTACATTAGCTCTTGGTGCTATTGAAATGTACGTAACCAGGTAAACATGTATTTAAATCTGGGACTTTATAATTTAAAGATGGGTAATTAAAGAGACAGGTGACAGAAAAATTATAGCATTGACAACAAATCTATTTTCCTTACAGATGTGTCAGGGAAAAAGTGTGTGTGTGTGTGTGTGTCTGTGTGTGTCTGTGTGTGTGTGTCTGTGTGTGTGTGTGTGTGTGTTTGAGAGTGGAAAACACTGTGGGCACACAGGAAGATAGGTCAGTGCCATACTCACAGATGCACCCTCTGTCATACCAGTGAGTTCCTACCATCACTAACCAAATGGAAGCAAAACTAGGATCATGGATGATAACACTAGTCATTTAGAAAAGTATTTTTTCCCTAATTACTAGCTGAATAATGAGAAAGGAAATATTTTGGTTTCCTCCCAGTTGCTGAGGCTGGTTACTAAGTAGGGTGTGGAGAGCTGGATGCAGAATCTAAGGGCCATGACACTGGACCCAGCTTCACCCTTGCCCCTTGGCTGCCGTGCTCAGATTCCCACGTATCCCCAGACAATGAGACCTGGGACTGCCAGTTGGAGAACCTACACATGGCCTCCCCGTGTGACTTAGCTTCCTCAAGCATGGCAGCTCCAAGGTAGTTGAATTTCTTAAATCATTACCCATGGCTCCAAGTGCAACTTTTCGAAATAACAAGGGGAAAGCTGCGTCTCCTTTTTGGACCTAGTCTTAGAAGTCGTGTGGTGTCACTTCCACTGCATTCATTTGGTTGTGCTCACAAGCCCACCCAGATTCAGGAGGAGGGAACCTAGATTCCACTTCTTAAGGAGTCACATTGTATGTGACTAAGTGGCATGGGAAATAATGTTATGACCGTCTTTGGAAAACTCAATCTATTGCAGAGCTTTGGAACATTTTCTCTTCCTTATTTGCGCTTACTTCTGAGATAATCTCTTTCGGTCCCATAAATCTAATTATAAACTGATGATTCCTAAATTTACATTTCCACCGCTGACTCCTACCCTTAGCTCTACATATGAATATTCAACTCTCTACTTGACATCTCCCGGCTTCTACCTACCAGGTGCCAGTAGCATCCCTTGCTCCCCCACTCCCCCCAAGTCATCATGATCAAAGATGTTTCTAGATATTGTCAAAGGCCCCTTGTGGACAAAATTGTTCCCAGTTGAAAGCCATTGGTTTAAAGTGATTTTGACTGACTGGTAATTATGTTCTACTCACTAATGCTACAAGGTTTTAGTAGTAGTTCACTTGCCTGCTTCGGGTTTGTCTCTTTGGTCGTTTCAAATTCATAAACCCGTTTTAATGGAGAGCGAATTTCAGAGTCATGTTAGTAACTATTGTTTCTAGAAATGAGGGTTGCTAGCATAATTTTCCTGGCTGGTGGGAATGAAGCCACTGGGTAAGAGAAAGAAATATATATGCACTGTTATAATTAGTGTGTCTGTTCTAGGCTGCTTATCACTTTACAGAGCTCTGACCCACGTATATTGAAAACAAAAGAAAGACTTACTTTAGAAACAAGAATTCAGCAGTGAATTGTAGGATATTTTTGTCAAGGTGAATTAATCTTTCTTTGGTGTTAATCCTTTTGTTGCAATCCATTCTCATTGAGCTTTCATAGGGAATGTCCTACATGTTCGTATTATCCATACTCTCTCCTTTTATTGTAAAATCCATAAAGTAAAGGGAATCAGTTTTATGCTGTCTTTCAAAACACTGGCACTATGCTTCTGAATTATTTTCGTTGCTTCTCCCCATGATAATGATGACACTACATAACTGCATGTCAGATATAAATAGTGAAGTGACAGTTATATTCTGCATACAATAGAATGGGTCATTGGCTGCTTTGGCTTCCCCAGAGTCCTCTGTAGTCAGCCAAAGTATGCACAGAGTGGGCCCTCGGAAGCTACTTACAAAGTTTCTGGAAAGAGTTGATATACTTTTCCAAAGGATGGAAGCAAAAGGAAGTCCTCGTTATTCATGAGAAATGTGTGTCCTCCTTCCACGTCAAGGGAGAAATAGAATTGAGTGTTTCGATCTGGTGATTTTTTTTCCATGGTTCATTGAGGGTAGAGTTCCCATTTCTTTCTGAAGCTAAAATTAAAAGAGTAAATCCCTACTGTGTACTTTACATACAAATATGAATATACATATGTCTGATACACATAACATATACAGCTGATATACAAAATGTATGTAGCTGACACATATTATTTTTATGTGTATGTACTTTTTCCTTATTAGCTGAGTGTGACTTCAGTCGTTACTTAATCTTTTTTCTATCTCAATATCCTTATCTGTAAAATAGGGATAATGGGTTTGCCTTATATAATAGTTTTGAGTATAACATGACTATAATATAGAAATAATTAGAATAGTGCGCACGGTGTATGCATTCAATAAACCTAGCTATTGTTAGTATTATACTCTCTCTCATACACACATTACATTTTTTATTTATAAATTAGCATTAATTGAATATTACTCAGTGGCAAGATCATACTAGGTGGGCATTAGACAAGCCAGCCTTGATTCTGCTCTCTGGAAGCAACGAGGAACACAGACAAAAACAATTCCACAGATAAATCAAAATAACCACAATTCATCATAAAAGTCAAGAAGGAAATCAATAGGTAACTAAAATTGAGAATAAGAAGGAGGGCGTGAATGGGAGGTGTCCTTATAAAGGTAATGAGGGAATGCTTGTGGGGGGCAGGGAGTAGCATCAGAGCTGCGAATGGAGGGAGGTGGGATTTGGCCTCATGACTTTGAGGAAGAGTACAGGTAAGGTCAATTGGCCTACCTAGAAGCAGGTGGCCTGTCTTCCATTGTCTCCATTCTCCATATTCCCTTTGCCAATACACTAGGAAATGGGCTTAGAAATGTATGCTTCTGCTTTTTTGTTGATTGGTTTTATTAGAAACTAAACAGAGGTGGTGAACACCTCCAGGCGGAGGACTTTTCTTTAGATTTTGTGTTGGTTTGAGCTAGGGTTCGTGGAAGCCACATGGGATATGGAAATGAAATCAGGTATTTGTTACAACAAAACCAGTAATTTAGAAATATGCTCAGCCTGACAGAATTTTCTCCTTGCTGGCTGCTGCAGCCGTCTGGCTCTCTGGAGGCACATCATACTTACTGAAGTGTGGTTTTAAATTTTAAAGCAAGAAGAGCAAAACTTCAGTGTGTTTGATTTTTCACAGGAAAAGGTTAACTTTAAAAAACAATGAAACTAAAAGTAATGTACATACAAAAAGTACAGAAAGTTGCAAGAACTAAAACTGAGCCTTCCCTTTCCAGGCCATCACTTCTGTCCCCAGTAATTTCCTCAAAGGTAACAATTTTCCTTCTTATATATTTTTAGAAAAATATAATTACATCTTATAATACAGATATTGTATATGTGCATGTGTGTGTGTATTTCAAAGTCCTCCCAAATAAGATGCATTATACACAATGATATATACTTTCCTTTTCATTTAACCAGATGGCTTACAGACTGAGTCCATAGAAATAAGTTTTTCTTTTTAATGGCTCCATAATGTCTTGTTTTATGAGGATATTGTAATTTTTTTATATTTTATATTTTACCATACTCTTTTTAATAAGCTTTTGGATTATATTCCTGCTTATTTTTACTGTACATACTTCTGTAAAGAACATTTTAATCATCAGTGGGAACTTTATTTTTCAGTAGAGTCAATTCCTAATAGTGGGACTGCTGGGTCAAAGGATGTTTATTCATTATTGATTTTGATCATTATTAAATTGCACTAAAAAATGTATACCAGTTGAAAACTCCCATCAAAAGTGTCAGAATTCTTTTTTTTTTTTAAAAGATTTTATTTATTTATTCGACAGAGATAGACAGCCAGCGAGAGAGGGAGCACAAGCAGGGGGAGTGGAAGAGGAAGAAGCAGGCTCATAGCGGAGGAGCCTGATGTGGGGCTCGATCCCATAACGCCGGGATCATGCCCTGAGCCGAAGGCAGACCCTTAACCGCTGTGCCACCCAGGCGCCCCAAAAGTGTCAGAATTCTTGAAACCTCTCTCTCCATAGTTGCATTAACACTGGATACTGGATATTATTAAAATTTAAAAAATTTTGTCAGTCTGATAAAAGAAAACTTACATGTGATTTGCATTTCTTTAATGATGAGTCAGATAGATAATCTTCTTGCATATTATTGGCCATTTTGTTTCTGGATCTGTTAATTGGCTACTTACATTAATTGCTCATTTTTCTCTTCTTTTTTTTCTTTCTTTTTGTCTTTTTCATTGCTAATTTGTACAAACTATTATATAAGTCAGAAAATTAGCTCTTTGACTATAGAAATATGGTACACATTTCTTTCTTTCTTTTTACCATTGATCTTTTAACTTTGTTTATGCTTTTTGCCATTTTTCTTAACAGTTTCCCAGTTTTGTGTCATGTTTAGGAAGGCCTTTAATTACAAAATTAAAGAAATATTTCCCCATGTTTTTTCTTAATACTTCTATGGTTTCATTTTATAATTGGAAATCTTTGATCCATCTGGAAATTATTTTGACATAAGGAGTCATTCTCTTTTCAAAATGATGAGACAGTTGTCACACACTGTTTATTGAATAATATGGAAATGACTCATTATTATTCTAGTAAAGTGTATTGGCTTGGATTTTGGAATCAGAAATAACTAAATCCAAACCTCAGTGTTTAATGTCTTTGCCTCATTTTCACTATAGGGTTGATACTTCCGGGTCACAATGTCTTCTCTTGAAACCCTTGCTGCCAGATTGTTTTCACCAGAGTTCAGCGTATTCAGATCTCCCCCTGCATCACCAGGGTTGAACCTACTTATTGGGAGTTTACATGGGGCCAAGACATGGTGGTTGTCATCTTTTCCTGCTGGCATCCACTGAGACGCCCGTATTTTATCAGGTTTTGGATTATTGATTGACTCAGCTCCCTTTTCAAACCTGAACGGGCTTGTCTTCTCAGGTGCTCTCAGCTCTCACTCTTTGAGCTACTTTTGAACGCCTCTTCCTGGGCAAGATGGATGGCTCTGCTCTCCTGAGTCTCTCTGGACCATGGCAAATTTTCTGCAGCTAACTCAGGCTCCTTTCTACCAAAACCTCCATGTAACTGTCTTTACTTCTGTGTCCTCTGTGGGAGGCTGGAACCTGGGAATTGTCTGTCTGTGAGGCTCTTGGGCTGCCTGACCTCCACCCACAAATCTCACCCCCCTCACACTCCTAGTCCCCCTAAGCCCATCTGGAGGCTCCAGTGTTATCAACCCTTCTCTTGTTCAGACACCCAGGCCAGATCAAACACCATTGTTTCCTCCAGCCTGCGTCTCCTCTCCCATTCTCACTGCAAACTTCATCTAGTCTGGGGGTGGTGGGTAGGAAAAACTGGTTCCGACTGAAAATACTTATCATTCCAGATCTTTTTGTCCTATGCTTGGATAT
Source organism: Ursus maritimus (assembly GCF_017311325.1). NCBI lineage: Eukaryota > Metazoa > Chordata > Mammalia > Carnivora > Ursidae > Ursus > Ursus maritimus. The sequence continues at coordinate 6,153,916 of NW_024423453.1, forward strand.
CTCAGTCTTTGAATTTCCAAAGCCAAGGATTTGAGTCTTTTGTTCTCTTCTCCAAAATATCAACCCTGCCCTAAGGCAATGGATACTCAAAGTCTTTGAATAGAGAAGGGACACCGATTAAGAAAGAATTACTGAGGAGAAAGCACATTAGTTAATATATTAGACTACTATTCCGCTGTTACTCTTGTATTTAATACTGTAGAAAAAACCAGCTATCGAGACTTTGAAATAAAAGATTAAACAAAGTAAAATTTATTGCTTCTCCAGGTTTAAAAACACAAAGGGGTTTTATAATCACCAATACAGAAAATGTCAACATAGGAATTTTGCTTAAACTTGATGGACATTAGCCAATTAGTGAATCTTATATACACTGCTAAGTATGCTTCATTATTAGTTGTTGTCAACCTATCTTGCCTCCCAAATAATTATAAATTCATAACTCACACCTGACCCACAGAAAATCCCTATCCATTCTAATAGAAAAGCCCCTAGGTACCCCATTTGCACGATTTAGTCTCCCTTTGCAAAAAAAATTATATATAAAAACGTTAACATCTGGGTCTAAATTTCTGTTACATTAAAGCTAATTGTCTCTGAGCTAATAAAAGCACCCCCTTCTCCATAATTTTGTAAAATTCTGGAACTCTCCCAACATTTAAAATATCATGGTCTACATTTTTTATTGGGAGGAAGCAATTGGAGGGCTGCCGTAATTATTCAGATTTATTTTTCCTTTTGTATTTTGAAGATTCTAGATTCTGACAGTAATGAATTTCATATGAGGCAACATTTCACTGGTTACCGAAATAATTTGCAAGGATAAACTAGGGTCATTAAAGTGAATAAAAATATTTAAAATTATTTTATAGTGCATCAAGGATTTTCACTTAGAATTATTCTGCACTAGGAAATTGATAAATTTTGACTATTTGAAAATATCGCAGTCACTAAAAATAAGTTTCTTTTAGATTTCCCAAAGCCAAGAAAATGTTAGCATTATGTCCCCCCTACAATTCTGGGAGTACGTCCATATAATTCTTAATTTAAATGTGGATCACTAATTACAGTTATAACTACTGAATTGTCCCTGAGTGGGTTTATTTAGTATTCATATGGTACCCTGGAGGAGGAATCTTTTATCTATGGAGCTGTCATAGATAAGTAACATAATCAAAACACTCTCCCTGATGAAAATTTATTTTTAACTTGAAAGAACACACAGTGACCACCCACTCACTGACTGAGTTCTGCCGGTAAATAGAATCCTTGCTACAAAATCAACTAAATTATTCTTGCTAGGAATTCAGGGTAAACTGAGTCTGTTTTGGACCTTGTCCAAGGAAATTTACTTAGTGTAAATACCAGAGAAGAACTTCATTTGAAAACCTCATTTAAATGTGGTGTCTTGATAGGCAGGGCGCCTAAGGACAATGTCACAGCAGGTTCTTAGTGAGGTAATTTAATTTGTTAAATTCAATAATTAAATTTATTCTTCTTGCACCCTGGGGTGGTAAAGAGTAAGTGGGGACTCAGAGAAAAAAGAGCATAGTAAATTTTGGTGCTTACTTTGAAGTCTGACTGGTGATGCTTTAACCACAGGTCTTAGATTTATCTAAGGAACTTTTGAAATTCAGGAAAACTATTCAGGAAGAGAAGACTGGGGGTGCCTGGGTGGCTCAGTCCGTTAAGCATCTGACTCTTTCTTTCAGCTCAGGTCAGGATCTCAGGGTGATGAGATGGAGCGTCACATCAGGCTCCACCCCCAGCACAGAGTCTGCTTGAGATCCTCCCCCTCTGCCCCGCCCCCCCCAGCTCCTGTGCTCCGCGCCCTTGGGCTCTCTCTCTTTTAAATAAATAAATAAATAAATAAATAAATAAATAAATAAATAAAATCTTAAAAAAAAAAAGAAGACTCATTCTTACTGCAGATTCATTTATGTTGTCAAAGAAAAGGACATTGTATGAAGTTTTGGTTTGGAGGAACCGCTATGAAAATTATGCGGCCAATTATCTATAATCAGATTGCGGTATTCTTATAAAGTGATGATACTATTCACTCAAATTGACAATGCTTCAGAATTCACTAATTTTGCCTAGACGGCAGGGAAAACACACACACAAACACACTATAGAAAAGTTTTCATGAAAACTTCAAATTTGATTCTTTGTATTCCATTTATCCTTTAATAAGTGGGGTAAAAATGATATTACTTAAGGAGATGAAGAAATATAAAAGGGAAGTGAAAAATGAATTCCTAGATATTTACGCCTGAAAAAAAAATTAACCTTCAAAAAAAATTCAACTCTTGAGGCAAATGATAATTGCTTCATTCCTATAATTCAGTTAGGGGATTCAGAAAATGAAAAGGCAGAATGTGCAGGGTAGTGATGGTATTTTGTGGAATTCTGAGTAATAACTGTGTATATTGTTTGTAAAAATAGAAAAGCTAATGATGAAAAATGGATGACTGGATTATGTATTTTTTAATCTTCTGTAATATTTTTATTTACTTTTCAAAAACCCATATCATTCAATATAATATATATTTATAAGCCAGGGAAATGACATGGTCTTCAGAACAAATTTATAATGAAAAGTAACAGTAGCCGAAGTATCTAAAATTCTAAGTAATTTGCTTTTAGCTTTGCCAATCCCAAAGAAAGTGACTAGAGAGGGTAGCATGTTCCATCAAAGCTACTCAGCCCTTTGTTACTCTTTAAAAAATCCTGTTGGCTGATTCACAGAGCCAATTCTGATACAAGATTATATCAACTAGCAGATTTGCTAGCTTTTTGTAGAAATTTGCAGTCATGATCAATTTTTTCCTAATTCATCATCTTTTAAATCATAAAATAACAGACACTTGATTTATACTGTACTCTCTCTCTCTATACATATATACTATTCTGAAAGGCAGAGGAGAGAAATCATGAAAAAAGTTTATTGGGAACCAAGCTGAGGAGACAAGGGAGCACATCTGGGTCCTATTCACTTCCTATATAATTCACTGAACATTCCCACTGAATGTCATAGGGCAGCGATTAGACTCAGAGATATGGGTCAGTGCTTTCTTGACATTTTTTTAGTCGTATCTCCCACCATACACACTCTTTTAAATGGTCATTTGCAGTTTACCAGCGAGAACCTTAAGTATTTGACTATGTTAAATATTGTTATGATAGTTAAGTAAATAAAGCTGTTGAGGTCCGTCTTGCATGCACAACTCCCTTGTTGACTTTCACAACCATTCAGAAGACTCCTGCTCATTCCAAGAACGTTCACTGTCCAAAGTTTTGTTTGCCATTTAAGATACAGAAAAATCTTAAAATAGAAAAAGTTTAGGAAGACAAATAGGAAGCATTCAGGCAAAGGAGGCTTTCCTTTGCCTATTTGAGTGAATACATGTCTAAGGGAATGAACTAGCCCATCATATTGATTGTGTGGTCTGGGCCAAGTGTTGCGCCAGGTACCATATATTACTAGCTCTCCAGGATCTCACAGCCCAATGAGATACAGCCATGTAAACAACACACTCTTCTGTTAGGTGAGAAAAGAGATATTAAGGAAGTGCTATCTATGGAACATAAAATAGGAAGTGATAATCCTGCCTCAGTGGTGGTTTGGGTTTGAGTTTTGATCTGAGAAAGCCAGAGAACAGGTAACATTTTAGCTAATTTTGAAAGATAAGTAGAATTTTCCAGAAAGAATGTTTGGGATAGAGCAAAAATGCCGAGAATTTTTAAGTAAAAGAGGGACAGGACGAGCTTTGGTTGTAGAACGAAGGCTGTGGCAGTATAAAGAATGGAATAGGATGGGGAGAGGCTGGAGTCAAGCAGATAAGACAGGATGTGATTGGATTATAAAATAAAATAGAGGACAGTGACACCTAAGTACTGTGGAATGGTGGATGGGAAATGGAAAATGAGTTCAAGTTTTCTAACTTGACTAAGAAGGGCCTTTACCTGGGACAGAGACTGTAAAAAGAGAAGGTCTGGGGGCAGATAATGATGATACTGGTCACATGTAGGGCGGTGTACTAAAAACAGGTCTGGAATTTATTTGAGGGATACAGGCTTTGAGATAACTGTGTAAGAGCCATTGCCCCGGAAACAGGTGGATGTAGACCAAGGTGTCTCATGTTTTACGCTGGCTAATTCTTTGTGTGGGAAGGCTGTCCTGGGTACTGTAGGGGGTGTATCGGGGAGGTTTAGAGGCATTCCCGTCCTCTACCCACTAGGCGCCAGCAGCCAACATCTCTTGCAGTTGCGACAACTAAAAATGTCTCCGGACATTGCTTAATGTCTCCTGGCAGCAAAATCATGCCCTGTCGGGAACCCCTGAAACCTGGAGAGTGGATTAGATTGTTACTGACTGAGTGGAGGGGCGGGTGGTAGAGAAGGACCCAGTAAGAGATTGCGAAAATGATCATAAAGAGTGAAAGAAAGTTGTGTCAAGGGAGCCACACAAGTCCTGAGTTACCAGAAGGTGGTTGGATGCCAAACCCTACCCAGGATAATGAGAACTGAGATGAGGTCTTTGGATTGGGGGATCTGCGAGTTACTGTGAAACAGCTTCAACGGGGACCTCCTGAGGATCTGAAAGTGACTTTGCAGGATGGGGAAGAGGAAGCGAGAAAAAGTAGAGACTGCCGATCTGGATTACTTCTTTAAGGGACTGGTTAGAGAAAATAAGGCGGAAGGGACAGAGAGATGGCTTATTTTAGGGCAGGAGAGATTTGCAAACATGGTGGACCGATAGGCAAATGCCAGTGATTTCAGATCAACACAGAACTTCAGGCAGGCCAGAATTTTTTCTTCAGTAAGAGCTCAAAATGCAAATAATATTAATTTTGAAGGAGATCATGAGAATGAATTATAGCAGTGACACACTTATTTTATAACTATATATATTAATTGTTACAAGACAAAATTATTAGATGGGGGACAGCATGTCATTTATAATAGTGTCAAATCCTGTCTATGTGATTTTGCCTCTAGACGGGGTTGGTCACCTTAATTGTGGTGGTGATTTTCTTTCTTTCTTTCTTTCTTTCTTTCTTTCTTTCTTTCTTTCTTTCTTTCTTTCTTTCTTTCTTTCTTTCTTCCTTCCTTCCTTCCTTCCTTCCTTCCTTCCTTCCTTCCTTCATCCTTTTCTTTTGCTTTTCCATAGCTAGCACAGGGCAGGAGACTCATACAGCACTTGGAACAACTCTAATTCTGTGTGCCCAGAATTGAACCACTTTTGCAGTAACATATATCTCTTTAAGGGAAATCAAGAGAGAAAAAGTCTTTACTATAGCGTGTTATTTTGCCAGTAACTTTCTTGTTGTACAGATATTATCTCTATATGAAAGTCATTCTTCTAAACATTTTAACTTGCATGTGTGCACGCATGCACCTGTGTGTGGAGGGTTGCTTTAGTTTCTGGGTTCCCATCATGGCTGTACAACTTGGCTGTATGGCCTTGGGTATCTTATTCATTCTTTCTAGATTTCAAGCCCTTCATTTGCACAATGAGCAGGTGGGACTCAATAAGCCCCGAGGTTGTTTCTGGCTTTAAAATTCTATAATTATATGATTTCCTTTCCGCATTATCTTTGTTTGGTAAGAGCTTGCCTTAATCTGATCCATTCCTGAGCAAAATCTCTCAGATTGACTTGAAGCTTCAATTTTTACTCTGGTTCTCACACCTTTTTGTTTATTAGGTCATAAGTAATGAGCTCAGAATGCTTAAGAACTTGCCTGGGTTCACGTAGGGGGTTCATCGGGGCGGGGACAGATTGAAAAAGACAATCAAGGCTTCCCAATTCTCCATTGCAGTATACAGATCCAAGAGGACAAGTCACCTATGAAAATGGAGACTCTTTGCACGTCTGTCCTTTCTTCAAAAGACCGCAAAGCATTTTCCAAATGCATTGAATGAATTCTTTCCTTTTGAATCCCTTGTAAACTACTGGATTGAGAGGTTTTAAGCACATTAATAGAGAATGAAATGTGAGTTTATTTCTACCACTAGATACTGTAACTGTGGTAAAAAGAATCAACTATTTATAAGAGTGAGTTAATTCCCCAGAGCTTACACTTAAATTTATTAGTATGGTTTGTATTAACAGTCCTAATTTTTAAACACCCACTGTTTTTGTTTAGCTTACGGTTTTGAGTGTTAGAAACTATAATAATAAACTCATCTTGAATTCCCTCACCGTGTGACAGTTACTATGGAGGTGGAAAGGATTATCACAGGAGAGTCATTAACCAGACAATAGGTTGTCCTCAATAACATAGTTTTTCTTGGGATTAAGAGTGAACACACATACCCACACCCACACAGAAGAGTGGACCAAGTTTCACTTCTTAGAACTTTTATTTAAACGGGACGTTTTGGCCTAACCTAAGGTATAAATTGTAGTCCTACATGGGGGTCAGCATTTGTCAGTGAAGGTTCTTGCTTATCTTTTAAGGCAATGGTTTTCACCACTGTCTACCCATCGCGATTGAGCCAAGCATTTCAGTTATAGCACATTTGTTCCTCACCGGATGCCGGCTCTCAGGTATCAGGGCAGCGCAAGCTGAGCCCAGAGGACTCGCAGGCTCATACTCACACGGCGAATTGGAAGTCGGATTGCTTTGAGATAGAAAACAGTGTTCTCCAAGTGTTGGCCGCTCCATTCTTTGAGTATGAGTGGGAAGGGGGAATCGGGAGAAGAACAGCAGAGAGGAAATAAAGAAAGGTACTCAGGTGGCTAAGGTGGGCTAGGGAGACCTTTGTACCTTCTGAGGAACAGTGATTTAAAGGCGCCAGAGAAGAACTGGAGAAGTGTTCCTACGCCCGGAACCCTTGGAGCCAGACCAGGACTTGCGTGGGTATCCCTCCGGGGCTAGCTGTTCCTGCTTTGTTCACTTCTGTGATCATGACATAGCAACACTGGTTGGAATCATAATTTTTGGAGAATTATTTCACTGTTTTGCGTCAATGTTTCTATTTGTGAAATCTGGGATGGTCTACCAGTATGACCACAGCTTCCTCCCTTCTCTGTTGTAGAAAAGAACTGGGAGCACCCTTTATTCTAGTCAAGACACTTGGTTTCCCTTCTTAGGGCCTTCTCAGATCAGGTTTTTTTTTTTTTTCCCCCTTCTGCTTTCTTTTGAAAAAGTTTTGTTCACCTGAAATTCTTCTCTCATCCAAATCCCATATTTTCTTTCAAAATGCCATTCCATATTTATGTTTTGTGGAAAGCCTTTGATGACTAAACTGAATGCACAGATAGCTTTGCTTTATTATTATTATTATTATTATTATTATTATTATTATTTTACTTTTTCAGCCTTGATGAATTCAGTTCATACCAGCAAGTTATTATTGTCTTCCAATGGTCTACTTGTGTCAAGAAACATGTCTGGCTTTCCCAAGTAGGGACTGATTTTCTTGCTTCTTGTTCACCTCCTATAATATCTAGCACAGTGCTGGGCCCCAAATACTTCCGGAATGAATCATTACATGCTGAAGACGTGAAAAGATAAAAAGAAAATCATCCTGAAGCTCTTCTGGCAAAAGGTCAATTGGAATTTATGACAAATGTCAGTAGCTGAGGACGAGATACTGGTGTTGTTCCCAGATATGAAAGGGAGATGACACCAGCGTGGAGAAATGTGAAGCAATTGTTCTGTATTCTTAACAGTTCGTGTATAATCCTAAATGATACACATGGGTTGGCTTGGTGTGCTCTGTCTGATTCCAGGGATATCTCGGGCTTATTTAACAATGCTACCCTTAGAACAATATTAGCATACTAATCTATATTACTGGCTGTGAACCACATTCCTAGGTATCTTTTAACTAGGTGGATTGAGACTATTGCCCTAGATAACCAGAATAACGTTTAGCATGATGGCCTCAGATTTTAAGAGGGCAGCATCAGAGGGAAACCTCATGGATTTAAATCATTTTTCCTTTTTTAGGGTTCTCACCAACACACAAAGTGAAACATGGTGAAAAATCCTCTGAAGTTTAAATATCTCTTTCTTTTCCCTCGCTTTTGCTGTGTTTGTTATCACTCCTGTACACTTCACTGGGCTTGAAAATTGCAAAGGAAAGACACAGCTTCCCCACCTCCCCCCCAACCCCCGGCTCCTAAACCACTCTGTTTATAGTCAGTTTGCCTCCCTGGATCTTATGTTTTAACACATGCTGTAGTGTTCAGATTGCAAACACAGCGGAGGGATGTTTAAATCCTAAAAACAAACTGTTTTCATTGCAATGTGTAAAACAGCATTCCATGAAGACATTTCAATTAATATTAGCTGAGTGAGGGGAGTCTTCTCTCTGTGGCCTGTTCAGTGTTTGGCCTCTCTCTGCTGAGACTGCCAGCCGGGGTGCTGCCAATTAATGCCAGCTGTGATCTATTGTTTGCTTCTGACACCTGGGAAGTCCCAGATCATCAGAATCCTGCAAACAGCAGCTGGCTTAGTGGAAGCTGCCAGACCTCGGGGATTCTGAGATCTCTCAGCGAAGGTAGGGGCCGTCTTGTTTTAGTTAAGGGAATAGTCCGGAATAGCCAGCTTAAAATCCAAGATGACTTACATTAAACAACCCCCAAATTTGGGGAGGACCAGCCCAATCCTATAAGCCTCATAGCTCACTTCAGGTCCCTATAGGACAGTCTTTTAAAAAAATAAACAAATGTTCCTAATCCTTTCTTATAAAGTCCCAACAAATCCCTGTTATGCTGGAAAGGTATTTTCAGGCCTCCACATACCTCTAGGAGATGCTCAACTTGGTCCAGTTGTGCTATAATTTTATTTTACATATGTTGAAAAAAATGTATGTCTTTCCTCGTCTAAAATGTTATTACTACTGTGCTCCATCTGATTTTTTTACTGATAGGATCTCAGAATCCATTTACTGAGTGCTTATTATGCACCAGGCACTGAGTGCTTTACAAGTTTTATTATTTCATTTCATTTATCTTAAACAAGCATGCCTCCGTTTAGTAGTTATGTCAAGTGTGTGGAAACTCAGCCCGGTGAAGGGGCTTCTTTTCTCACCTCCACACACTATCGCTCTTCAATGATGATCGTGTTTTATTGTGAACTTGAGTTCACTCGGAGGAAGAGCTTGAGAGGAGCATGACTGCATTTCACTGCGGTGGGCTTGCTGGGCAAGCAGTGTCATTCCTCCTCCGTTCGGTGGTTTAGGGAGAGTTCTGACGTTTCCTCTTAGGCCTCTTGAATTATAAATGTCAGGAGGACAGAAACTGCCTGTCTGTGTCACATTCGTGCCTGCGTTACAGTTTGTAAACCTTCTCAAAGCCCCGTAGGAATAGCAGATAATACCGGCAACGACTTCTCCTGGGAGAGAGAATGTTCAGAGGGCTGGTAACGGGCCAGGTAACTGACCCCGAAATATGACAAGATATTTTGTCTCCCGGTGCCTTATTTTCCTATGAATGAAAAGGTCCTGGATCCTTTTCATGTGGATACCCTTCAAAGCTGACTAGGAGCCCTCCTTCCATTCTGGGCTCCTAGGCCACCTTGCTGGAGCCTGTTGATTACATTAAACACACAGTTACCTTTTAGTGTTGATCATTGGAGGCTAAGATGAAGCCATTTGCACTTGATTTATTCAGTACATGATTCCATGTCTCAAGAAGTGAAAATCCAGTGAAATAAGCCACCGCTTTAGCTCTCATTAACAACTTGATCCAAATCCACTCAAAATGCTCCCTCTTAAAGTCATCAGGTAATGATGATAACATGATTTGTTTGCTGAGGTCTGTTAGTTCAATCAAATAATTATAAATAGAATTTAGAAACTATTTCCAAGTAGTATTTTATTTCTTACAAATGAATCTAAAATTGCCAAGTGAGTTAAATTTTACATTAATGAAATACACAAATAATATAAAGATGAGAGCACTTCTAGATTCGATGTGCAAAATTGCGAAATCAGTGTGGAAATAAGTTGTGTAAAATCCAGAAAATGGGAAAGAAAAATTGGAAAAAAGGTAGTCCAGATATTTCTTCCAGACAGATCATGATCAGTGTTTAATTTACGTGAGATATTTGACACATTTCATATTGACCAGCTTGTTTGGAAATCGAGAGTCAAAGCCTTCTTTGGTCTAGACTCGGTGAACTCTCTGAGTGGAAGAGTATGTGTTGGCAGGGAGCTATGCCACTTAATTCAGGGTTTGATCCAGGGCAGAATTAAAACCATACTTTTTTTCTACCCCCTATACACTCATTCAAGACTGGAAGTTTCCTTCTATAAACAAAACGCCATCAACACTTCTTCCTCTGTTCTTTAGATCTTTGGAAACCAAGTCAGTTCTCAGAGGTCCTATATATAATTTTTGTAGCCTAAAGAGCAAATCAGAAGTATCTCCACTCTCCCTACACTCCCTTGACACTATTAGGTCTAGAAGAGGCCTCAGAATCCACATAACATCGCTACCAGAATATTATCCCTCTCAACTGTAATTCTTCTAAGTGTTGGTGTTTTTCTTCTGCTGTACTTTATTACATAAATGGGAACACGATGGTTTTAAGCACACGGAATAGCCACTGCAGTCAGGTAAACGTGGCTCGATGCATGTTCTCCTGATGAAAGATCTGTTGGCGGTTAGAATAACATTTCGGGATGCTAGCCAAGCTAAATCTTAAGACCATTTTGGTTTCGACTACTGCAAAGGAGCTGCTGGTTTCTTGAAACAGAGCAAAGGTGTTTTACACCTGATAGGAATTATTGAGCATGTGGAACTTATGTCCAAGAGATTTTTTTCACTTCAACTTAAAAAAAAAGTTGTGCAGGGAGCATAGGTAAGCTTAGAATATGGCTATTTTTAACTGAAAATGCACTGACTTTCTTTCTGGAGATGCTGATACAACTTCTGACACTGTTGGTGATGAGTGGTGTGTAACAGCCGGTTCAGCTCTGAGCTATCAAATACCGAAAGGGAATCTTCTAACTACAAATCCCAGGACACCAGACTGGCTCTTAACAGCCCTCTCTTCCTGAGTAGGTCGGGGATGAGGAACTTAGGGGAGAACTGACTGCCTAAACACTGAAGGTAGGAGAAAACCCCCAGGGAAGACCTTTGAAAGATTAAGTCACATGGTTTGCATTTGATACAATGTGGGAATTCCAGCTCAATTCTGATTTATAACTAATTTCTTCTAACAGCCTTTCTCTTGTACGTAGAGATCAGTTTGGATAAAGGAGACAGAGCTCCGAGAATGCAGTTTCTCAGTGAGTCTAATAGGCGAGTTCTGTAATCAAAAAGAGGGTGTCAGCAGGGAGGCCTAATCATATGTTTTCTTAAACCAAACTCCTTTTCTCCTTTTCATTAGGCTTTCTTGAGGCAATTCAGCTAATTAATGATAATAAATAGTTATTGAACACCACTAATATTCTAAATCCTCCAGTGTCATGCATTTGGAAGGAAAAAGGACTGATAGATAAACTCAAAGTGTGTGTGTGCACGTGCACACACAGACACACACAGACACACGCAGCAATACGCCTTCAAACGGGAATTCTGGTTGTATATTAGGAAGACCTATATAAAAGATGAGAGGGCTTCAGTCGCAGAGAGAGCGGGGAGCTTCGCTCTGTGCGATCACGTAGACGTCTGCTCATACGTCGTAGGTGTAAGAATCATCATTTCCACATCTGTATTTGGACTTTGGTCCCATCCCTTAATCAGAGTTATAAATCCCGTGAAGCTGGATTAATCTCATTTTATGGATGGTTGTAAAGAAGATGCTGTCGGTTGGCTTTCTGAGAGAACTTTGCAAAAGAAGGATGTGCGAAGGGATGTTCGCAGGGTGTGGTAACCCAGAGACATCCTGGGTTTGCTCTTGTCACTAGAGTGGAACGAAGGGGTCTCATAGCAGCAGGGGGGGATAAAAAGAGCTTAGCCTGTGGGGTCAGGCAGCTCTGAATTTGGATTATGGCTCTGCAGTGGACTAGCTTTGTGACTTCGGACATATTACTTAACCTCTCTGAGCCCCAGGTTTTATTTTTAAAATGGAGGTAATACCCAGATTACAGAATTGTTTGGGGAATCAGGAGTGATTATGTAAAGTATAGCGTATGTGGCATTTAATAAATGGTAGCTGTTATTATTGGTATTATTGTTTGATTGCAAAGCTGAGCCGGCCTCCGAAACCATAATCAGACAGCTCACGTGAGGTCACGACAGAACCCTCTCCTCTGAAATAGCTCATACTAGTTAAATCCTGGGAGAGGAATCACGCTGAAATTTTTTAATGGCACAGAGCATAATTTGTCACAGATTAACCTTCCTTTGGTAGCGCTCCTTGGTACAGGTCCTTGTTGTACTTGGTACTTCGATGTTCCTCCTTTTTCCAAGAGAGAATCTTACCTGGATTTTTGCAAAAAACACAGGCTTCCAGCTCCATTTGCATCTGGTCACTTGCGGATTTCCTCTTTGCTCTGTGAGAATCTCCCTAGCTTAATGGGAACTCTCCCTCTCAGAGTTGCTGAGATCATAGGGTAACCTGCTGATTTGAAAGTAACCTCGTAACTGAGTTTGAGCAGCTAGGGCTCCGTAGGGCAACTGCAGTTGCTGACGTATCGGATAATTGAGATTTGCGAAGAGAGTGGAACTTAAATATTTTCACCGAGAAAAGGGGCTGGATATGCGAGGCGATGCATGTGTTAATTAACTCGGCCAGAGGAGCCCTTCCACAATGTATAAGAATTGACATACTTATTGACAAGCATTGACATCATCACGTCGTACCCTTTGAATATCTTACAATCTTATCTGTCGATTATAACTCAATTAAAGTTGGGGGAAAACGTAAATTCATGATGAAAAATCCAATGCAAAGAGGTGTACATGTGTCTGTTAGAGAAAGTTGGGCACAATAGATTCACATTTGTGTAGTCGTGATATTTTTGCTATTTTTTTCCCCAAGCAGCCTCAAAAAGCATGTTAACAAGACTACTTGAAATGAATACTCTGCTATTAGAGTGTATGCAGATGGGCTTGCTCCCTTCCTTTTTACCGTGCGGCGAGCTGGAGTTCCTAGAAGACACGACATGCTCCCTCCTTAACGAATTCCATCCCTCAGATCAATAATGATTGGCATAAGGCCAGCTCAACTTCTCCTGGACTCCTTACAGGACCTTCCCACTCTCATTTCTCTCACTGCTACATTTTTCATTGGCTTAAGCTCTCAGTAGTCTTGCTTTCTTGCCAGCTTGGAAAAAAAATTAAAATATAAAACCAAGCTAGCGCCGAGGTGGGTTTCCCCCAACTCAGGGCACTAATTATTATAACCACCACTCGAAACGCAACACAGCAAGTCCGATTTGTTTTCAAGCACAGGCAACTCCTGAGCCTTTCAGAAAAGTCGTTGTGTCCATTTGTTGGATTTAGAACGAACCGAGGAGGACACGTATTGCATGGTGCACTGGGTGTTATACACAACTAATGAATCCTCGAGCCTTACATCGGAAACCTGGGATGTACTGTATGGTGACTAACATAATATAATAAAAAATCATTAAAAAAAAAAAAAAAGAACGAACCGCTTATGCAAATGAGAGGGGAGCCCCCGAGCCTCGGCCTTCCGCGGCCCACACCCTCAGCTGCCTCTCCACCATTGAAGCCTATAGTTCTTGTGAAGAAGCCTGTTGTGAAAGTTAATGGTTATAAAAAGCACTTATTTACATCTGTTTTAGTGTAGCCACGAAGAGTGCAATTAATTAAGAAGTCTCTGGTGTGGTAAGAATAATCATACAGCAGGAATGCAAACACATGATTTCCAAAGAGAATTTTATTCCATATGGAATTTTTCCCCTAACTAAGAATTAATTGCAACTTTAAAGAAGATTTGATTGTGTCTATGAAAAACATTTTAACTACTGAGGAATTCTAAGTGACTTCAATGTAAAATTGTCTTTCTTTACATTGTTAGAGTTGAGGGAAGAGCTTTGATCAAGCTCTGAGTTATAGAATTTATTAAAGGGAAGAGGATAACCTTCAGATGTCTTCTGTGGTGAAATGTTGAAGCTAAAAATTTTAAATGTTTGCAGACTAAAGACATATTCGGCTGTGAGGCCTGAGAGGATAAACAAAATGTGACATGTTTTATTTTGTTACTTAACCCTTGTTTAAAAAAGCACAACAAAAATGTATATAAATCATATTTTTATGCCTTTCTGAAAACATGGACATGGATTTTTGGTGATTAGCCTCCATGTAGCGGCCTCATGCCAGGTGGTCCGCAGTGGTTAGGATCTATGCAAATAGCTTGAGTTTTGGTGTGGCCGGTTCTTAAAGCTGAAAGCATTTAAATATATACAGCATAAATGCCGGGAAGGGATACCCTTTCCTTCTGCTGCCATGTGCTACACATTCCAATGTTTTGCTGTAGCCCCGCAATGAATAATGCAAAGAGCTGAAGAGGGAAAATACAAAAACATGCAGTTGAACGGGAGACTGGCAGAGAAACGCTGCCCTGGGCCGCTGAGGTAGAGAAGAAGAATGTGTCGCATGCAAGAGGGGGAAAAGCCACGAAAGCGACTTGGGTGCAGGCAGAGAACATATTTGGATCAAATGCCGTTAGGAGTCGCTGAGAAAAAAATTTCAATCAATAACAAAGAGCTCTTATCACATGCAACTTTAATTTGATTGGCACGGCATTTCCATTATATGCTAATGAATTACGGATGATGAGAACCGCTGTCGCCTTCTGAGTGCAATTGAACATTCATCAATCAGTTACTTAAATGCCAGACTGTCTGAAATATTAAAGGAAGTTGTTGCTATTTTGGAGATGAAAGTAAACAAACTGGAAATCTTGAATTAATTGAGAAAAGGATGCACGTTGATAAGGAGGATTTGGTAAGTTATTACTTCTCTGAGTGGATGTCAGTGCAGGTAGAGCCTATTCTCCGTGGAGCAAGCGCGTCCCTGCCAAGCTCACTGAGAAACAGATTCTCTTAAGTGAATCCTGTTTTTCTGATGCCTAGCTTTATACAATTATTGACGATCACTCTCCGGGAGAAAAGCTGGCCCTAGACCATACTAAGATCACTCAAGGATGCAACACTTTGACAGCACATATTTAAAGGAAAAGGGGAAACAACCATCTACTAAAATATTAAAAATAATCTTCAAAACACGGCAACATTCAAATGATTACAATGGAGTAACAGTATTCAAGTCCCTATAAAATGAAAATACAAAAAGAAAAAACCCCTCAAAATACCTGATATGTTCAAGTTATTAAAATGATTAACTTTTCACCTTTTACCCACAAGAAGACAAATTGTTGGGTGTTTTGAGAATTTTGACAAAGCTTTTCATCAGTCTCAAGCCACCTAAAGATTTCTAAGTTTATTTTTTCACCATCCTTTCCATTTTTCTTTTACTTAGCGTCTTCTTTTAATAATTTTAAACATGTTTTTCCTAATAACTTTAGAAGGTTAGGCTCTGGCCTAAAATATCTCCTTTTTGAAAAACACAAATTCTGTTCTGCTGTTTGCTGAGACTCAGCTTGAATACCTAGGTAATGGCAAAGGCTATCAATTTACAAGTATTTTTATGTGAGAAAAAAACGATTTGTTACCGTTACTTCACACGCATGAGGATGACTACTATCACAAAAACAGAAAATAACAGGTGTTGGAAAAATTGGACGCGGAAGAATCAGAACCCTTGTGCACTGTTGGTGAGAATACGGAATGGAAACCAGGATGGCAGTTCCTCAAAAAATTAAACATAAAACTACCATATGACCTAGAAAATCCATTTCTGGGTATCTACCCCAAAGGGTTGGAAACAGGGTCTTGAAGAGATCCTTGTATATTCATGTTCGTAGCACCATTATTCACAAGAGCCAAAAGATGTAAGCAACCCACATGTCCATTGGTTGCAGGGTACACAAAACATGGTATATATGTATACCCAATATGATTCAGCCTTAAAAAGGAAGGCAGTTCCGACACATGTCACAACATGGGTAAACCTTGAGGATATTATGCTATGTGACATAAGCCAGTCATAAAAGGCCAGATAATACAAGAGTCCACTTACATGCAGTCCCTAGAGCAGGCAAATCCATAGAGACAGGAAGTAGAATGATAGTTGCCCAGGGCCGCAGCGAAGAGGAATGAGAAGTTATTGTTTCTTGGGTACAAATTTCAATTTGGGAAGATGAGAGAAGTTCTGGAGATGGATACGGTGATGGTTGTACCACAAGTGAATATGCTTCATGGTACTGCACTCTACACTTAAAAATGGTTAGGATGGTAAATTTTATGTTATAAGTAGTTTACCACAATCAAAAATAAAATTTAAAAGATGCAAAAGAAGTGACTTGTGTTACCTATGACTAGAGTTGCTAATTAAAGCACTGTCTGCTTGTAGTCATTAGGATGGTATTACCGAATCCACACAGTTGGTTGAGAATTATTAGACTCTTCCACCACATCCATAGAGAAAGCATCAGATAGATTGGGCTTCCTCTATCGGAACAGAATTGGCACTAAATGCCCAACTTCTGTTAATATGGGGATGCCTTTTCTTAAAACACAGACTTTTTTTTTTTTTTGCTGTTGGGGGATAGCTCTTCAAGTAAATTCTGCAGAGTAATTGAGAGTGGAAAAAAAGATCTGGAATGTTTGAAGAATAGCCAGGGACTGGACACTGGGGAGCAATGAAGGCTGGAGAGGAGGAGATTATTTAGGATGAAGTTAAAGAGTGAACTGGGGACTTTGGCTTTTTCTTTACATAATATGGGGTGTGTGTGTGTGCATCTCCGGGTTTAGGGCAACAGAGTAGCAGGTATGTTTAAATATACACAAACTATACTATGAAGGAGATGAAATGAAAATGCAGAAATGGGATTTCACAGGAGGGGGCAAGACTACTTTTAGTTGGGGAAATTATGGAAGAAAAACCTACAGCAAAGCTACAGAGGAAAAAGAAATCTATTCCTTTTCACATTTAAGCATGCTTGAGAAATCTCTAATTAGCAAAAACAGAAACAGGAGATTCTCTGCCGCCATGACTCTGTATTATTAATTTGTTTGTTGATGTCAGTAAATCAACCTTCATTTACTGAGTCCTGCATGAGCCCAGACTATTTCAGTACTTAAGGTGAGATGACTGCCCCAGAGGTGGATCTCAGCATGCCTGGGACTCCTCCTGCTCATGGGTTTTTCCTGTAATTTATAAAACTCCTAGGAATTTACCTGAATAAGAATAGAGTTTCCCAGGAAGCCCGGTAGGCTCAGTTGGTTAAGTGTCCAACTCTTGATTTCAGCTCAGGTCTTAATCTCAGGGTTGTGGGTTCAAGCCCCGTGCTGGGCTCCACACTGGGCATGGAGCCTATTTAAAAAAAAAAAAGAAGAAGAAGAAGAAGAAGAAGAAGAAGAAGAAGAAGAAGAAGAAGAAGAAGAAGAAGAAGAAGAAGAAGAAGGAGAAGAAGAAGGGTTTCCCCTGAAGGATTCAAGATAAAATTACTGGCCATAGCACTTTATATTTCAATATTCAATTTTTAGAGTAATTAATTTAATAACTGATATTGAAACAGTCTTTGCTGCTTAATGGTTTGGGTCCCTTTAAGGAGACGATCTCATTATGTGCTCTAAGTTGTCATAGGAGATGTGGGCTCTCCTTTTGAATCTAGGTGGCAGTTTAGGGGACCATAGGTGATACACTCAATCCCTTGATTGATAGAGCTGAATATAATTGAACAAATGTGTCAATGGCTTGGGCCCAAAGATTCTAAAGTACTTGGAAGAACACAATCAATCCTACCTTCCATCTCTTTAAGACAACTTTTTGTATTTATAATACTTTCCTGAGATTCAACCTGGCTGTAGAGTGATAGAATAGTATAATGTACCAAATAAAGCATGCATGCACACATACACAAGCATAACACACACGCACACACACACACTTCATAAGAATTACAAGTAACAAACTCTAAACACTAGCCTCAAGTGTGCTCAACATCATAATATGATATGAGATCAGCTGCTTTCCAATTTGAATGACTCGTCAATGTTGTTTTTTCTTCAACCCCCAAATACTCACATAAGATGTTCTTACCACCAAGTTCAAGTTTTATCAGTAGACAGAAGCAGAATGTAATTATATCTTTCACTGCTATATTCAAATAACTTTCTTTGATACTTAGATCATACTATTCTGTGAATTGGTAATGCAACTGAAAATATGCTAACTTTGGTGGATAAATTGAGTTAAACTTCCTTACGTATCGGAAAATCTTGTCAAAACTTTCCAAAATGTTGACTGTTCCCTTCTCCCCATGAATCTGAACTCTTTCCTTGTGCAAATTCAGTGTTTAAATACACAAGCTAATTTTGTGTTTTAATTCCAATGTTTTCTCTCTGGAAAAAAAAATACTTGGTTGGTGATTGACGAATCGTGAAAAGTGTATCCCAAATTAGAAATAAACAAAGTTTTTGACATTTAAGGAAGATATGCTTTGTCTCTTCTGTCTAAACATAATTCTCTTATTTTTCCTGAAATTTTATTTATGAATTTCTGTGCATTAATTCTATTGTCTAAAAATTTATGAAAAATGCTAAAAACCACAAAAGTAAAAACTACCCAGGATTAGACAATTTAAGAAACAAGATGAAATTACAAGGGAAAACCACCTACGCCCCCTTCCTCTGCTTCACTAATTCTACACGGAGAGGTAACCCACTTTTAACCTGTGCTTTTTATCTTTTTCCTATGTGTTTATAGACATTTCTATGTATACGTATCTACCAAACAGGTGATCATGCTATTCACTGGTTTGGCAACTTACTTTTTTCCCTTTTAGACTGTATCATTAGCAGTCTTTCTAGGTCACAGCATTTAATTCTACTTCTGATCTCAAAGTGGGGAGACCTGCTGGGGGAAATGTTCTGCAGATAAATTTGGTTTGGTTTGGGCCATATGACGTGTTTGAAAAAAATTGAATTTGGATCTTTTTTGGTGACAGACCTCATGCTTCCATTAATTCTACTCAACTCTTTGTTACCACATCTGCTTAGTTATTGGAAGCATTTACATATGTGACTCCCAAATATTATTCCACTTTATTGCTCTAGTCTCATTTAACCCCTCCTCCGAATGGAACTTTAAATTGCCCCCAAACTTTTTTTTTTTCTCACTATTAAAAACAGTGCTTCTCCAACCCTCCTTAAGTGTCTATTCTGTTATTTCTTTAGTATGGCTGTTTAGAAGTGAGATTGTTGAGTTATGAAGTATTGCACATTTCACCTTTCACAGACACTACAATCACAAAAAAGCACCTGTTTATATTTTCAGGAGAAGTATATGATGGGTTGTATTAACTTGTGAAATTTTTTCCATTCTGAAAGGTGAAAGAATTATTATGGTTTTAATTACTATTTTTTAAAATTAACGGTGAAGTTGACTGCCTTTTCATATGCTTATTGGTGTATGTATATATATTCTGTGAATTACATAGTCCTACACTACACCTACTTTTCATTTGGATTGTTTGTTTGAAATGTAAAATATTAACCCTTTGCTGTAAGTATTGAAGACAGTTTTTTTCAGTTCTTCGGTTCTCTTTTAATTTGTTATTGCAATTCCTGGCCTATAAGAGCTTTAAATTTTTATATAATTAAATTTCTCGTACGTGGCATTAACATTTTTTCTTTGTCTTTGCAAGCTTGAAGGGGAATTCATACCCACATATGTTGTTGTTGGAAATGTAACAGTACAAGTAAGCAACAGTAGAATTAGGCATGCTGCCCCCCAAAAACCCCCAAGCCCACCATGTATATGTATACAGCAATATTTAATGCTGCATTAGGCATAAGAATAAAACCACATTTTTTCAATGCTCAGCAAATATTGATCAAGCATATTTGAAAGTTTGAAACTGAATATCCAAATTTTCCCTAAGATATCCTTAGTAAGTATCATGTGGTATGGAAGCCAGTATTCTCTTGGAATTTTCATTTTCAATTTATATGTGTTTTCTGGAAACAACAGAAAACATACCATAACATTACCTCTCCCCTCTGTATTGTTGTATTTAGCGATGTAGGGATTCAGAATAGCTAGCTAGGGATTAGAGAGAATGAAAATGAAATCTCCAACCAGAGATTCTTTT
Source organism: Ursus maritimus (assembly GCF_017311325.1). NCBI lineage: Eukaryota > Metazoa > Chordata > Mammalia > Carnivora > Ursidae > Ursus > Ursus maritimus. The sequence goes on from NW_024423453.1 coordinate 6,174,070, forward strand.
CCCAGCTCCTACTTTTACACATTTGACCTATGAATAGAACTGATTTTGCTTAATTCTACTTTCTAGTCTGTGATAAAATTTTCAATGTTAGTTTACCCACACTAGGTATCTTGTTTGTAATTGAAATTTCAACCGTAGTAAAACAGTGTAATGTGGATTTATTTTGAGGATGATACAATGGCCTAAATTAACATAGCCATGGATTACAGAAGTTCTGAATTTTCAGCTTGGAACACTTTATACAATCTTACTCCTTAATGATTATGGAGGTTGTTGTGGGTTTAGGGGGGGTATTCGCTGGTCTTCACTAGGAGTTCTGATTCAGAGGTCCCTTACATAAGGAGTCAAACGTAAAAAGAGCACCACTTTTAAGTGTATGTTCGAATACTTCCTACCTCATAATTCTGGAGCCTCTCGCAATGTTGAGTTTGGGACTTCCTGCTTTGAGTTTGGGACCTACACGTTCAGGTTTTCCTGTAGAGCTCTTGCAGCTCTAAGTCAGACTCTGAAACCCTGTTTTGAACCAATTGCATGAAGAGGATTGAAGGCTAATATCACATGCTTGGTCTAAGCAGAGCAGAGAGGCCAAGGTGTGCCTGCAAAATTAGGTCTGCTTACCCCACAGGGAAAGAGTTAAGGAAGAAGCCTGCTTTTGAGACACAGTCACCCTGCCCATTAGTAAATAAACCCAGTGAATAGAAGACTCTGGTCAATTGGATTAGCAACTCATCCTTTTGAACGTAGGGATAGGAGTGTAGAGTGGGTCAGAGAGAGAAACCAGAAACATCCTCTTTAGTGATTATCCATGTGGGCCTAGAGAGGGGAAGCCTTACTTCTGTGAGCTGAAGTTGAAACATTGGGAGAAGAGCGAAGATGTTTGCTTTAACAGCATCTGCAAGGTTGTCATACTCTTTACATTCATCTTGCACAATTTAAGTTGAGCATTGCCCCAATCATCAAACAGGATGTTAATCTACAAATATCTCTGGAATGCTGTGCGAACGTTTTACCGTGTTGACACTGACACCTTGCAAATTGTTTTTCCAACTGCCACAATAGTGAGCACGAACAACAGAAGCCCTGACTATACTATTCTAATTAACTGGCAGTTGGGTATTCGTTATATTTCATGCAGGTAATTATATGCTAGATGCTCTGGGGACACAAATATGGGTACGACCGGGCACTGGCTTGATAAAGGTCAAAGTCTGATTCAGTTAAATGTATTTCAGGTTGCCCTGCCCATTTGACTAGTAGGTCTCCTGCTCAGTGTCCCTACACTTCAATTTCTTCAGCTGTGAAATGGGGATAATAAAATTATATAAAGCTTAAATTAGGGTATAGAGTGCATTTGACACTGTGCCTAGAACTAGGTAAGTGCTCAGTAAATGTTTGCTGTTATTATCATTACTGTGATCGTGACGACTGTACTGCTACTGTCCTACTCTTGGGTAGTTTATGAATTACTAATTGCCTGTTAATCTCATAATCACTCATCTGAGAAATAGAGCCAAAGTTGTCGTCTGCTATGAAAGTTGCCATGGGACCTTGCTATCCTGATCACAACTGATTGAACTAGGAACTGGTACCCATCACCAATGGTTTTGAGTTACTATCATCCTGACATACTTTCAAATAGTAGAACTTTTGTCAGCTTTGAAGAGACAGTTAATGGTATGGGTGGGCTTGGTCATCTTCAGCACCATGTGGCTGTGTAACCATTTGTTACACCGATCCCACACATATGCTCCTGAGTTCTGGTGCCAGACTGAAGCTAGTCCATGCCTTCCTCACAGTAACACATGCCCAATGGGTTCCGTATCCTACCCACACAGCTCAATGGTCTATCTCACAGGCATTGCCTTAACAAATATATTTATTCCTCGTTGTGTCTTCAGATCCATGAGTGATTGAAGCACACAGGGTGGTGCGGGAGGCAGGTGGATTATGGCATACCATTTGAGACCTACCTCCTTTGCCTAGGAAAGCCACATAGAACAATGGATCCCAATGTTTATGTGTGTGTGTGGGGGGGTGGGGTGGAGCAGGGGATGAATGTATCAGAATTACCTCCACTCCCACCCAACAAGACATTCTGAAAATACCACTTAGATGGAAAGCCAGTGAACTACTCAATTAAGACTATTTATATTTCCCCCATTAAGGTTCAGGATTGCTTCCAACATGAAAAGTATAATTGTTCTGACATGTAGAGATTTATGAGTCTTTACCGTTCAGGTTAAAGCTAGGCTGCTGAAATACAAGAGATCCTATAATGCAGTAGCTTAAAAACAAGGAATTTTATTTCTTTCTCACCTGAGTTCCAACATGGCTGGAAGCTCTCCTCCTCGTGTTCATTCAAGGACTGTTTCTCATAAAGTCATTTTTCTGACAGCTTCTACGGTACTGTCACCACCTGCATGGACTTTGCTGAATCGCCACCACATCCCTGTTTAGGCTGGTGGCAATGGGAATAAGAACATGGAGGAGGCAAGCTCACTGCCTTAAGGGCTAGTTCCGGAAGCGATATGGCCCCCTTCAGTTCTATTGGTGAGAACTTCATACATGACTACTCTTAACTGCAAGAGAGCCTGGGAAATGTAATATAACGGGGCAGCCAGGTGCCCAAAATGGGGGAAAATGATTTTTGGTGGGCAACCAGCAGTCTTGTCATCGAATCCTTGTTGAGAAACATGAGGTATACAATTGTAGTGTCAAATATATCTGTGACCAAAACACAGTTATAAAATTTCAGCTCTTACTGAATTCTATCTATTTTTAGATAAGAAAAGGTTTATGATTTATGAAGATTAGAACTCTATACTCCATTCATTCGTATATATGAATACACACACACACACACACACACACATAGTCATAAATGAATCTTGATTAAATTTCAGGTTGATATTGCAATAAAGATACTGTAAGAACAGAACACCATGTCATGGTTGGTGTAACGTAAGGCATTGAAGGGTATGATTTGGGCTACTTGGGACTTTGTGCCAGCACTGTCATTATCTGCATAACTTTGTCAATGCATTTTACCTTTCTGGGCCTCATTCTCCAAGTTCTGTAAGGTTTTAACAGTACAGTTCTGTCCTATTAATTCTACCTCCAAAACATATCTTAAAACCACCTGCTCTTCCACTACTATATCACCCTTGTCCCATCTCCTTCCAGAGTCTATAAATCCAATTCCTTTTCCTTTTCCCCCCCATCTGAGGCTGTTCTCAGATTTTTCCCCAGGGACTTTTTTCAGTTCCTAGACCACTCTGAGCCCTTCTTTCTCAGAACCCCTGCACTCACTGGTCCCCCTGACTGTATCTCTCTCTTGTCTTTGTGTGACTGTGTCCTCCTCATCCTTCCGGGCTCAGCTTTGACGTCACCTCTTGTAGAGACTTTCCTGATCACCCTGTCTGAAGTAGGCTTCTTCCAACGTTAACAATCTCAAACACAGAAGAGGTTAACTTTCTTCAATCATATTTGGTAATTATCTTCTTTATTCATTTGTTTATTTATTCTCTTTCTGTTTCTCTCTTTGTACCATTAGCCTTCGGAAGAGAAAATGTCTGCCTTATTCCTCCTTTTAACTCTGTCAGTAGGCACACACCTCAGCACCTAGTAAGTACTCAGTAAATATTTGTTGAATAAATTAACATAGAACTTTACAAATGAATGATCTGATAATTAAAACATAATTTCATGTATTTAAAATAAAAAAGATTATATGTTAAATTTTAGAGGAAAGATATTAAAAAGAATACATCTGTGAGCCCTGTTTTAAGATGAAAATGATTTCATAATACGAATTCCTTTCTTTTATTTTGTCTACTTTGTTATTTCCTATGTACTGTTCCATTTACCTTTAAATACTCTCTTATTTAAATACTTTCTCAACCCAGTTAAGATGGGAGATTTTGGGGAGAGAATTCATTATTCTTGGGCCTTCATTTTGTTTTGTATAATTTTAATCACGACAGCCTTTATCAAATCCATGTTTATTTAAATATTTATTTCCTTTTGCATATGTTAGGATTGAATATGTTGTTTTAATTAGCGGCGCTGCTTTCTTGTTGCTAGATGTATTGCTTTGGCATTCGACCAAAAGCAAAACAGAATCAACTCAGTGTAATCTATGGCGAGGGAACTGTATCTCTGTGCACAATGGCGTTTCATCAGCCGGGAGCTGGGAGATGGCCCACTTGGCCAGGCAGGGACTGTGGCCACTACAACCCGTTCTCCCCGGCAGTCAGAGCTGCCATTTCTGGTTCTCCGACGACACTCTTTTTGTCCGCCCTTGGTTTAGCCTACAGCTGGATGACAGGGAAATAAAATAAAGTTGGAGGAAAAAAAAACTGTCGAAAAAACACATTCCTTTAACAAGTTTCTGTTCTGGGTGTTTCATAAGTGGAACATCAACCGTCTCAGACTCTGTAATGAGAGTTCATCAGATAAATGTACACGGAGAATAAAACGAATCACACCATAGCTGTGTAGGAGAAATGGCAAAAGCCTTTTCATGAGAGCTGCAGGGTACTGATTGTTCGCTGGCTATTACTCCTATAGAGCACCGGCTGATTTCAGCTGGGTAAATTATCCTTGTATTTTATTTATTGACTTCCTATTTCACAGTTGCATACCAATGCCCCTCTAACAAACACCGTATTTGTCGAGTTCTTTCTCTGCCAAGGCACAATGGGGATTTTGTTTCAAAGGCAAAAATCGCAGTTTCATTATTGTGCAAGATATGGATACTATATTATAATTTTTTTAGAGAAAGGAAACCCTGAATCTGTAATATACACAATGTTTTTAAACTCAACTCTTTGCCTCTTTTTTAAAGCAGGGCGATTGAAAGCTGAAAAGGGAGAGGGAGAGGGAGAGAGGGAAGCTGTTTCCCCAGGACACACCTCCGGACCTTCATCCAGCAGTGAGGTTTACTGCATGGAAATCTATCCATGCAAGAGGGCAAATGGTACACCAGAGCCTCATCATAGTAGCATTCTCTCTTGGGTGCAGTTTAGTGCAAGGCATGGCCTTGTAAAGGTTCCCACTAAAACCCTTTCATAATGTCACTGGGGTTGGAGTCCTGTAGATATGAGACACCCTGACGTCAAGGAAGCCTTGCCATGGCCATTTATAGATTTACTCTAAATTTTAGGTTTGGGGGGCATATTTCTTAGTACTTACATGCATATCACTAAGTGCTATACACTACACATTAAACATTCTTATTCAGGACATTTCTTGAAAGCAGATTAATTTTCATAAGACAATGGCCTTATGTTTCTATGTGTAATGTGTCTGCAGACCTTTCCTGTTAACGTTCATGCTTTGTGTAATTCCAAGTAATGTGATAGAAGGGTCTATTCTAAAATTATTTGCAAATGTGAAAGTCACGTATTTTGTTGTAGGTTTAGGCAGGCAGCTGACTTCAAGTTTTTTAGGCATATGGTGATTTTTTCTCTTTCTTTTCTTTCTTTCTTTTAATATCTAGGAAAGGAAAGAAGATGACAAATGCCTAGAAAACAAAAATCACTTAAGCTTTTAGAGTCTAGACGTAAAAGTACAGAAACAAAATGATTAAAAATAGCTTGTTGGCAAACTCAGCTAAGATTTACTACCCCCTCTACTTCATCGTGGTATTCATATTGGGAATTGTAATATTCTTCTTCTTTTTTTTTTGGTAATATTCTTTTCAGATGGGAAACAAAATCAAATGCATTGGGAATTAGTCTGATTGAAAAACATTTTAGGACAATATGTTTATTATTATTCATTTACAATAGCAATTACAGCCCAAATTTATAAATGTGTAGCTTGCAAAATGCCATTTGGATATAATATGGCAAAATTGAAAAACCACAAAATCCTTTGCTTTATAACAAATTCACAATAACTACAAACTAAGCTATGGCTTAGTGTAGACCACTGTTACCTACATGTAAAATAAAAAGAAAATGAGGTTTGGGGAATCTTTATGCAATAGATTCTGTAAGCCAATTTTTATTGAAGATGGCATTTTTTTTGATACAACATTCGTAGTAAAGCATCTATTACTATAGTAGTGATTATTTTTTTAAATGTTGAGAGTTTGGGCCAAGAGCGAGAATTTGAAGACAACTATAAGATGTTTCCTCCTCTCCAAAGATGGTACTTAATCGTGTAATTCTTTTGGCTTTTTTAAAAATTGTATTTTTTATATATATATATATATATATGTATATATATATATAGTATTGTACTATATATATGTTTATATATAGTATTATATACATATATATGTGTATAAATATATATATTTGTATAATTATATATTTATTTTAATTGTAGTATAATTACATATGTTTAATCATATTTTTAAATTTTAGTATATGCACTGTAATTTTAGTTTCTCTTTCTCATGTGTATGTACATAAATGAATATTACAATCACCCTTTTCTTTTTCTTTTTTTTTAATAAAGATTTTATTTATTTATTCAACAGAGATAGAGGCAGCCAGCGAGAGAGGGAACACAAGCAGGGGAAGTGGGAGAGGAAGAAGCAAGCTCATAGCAGAGGAGCCTGATGTGGGGCTTGATCCCATAATGCCGGGATCACGCCCTGAGCCTAAGGCAGACGCTTAACCGCTGTGCCACCCGGGAGCCCCACAATCACCCTTTTCTGAATCACCTCCTCTTTATTGACCCACTGGTAAACCCGGGCCTCCTAATGGATGGAAAAAAGAGGAATGATCCTCCTCAAGTCAGAAGGTGTTTGAGGAAACCTTATAGGTTTAAGCACCTGTCAACTCACGCAGCAATGTTAATTGTGCCGCTCGCGCATGGGTTGCATCACGCTATCACCTATAACTTCTAGGACTCTACAGTAGCTTGTCAACCACATCCCCACAGCCTGACATATAGAGTACACACCCTACAGTATAAGGACACACAGAGATGCCAAAAAGCTGAAAGAAAACCTCACATATTAGCATTGTGTATCACTCTTGGGTGGTGACAGAGACTGTGGAGACTATTTCGTGTTTAGTCAGGGTGAGGCCAGGAGGAACTTTTCATGCCTTTCAGTTTGTCAAGAAATCTTCATGAAGAGAGAGGCTTTTATGGAGGGAGTGGAGTCACTAAGTTTGCAGAGAGAGACTGTATCAGCCATAAGGTACGTGGTCACAAAGATGGCTTCCGGAGAGCAGAGTAAGGAGGTTAGACAAAGAAGGACGGCAGTAGCTTTGCTTCTGAGGAGTAGCGTGCTAACAAATAAGACTCCTGCCTGAGCTATCCCAACAGAAGAGATTTTGAGTAGAAAAACGACCTCTATGGGAGTGTTAAGGATCAAACTGAGAGAAGTGTGCCTAGATGGGAGAGAGAGTCCAATGATACAACCCAATTCTTGGAATTAAAACGAGGAGACATTCGAGATGTCAAGAAAGATGGGAAAGGCAGTAGAAAAGACCAGAAGGTGCACTGAAGTAGCTGTAATACCAAACAAGGAAGGGAGGAGCAAAAGCTGGGGTGGAGGTGGGGCAGTGGGGGGGGGGTATCTGTGCTCCTTATATGCAAGGAGAGAGTGAGTCTGGTTTTTGGTTTTTTTTTTTGGGTCAGAAGGTATGTGAACTCATGTGATTTGGGCCGTGAGGAGTTAGTTCAAAAGAACTACTAAAATGTTTCTCTTGGGATTCAGTGCAGGCCACAAGGAATTGATAAGGCCTCTAGAAGCTATAATTCGCTCAACTGAGTATGATGGACTCCCTACCCCAGCGCCATAGCCGCTTCATAGCCGAAAACACATCTGAGGCCCCCACTGGCCGTTTGGTCCAGTTCTAGGCCCCATGCAGCCAAGCTTTTAGGACACAGTTTTCAAAACTATATCAACATCTTTCTGAGGCATAGCAATCATGTAATCTGCCTGCAGAATTATGTTACTGTGAAAAGCGATGTCTTAAAACCCATAAATTTGCGACGTTAGAACGAGTCGTTTTTTATATCCTTTACGAGCTAAAAAGTGCTCAGGCCCGTTGACAAAGCAAAGAAATGGTGTCAAAAATAATTTTAAAACCTTTTGACCTATAAGGTTTAAAAGAATTAGGCACAGATTCTTTGCTTTAAGCCTCTTGGTGACAAGAAATATGGGACCCTGCCAGACCGTTTGATTGACATTAGCGTTTGTAGTTTCAGCTGCTAATACAGTATGCTTCTTGTATATTCTGAGTGGGTAAATATAGAAGACTATTTGTCACCTGGGTTGATGGATTACAAATTAGTGAGACAATGTGGTTAGGGTTCTGAAACATAAATGAAAAGTCAAAAATCTTATATTACTTACAATACAATGCTTATGATTTAAGATTAGTTCTTCCTATTATGTTAGTAGAAACGGTTGGGTTTTAAAATTAGCATGTTACTCATTTTTTAATCATCTCTTCCCATTATGCAGTTATTTGCTACAAGAATGCATCAATTAAGTGTACCAAAAACACTGATTAGGATGAAGGACTTATTATAGATAGCTGCATTTATTTTTAAATATCATGATTCAAGTATCCTAAAATTTTTCCACTCATAGGACCTATGACTAATGACATGTTTCTGCACCCAAACAGAGCTTGTTGTTTTCAGTACCTAATTAGTGATCAAGCTTGTTGTACTCACTTATGCTTCGAATAGTGGTGTTTCTGAAAAATCTTTCTTGGTCAATAGCCCTCTAATAATATTGATTTCTCTTTGTACAACATTTTGAATGTGGTAAAGTGTTACAAGTGGTATAACATAATTTCAAAGCGATATCAGGAATGGTTCAGTAATTAATATTTTCAAAGAATCGTGCTATTCAAGATGAAAAGATTATTAAGGTGATATTACTGAGTCTTTGGACTTTGAAAAGAAAATTTGCTTTGGAAAGCACATTATCACCTTTTAAGACAAGAAGCAAAATTGGCATTTTTAGCATGCTACTCTTATCTTTATTTGCTGATAAAGAAAGAATCCAGAGTTTTTCCAAACTTGAAATGAAAGGCTGCGGTGAGGTTCACATTACCCAATCTTAAAAGAAAAAAACCATAAACGGATGGGAATGAAATAGAAATGAGAGCCTTCATATCTTATTTTAGAATGTAAAAAAATGTATTACTCTTCTAAACAAGACATAGCATATGAAGTATATTTGTTTTCATCTATGTAATTAATACAGGACTGTATTGGAGTACACGAAAGTGTAAAAGTTAATGTTCTAGAACTATTGCTTCATGTCAAATACTGTCATTTCATAGTAGATATTCAACTTATTTTTGAGTTGGTCATTCTTTTGATATCGATATTTAAAGATCATTTATATTACATAGGAGTAAACACACTCAATTTTTAATTCAAGTCAGACAACTTACGGTTTGATTTAAAGAACTGTAGATAGAAGCAGATATCATTTTTGCTGAATTTCTGTCATGGTGTATTTGTTACTCAAAACTACTTGCATCTGACAGTATGTGCTATCAGAATAATGGAGAGTTGAGCTTCGATTTTATAAATAAATTATAATTTAATAATTTGAAATATACACTATTTTAAAAACCAGTACCATATAATTTAGAAGTCTACATCAATAATATGTAGTTGGTAAAATAAGAGAGTTGAGAATTCTTTAATGCGATTTTATTCTTTCCTGATAAATTATTTTTATGTGCTATAAAAATTCTTTTATATTCTTGTCCCACACTCATAGCACCATAACCCAGACAAGAATACTTAATTGCTACATTACTTGAGTATCGGTTTGGCTTCTTGCCTGTTCAGAGAAATGCTAGATTCGTTTACAAGTTTAAGCAGGATGGCTGACATTAAAAGTACCATACATCTTGTTAATTGTTGCATCCAGAAGCTATGTGCTGTATATGGGGATTTCAGGCAAATGAGGGTAAACCAGCAAAGCTAGTGTAGCTCAGAGAACAGTTTATTATTTGGTTTTGCAGAAAGAATCACTCCTTGGATGTTAGAGTTTTAAATATATTACAGTCCAGTCTCCTCATCTCGTGGATGAAGAAACGGAAGTGTGAGGTGAGAAAGTGCTACAGTAAAGGTCATGTAATAGTGAGGCTGGTGACAAGACCCCAGAGCAGTGCTGTTCTTCTCACACGTGGTGTGTGTGGGAGGGTGTTTACTAATGGACCAGGATAATTTAACCCAGCATTTCCTGGGACTCTGTAGTCAACATTCCTGATTCACTTCACAGAAATATTACACTCTATGTTGCTTACATTTATTAGTTTTGGGGATACCTTTAACAATAACAACAACAAGGACAACAACAACAACAAAGAAAAATAAATTTTTAACTGAAAGAGCACAAATCATAGCTCTTTAACCTACACAGAATTACGGACACCGAAGGAGCCACCTCAGTCTTTGCTCTTGACACAATGATGGTATAAAAAGTGGAGGGAGTTATGGGACATTGCCAGTGGCATTGCCTCTGTAATCTTTAAGGAGATTATAGTAGAAAATATTTCTCCTCTTATCTTTCCCCGTAGAGGATAACTTTAAGAAGATAAGAATCGATGATGTCTCATATTTATATAGAGCTGATTGTCTAAATAATTTGAAGGTATTTAAACATCATTTAATTTAATGGTTTCCAATAATTTGACACAACTCTTCTGAGAAATATAACACCAACAGCCAGACCACTCCAGGGGTGAAAGCCTGTAGAACAGACTTTTCTAGCTGAGGTGAAGATTTAACCATCTAGAAATCAAGAAATGAAGCACAAGGCCAATTATATGAGGCATAAATCAAAGCCTGTGTGGTCAGTGAGGAAAAACCTGTTGTTAGTACTTGTTATTGATAGTGCTTCTTAAAAATAGGGATGGAAATTCCCATTGATTTACTCATCAGTTTTGGGGTTTTATTTTTTGTGGGTTTTTTTTTTTTGCTTGAATTATATATGTTAGTTATTAAAATATTGTGAAATGCAAAATATTGTTACACATACATAAATGGTTGCCATTTTAATATAATATCTTTAAAAATATTGTGAAAAAGGGTTAATTATTCCTTTGGGGCTAGCGGTAAGTCTAGGAGTCAGCCTGTGCTTCTAGATTTCTAATTTATTGTCCTCTTTCATTAAGTTCTAAGTTTAGGTGCATTTTATGACACATGCAGAAATGAGGCATTTCCAGGTCTGGAGTCCGAGGAAAATGAAAAGACACATGGAATGCTAATAAAAGTATGAACAAGAATTTCAAAAGTCAGTCAAGATCTCTGATGTCAAATTCATTGAGGTCACTGATATATACCATCATTAATGGTAACACTGGCATTATGAAAAGTGCTCTTATATGTGAAGACAACTGTCACAAATTTTCAGGCAATTTTTGAAAATACAGTTGTGTGAAGTTTCCCATGTCTGATATTTTAGATTTTGGTTTGAGAATTATTTTAAAAGAACATAGGACAATTCAATTACTGGATTGGTATTTGGACTATTGGACTTACTCAATATTCTTCATGCAAAATCTAAATCCAGAAGTAGAGATTCATTCGATATCTAATAGGAGCCTATATTAGTGAAAAAATCTAATATTAGTGAAAAAAATCAAAGTTAGGTCAAAAGCAAATCAAAGCCCAAATTAAATCCAATTTAAACAAGCATTTATTTATTGCTTTTGGTATGTACAATTAAATGTGATAATTTCTGCCAATTAATTGAAGCAGTCTGACATCTGAGCCAATGATACATGTACTCAATTTTATGTGAGAAATTCAGGGTTTTACAGACTAGCAAAGTAAGACTTAGTAAGAAATACATCGTAATTAAACAAGTATACCTTGTAGGAGGAACAGTCGCACCAGTGTATGAAAACCTAGTTGATCGTTGACTAGAAAGTCAAGTTGGTGATGGTTGATTTTAATGTATCTTTGTCCTGGGTGATGTGCTGTACAAATGACTACTGTATTTTATTTTATTTTATTTATTTTATTTTAATATTTTATTTATTTATTTGAGAGAGATTGAGAGAGAGAGCACAGAGGGAGAGTGAAAAGGAGAAGCAGACACCCCGCTGAGCAGGGAGCTCGATACTGGACTTGATCCCAGGACCCTGAGATCATGACCTGAGCCGAAGGCAGATACCTAACCGACTGAGCCACCCGGGCACCCCTATATTTTAGATACAATTCATTTACATTTATCAAACATCCTCAGGGTGAGGCACTGTGAGGCCTCACAGAAACCACATATTTAAACCTCCAAGAACAGCTCTGGGAAACAGACAATTTTATTCTAAGCTACATTTTAGAGTTGAGAAAATTAAAGCAAAGGTAAATTAAGTAACTTTTCCAAGGTCTAAGGTTGTCTTCAGAGCCAGAATTGGATGCCAATGTCCCTTTTCTACTCCATCACACAGTGTTGAAACCCGTTTCTCTGTGACTTAATGAAGGAAACATCACAGACTTTGTACAGAGCTCCCAGTGATACTTTGATTAATGAATTCTCCAGGAACAAAATTCTTTCATAACAATAACATGTTTTTGAAAACCCTCCTTGAATTTTTTGCGATGTGATAGCAGAAATTGCAGCTGTGTATGACAAAAATACCTCACTGCATGGTTTCTATTTGCCTTTTGCTCAGCTGAAGAGAAACAGGGCCAGAACTGGATGGAACTCAAAGCCTTTTGAAAGTCATTTCCCTCTTTTACTCCACCGTCTATTACGCAGTTACTTTGTACCAGTTAGTGTGTTAGGTACCATGCGTTCTTTTTTTTTTTAAGATTTTGTTTATTTGTTTGACAGAGAGAGAGTACAAGTAGGGGGAGCGTCAGAGAGAGAGGGAGACGCAGGCTTCTGGCTGAGCAGGGAGGCTGACCTGGGGCTCAATTTCAGGACCCTGGATGTGACCCCAGCTGAAGGCAGACGCTTAATGGACTGAGCCACCCAGGCGGCCCTGTTACTCCTGTTTTTACCGTTTCCCATCCTTCCCTCCCCTGTCCTTTAAGCACCGGGTCAGGCCAACTCACAGGGCCGAGTCAGGAGTCAGGGAGGAATCTGCTACCAAGCAACTGTATTTATTGTCTGAGAGACAACTGCACTTCATTTTGAAGATGGCTCCTGGTGTTGCCTCAACCAGTATTTGTAGTTTCAAATCCTGGTCCGTGTAGCGCAGACTCATTGCTGAACTTGTAAAAAGGTGTATCCCTGAGCACCACCTAGATATTTTAAATCGCTCTATTTTTAATTATCACCCCAGTGCACTGCACTTAAAGAAGCCGTGCCTCTTGCTGGGAAGGCTTTTTCTCTGTGAACAGAAAGTGGAGATCAGGTAGGAAGCCTGATGGAGATAGTTATGTGCAACAAAAACATCCCAAGAATCATGATTTTATAGGCTCTCCAGGCCCAGATGTATGCTGTTCTTCCTTCTTTTATTCATTCATTCAGTCACTTTTTTTCAGGCATTTATAATTTCCTGGCAACCATGGATGAAGAAGCAGCCTTTGCTCATAAAGAGCTCGCAGTCTAACGGGGAGACGTATGTATCATTCATATAAACAGTATCTGCATGAGACCCAGACAAGACGGGCTCCGGCCCTGGCCTGTGTGCTTTAGAAAGTCCCACTCCAGTCTCTGCGTTGGCTGTGCCCCTTCCCGTAGGTTGCGGCATTTGGAGAGCAGAGGGAATGTATCAACTAGAGTTTGTCCCTCTGTCCAGATCAAGCATTGGACTCGAAGTTCTCCGCACTGTCCTTCGTCCCGAGTACATTTCCGGGACTGTGCCACTGGTACGCATGCGCACACCTTGGCCTGAGGGATGGTCCTGCGGTAGCTGTTTGCGGGGTAGTAGATGGAGCTGGGATGGGGCTGGGATGTCCACATGTGTATATGTGAAGCCATGTCAGCGTGGAAGGAAGTTTGAGGAAGGAGGTGTTTAAGAAGAGAAGTCTATGTGATGCTGGGGCGGGAGCCGGCTCTCCCAGTGGGTCACGATCTGGCTGAGAACTGCAAGGAGTTCCAGAATTCCAACCTTGAACTCAACTATCTAGAAGATATATTTCTCAGGGCAGAAGAAGAGAATATATTTTAACAGCTTGTCAGCTTGGTTTGTAACTTTTAAATTTTCGGATATGTAGCAAGTGGGCTTCTGTTTGTGTTTTTGCTCCAGGTCTTGAAAATATTAGGAGAGAGCTATAATTGAAATTAAGAGAGCCCTGAGAAGAGGAGTCACCCAGTGTGGGTGAATCAGGTGACACTGGAGCTAGATGTTGAACCATAAATAGAAATTATTTAGGCAAGATGGATGGTTGGAAGCTATCCAGATCCTGAAAGGCACAAGTGCATTTAATGTGTGAACAAAGGCAAAAAGGCAGCACACTGGGGGTGTGTTTGAAACATTGTTTAGCTTGCTGGAATGTAAGGTGCAAGTAGAGCAGAGTTTACTGGAAAGCTAGTAAACCGGTCTTCAGGTTCTCTCATTTGAACAGTCCCTGATGAATTCTAGGGGTTGCTGGAAGTTGCAAAGGTTTTAGGTAGAAAGGTTGGCCAGGTTGCAATCCGGAACCATTTGTATGTAAACATTTCTGCTTCATTGATTAGCAAGAGCTCCAAGAAGGGGACTTGCAGGTCCAGGTTTCACCATTTGTTGTGATTCCTTCTTTCACTTGAAATAAATATTTATTTTTGTCTGTAATTTTGAATCCTTTTGCTTAAAGAGGGTTCCCTCTCCAATTTATAGGCGCCTCAGGACCCACCAAAGCTGGATCTGCACTGAGTTCAATATGTTTTGGAGAGATGAGTTAAAAAGTTTCAGAAAATGAACCTTGGTTCTTTGAAGGCCATGTGAGCCACACAGGATTTTTAGGTAGGAAAGTGGTCTGGGTATTTCCATACTGGCTATTTTCCAGATGATGGACCATTTGGAGACCATGATTGCATTGGAGATTTAGTAATCCCACTGACTCAGGATGTGTTTCTAGACAAGGGTAGTGGAGGAAAAAATATTTATTGAATAAAATTAACATGACTTTGTGTTTGACTAGAAATATATAGTGAAAGAGTCAAAGATGAATTTGAGATTTTTAATTTAGGAGTCTTAATAGATGTGGCACTGATTTGGGAAGAAAAAATACATTCAGTTTTAAAGCAGTGAGTTTACATCTGCATAAGATACATCGGGAGAGACCTTCAGCAGCCAATTAAATATGTGATTCCAAAGCTTGGGAAAGACAGCTGGACTGAGTGAAGACATCTGTGAGTATTTATGGATTTTTGTTTTGGTGTGTGTGCGTACTGACACACATTCACACACACATACACCACTCCTATGTACTTTTGCATATATACCCTTACACATACATACATATCTTCAGGAGTACAAATATATATATTTGGGGATGGTCCATTGATTTAGCAGCTAAGGAAGTCACTGAAGATTTTCTGGAGTGAGGTTTAAGTGAGGTTTAAGGCCCTGTAAGTCTAAGCCCCTGAGGAGTGACTTGAAAATGAGGAATAGAAACTATACCTTTCAGAGTATGGTGCCTCTTAAAAGTTGAGTTGCAAAGATGAGAAGAAAGATTGTACTATATTTCCAAAGGTATGAGAATCAAATGAGTGACACCTATCTATCCATTCAACCATCACCCATTGATCATCTATCAATCTATCTATATTGTCCATCTATTATCTATCTATCTATCTATCTATCTATCTATCTATCTATCTATCTATCATCTATCTACCTATCATCTATCTATCTATCTATCTATCTATCTATCTATCTATCTATCTATCTATCTATCTGTCTATCGTCTACCTATCTTCAAGCCGAGAAAGACTTGAACATGCTTATGATGGCTCATGGAGAAAGATCCCAGGGAAACTGGGGGACAGCTATGATTCAAGATGTGGGACTTGAGGTGTGGCAGTCATTATCTGCTGTACCTGGAGGAAGTGAGATAAATAAGGGTAGTGATTACAGTCAAATCAAAGTGTTGGTAGCTGGTGTTTCAGGCTTTGCTGAGGTGAGACATTATGAATGTAGTGAGTGGCCACAAGTCACTCTGGTGTGATTTCTTTGGAGGAGCTCATTTCTCTGGACAGATATCACCGATTTGAGTTTGATGTTGCTGGGAGACACAACAGCAATTCATGGGTGCAAGAAATGGGGTGCTCTGGACATAAGAAAGTAGGTCATCACCCATGAACAATGGGGCTTGAGGTTGGGCAGAGCAGAGAGAGAAACAAGGAGAAGGTAGGTAGTCTCAGAGGAAGATGGAATGGTCAGGGCTTTGAAGTTAACAGAGGGTGTCAATGAAGAAACAGGGAGGGGCACCTGGGTGGCTCGGTTAAGCGTCAGACTCTTGATTTTGCTCAGGTCATGATCTCAGGGTCTGTGAGATGGAACCCTGAGTACAGCTGCCCTCTGGGCAGGAGCCAGCTTAAGAGTCTCTCTCTCCTTTGCTGTCTGCCCCTCCCCTCATGTCTCTCTCTCTCTCAAAAATAGATGATAGATAAATAAACAAATAAATAATAAAAAGAAAAAAATAAATAAAGAAGAGGTGAGAGGTAGCTGAGAGGTAGAGTATCCTGGTTAGAGAGGGTTATTAGAGTTTTAAGCTGCAGGGGCATAATGGTGTGTGTTGATAACAGGGTTGAGAATAGAGGGGAAGTTTTTCAAGTATAGCCAAAGTTGGCTGACAGTGAAAATTTTCATTTTAAAAAGGTTTAGAAACTTCAAACAGGGAATCAAAACTTTTGGACTTCCTAAGATAAAATTTTGAAAAAGAAAGAATTAAAAAACGAGAGAGGAGGGTTCATTAGTTTCATTTTAAGTCATTAAGTTATTACTGTTATTGTCAATCTATCTAATAAGTTATTTTAATAATTCAACTAATTAAGGTAATAATAATTTTTTGACAATTATTTAATAACAATATTTGTTCAATGAGTTGATGAATTATTTATTTGATAAGCAAAATAATTTATTATTCAGTTGTTAATATTGGATGTCAATAATAGTATTGATGTCTTACTTAGAATGTCTTAAGGCTGCTTGTTTTACTTTTAGTGTATGTGCTGGCAACAAGGAGGGATTTAGAATCAGAAGACCTGATTTAATTCCTATTTCAATTACCAGCTAGCCTGTGTAACCTTGAGCCAGTCACCTCTACTATGTAGGACTCAGTTTCTTAATCCATAGAAAGGGATAACGTCTCTCCTTGGGGGGGGGGTGGCCAAATACATGTACAAATGCATTTTTTTTTGTAAATCACACAAGTGCCAGGCAAGACATAATTGATGGGGTTGTTTCATTACTTGAGGATGTTGAAAACAGCAAAGCTCTGCTGTTCTCTCTACACTGGAGTTCCAGCACGCCTTGTAGCACTTGTTTGGTTTGTTGATTAAGCCGTAAACTTAAATTCATGTATTCAACAAAAATCTCGTAAAAATTAAATGTAGTAAGTTATTAATTTATTGTGTGCATAAACATATAAAAACACTTTGAACACTTTATATCTCTGCTTAAAAATTTTTGTGAAGTTCACAGTTGGAAACATTTTAAAACTGGTTATTTTTGAATATATCTTTTTAGAGAAAAAGCTGAGATATTTAAGAAAGTGGTCCTGTATCATAAGTAGGCTGGTCTTGGGCTATAGGTGTTTTTCCTCTTACATAGTTAAGCTAACAATTGGCAGAGTGATTCTTAATTAATTAGTGAATTAATAAAGTGAAAATTTTCAATTTGGTAGAAGAAGCTTAAGAAGTTTCCTACCTTTCTGTGACATCCCTTTGTATCAGGAAAGAACTCTCTTTCCCTGCTAGTCTTCAAGAGGATGTTGAAAAAGTGTGCAGTAAGAAAAGGAAAATTAAAAAGGGCCACTAGAACTTTCTCTTATTTGCTGGATGGTAGATAGAATGATAAGGGTCAAGGGGAGACCAGTTCTGAACGTGTCTTAGATGGTGCAGTAAGCACGGCATGGATCATCTTAGGTACTCTTTCAACAGCCCGCCGAAGTGGGTACACACGTCCCCATTTTATAGATGAGGACATTCGTAAGCAAAGAGCTGAAGGGATCTAAGCCCACTGATGGCCGAAGAACCAACTGTGACCTTTGACGCCAGGTGGAGCTGCAGAAGCCGGGAAGTGAGTTTGTGCTAGATGAGTTTACATACCTGACTGTGTCTGGAAATCATCACTGGAAGATGAGCAAAGTCTTAAATGATAGGTGAGATTCAGATCCCAGTTCAGTTGTTGAATAGCTGTGTGATCTTGGACAGGTCACCTAACCACTCTACCTGAGTTTCCTCACCTATAAGGAGGGAGCAATGACCTCCTTCAAAGAACTGTGTAGGACAGGAGGGCAAAATGAAGTGGTATGAATAGAAGCAGGAATTGCAGATGAAAAAATCTGATTCTAAAATTTATTTTAAACTATGATATGCTGTTGCTAGGCTTAACACCATCAGCAGCCTTATTATGTATGTATGCATTTATTTATTTTTGAGTTTTAGAAAGGGGACCATACATTGGTAAGTTTTTCCAAGGGCTCAGAGCACATCTTCTGGAGAAACTTCTTGTCCTTTGGGCCCATGAACCAAATATGCGTACCAGGCAGGTGGTTCGTCCTAATTACAAGCAAACCAATTATAAGGAAATAAATGTTCTTAGTGGTGTTCAACTTTTCAACGTGCAAATTTAATTTGGTTGAAAACAGTAACAGCATGCAATATATAAGCAAATGGAAGCAGTAACTGGATTTTATTTATTTTCTGTTTTTTACTTTTTAAAAGATTTTATTTATTTATTTGACAGAGAGAGAGAGAGATAACACAAGCAGGGGGAGTGGGAGAGGGAGAAGCTGGCTCCCCAACACAGGGCTCGATCCCAGGACCCTGGGATCATGACCTAAGCCCAAGGCAGACGCTTAACAACTGAGCCACCCAGGCGCCCCAGTAACTGGATTTTAATGAGACCAGGAGAACAAAGGCTGTCCCCAGCAGCCTCCTCACTGTTACATTACCACATCCCGACACTATGTACAATTTTATGGTTTTTATATCATGCAATCTTTTGGAATCATGATCGCACTTTTCCATGAAATGCCTCAATTCCCCAGAGGAAAACAGCAGTTGTTTTAAGAAAAAGCAAATAACGTAACATTTTACCAGCTGGAAATAAAATAAACACAAAAGATTCTTGTTCACTGGAATGAATGAAGTACCACGTGGCCGACAACATTAGATTCATTGTTTAATATTAATGGTAAGCTTAGGTATGTAAAGCAAGACCTGTTGTTCCTACATGAATGCATTAGAATCAGACATAAGTGAATCTCAAAAGGAAAGGAATTTGGTTCATTTTCCATAAGCACCCAGAAAGTCAGATGCTTATTTAAAGCTTATCTGAGCTACCTAAACACAGTTAAGTCTGCAGATCTTAGCAGAGCAGAATTGCATGTGAGATTGTCAGCATTTATACTGCTGACTCAGACACAAATATTGAGAAAGGAGACCTTTACTGGTGTGCTATGTTATTTCTAGATCTAACTGTTATTGTCGAACACTAAAAGCGAGAAAAAGAAAATTCTTTATCCGACTCAGGATTTGAGAGTTAGTTGGTTCCTAGTTTCCCAAGACGGTTCATACTGACAGTGGTGAATTGTTAGTCTTAGATGTCTTTGAGGAATATTCAACGCTTTGTTTTAAAAAGTTAATTGTGCACATCAACACAAAGGAGCAGAGTCCTAACAGGTTCACCAACGTGTTTCTATCATTTGAGAAAGTGAGTTAGCAAGTTAAATGACTGATTATATTCATTCTGGCTTGCTGTTCTCAACTTCCCAGTGAATTTCTTTGCAATGCAACAGACACATCAGCACAGCAGGAAGGCCTATCTAGAACAATTCTGTAAGGTTCAGAAAAGAACAACAGACCCCCAAATCAAACTATAAAATTTCGTTCACCATTTCTAGACAAAAACGACACTCTCAAAATCCTCTCTCAAACCTGTTCTTAGATAATCAAATCTGCTCATATCAGAAGCATTATTTTTTTTATGCCAAAGGTGAGGAATTTCTGGAATGGGCATGGAACAAGGAAAGGAGGAATCATTAGATGAGTTGATTTATTTCAAATTGGGTATGGGACAGGGCCATTAGGCACTATAAGGATACAGGCCTCTGAAAAGATCAGAGGCCTATTAATTGTTTGGTATCTTAAAAAAAACTTTATCGATCCTAAGTAGGAAGATAAGTTGCAAAATTGAGATTAATATTCAATAAAAATCTGCTATTCATTAATTTTTAGTTTTATTATTTAAAAAATTCCTACATTTGAAAACAATTTGTAGGTGATATTTTTTCCTCTTCTGAAGAATCCTAAAACATGCATGGTAATTGCTGAGAAATCATAGCCAGCTGTGACTTAAATTAGTTTTTTGTGGCCAAATAATATCAAAAGGCAGATTACAACAATCTTAAAATATATTTACAGAAAAATTGTATTTTTTGTGTGCTTGAGGCATCATTTTAATATGTTTGATCTAATATGGTGTTGGGTCTCCAAAACTACAGGGCTGAAGGCCAGGTCAGGTTTTAATTTGGGAAGAAATGGAGGGATCCTAATTTGAGAATGGGACGTTCTAGATGCATGGAAACGTGCTGGGAAAAAGTTTGTTTGAATGTTTACGTGCTCGGCAGCTACGAGGAACTGAATTGCTGTAGCTACAAACTGAGTGTTGGTCAGGGAAGGAGAGTATAACTCTGAGTATATCTAATTAGCGTTGGCTTTAAAGTTTGTGGCTAATGCGTATTTGTTATTTCTTTTCATTTTTTTGTATAATGTTTCCATTCCTTTCTTCAGATTTGTATATACTGGTGTAAATACCTCTTCCTTGTTTATGTTATCCAATAACGATTTTTCTTAAAGGGAACATATAGAAAGGTACACGCCATTTATCTTGGAATGTCTTTAGTACACTGAGTGTTTGCTGTCGGAAAGAGGCATGGATTGGATTAAATCATTAGTGAATTATAAAGTCTGCAAGTTAATTAAATACCTAGTAGATGACAGCGACTTTGGGTGATGTGCCAAAGCTGTCTTAAATTTGCCTGGTTGTTAGGATCATTTTAGATTTTTATTAAAAGAAAAAATTCTCAGATCTCATCTCTGATCTGCTTGATTTGAGTCTGCAGGGGAGAGGTCTAGCAATCGAATGTTATTGGGTGATCCTTCTGACCAGGCATCTGTGATACACATGGCATTAACTCAGAATTTGCAGGGAACTTTGTTAGGTGGTCTGACACTGGGAATGCTCATTTTGATAAAATCTGTTCGGAGCTTCTCTTGAAGTTGGTCAGCTTTGCAAGTTAGAACATGTTGGTTACACGGTTGAGGGCTAGTTAGTCCCTGCTCCACGGTTGTGGATTATACTTCCAACCCTGATTTGTCGTCTTCCACCCATGTGGAAACGATAAGGAAGAGGGAAAGATCTAATCAACACAAATGTGGAGAGAAAAACCTACTACAGTGTAGAAACCCAAAATAATTTTAACTCAAAGCTTGTGCCATCTTATTAGAGGGCCATTGTTATTGTCAGGCACGACAACAATACTCTTAAGAATAGAACTTCAATTCTCGGGAGGATAGAGCTTCTGTATCTATATTATAAAATGAGATTGACAGTATTTCAGAATTCAAAATTAAAAAAAAGACTTTGAAAATAAATTTCTTAAAAGGGAAAGAAGAAATTTAAAAATGTAAGACTTATTTTCATAGTGTGATTATTATTATATGGGGCAATATAAAATTATATATTGAAGTCAGGACCTATAATAAAAGAAATAGTTGTTGAGAAGGGGGAAGCAGAGGCAGGATGTTAAAAAAAAAGAAATCAATAACAATAATTGGCTTTATTTTCCTGTTAATTAATCTTTTTAAATACCTGATAGCATCATGTTAAGTAGATACAAAGACATCATTCCATCTTCTGGATTCTGGGAGGACTTTATGAGGACCTGTATTCTTACATCTGTCACTTTTGGATAGTTATTTATATATCTTACTTACCAAGTTTCTTGACCTCCTTAAGAACTATGTTTTTAAAAATTCTTTTATCCCCAGATATTAATATTAGCTCATATGCAGCAATAGCACAATAATCCAATTGACAGATTAGATGAAAGATAACATGGTTCTTATTTATAGGCTACTCAGCAGAGACCCAACGGGAAGAATAATTATTCTACATTACCAAAGTTAGCTCTATTGTTTTTAAGTTGTGGGCAATTAATAGTTTAAGAACCATCATTTCCTTTTTTCTGGACCAAATTCTAAATTTATTTATAATGTATATCATTCTAAAATTATTGAAAGGCATCGACCCCTGCGTTTTTACACATAGGAGAAGCTGAGCGTCATCAAAAAGTATCAGGGAATATTGGAATTAAACAGGCCTTCGAAACAGTGTAGCTTCTGATTTTATATTTGTACGAAGAAGTTCTCCAACTCTGCTTGGCGGCCTCCAGTTCCTTGGAGCCAAATCCACTGAACTCCTAGAACATTTTATTACAAAGAATTTCCTGCTTTTGAGTGGAAATATCTTCTTTTCTATCTAACAGTTATTGTTGTACTCTGTAGTAATTTATAAAGCAAACCTAAGCCCTCTCCTACATTGATGACCTTATAAATATTTAAGGAAAGTGTCCATACACCTGCAAGTCTTCTCGTTTTCACATTTTTCTATATTAGAAAAACATATTGTTCAAGGGGAGATTTACCTGCATATGCAGTGTTCTTTGCTGTGGTCCCTGCTGTACCTATAAAGAGCGATTAAGAAAGCCAGCAGAGGGGCGCCTGGGTGGCACAGAGGTTAAGCGTCTGCCTTCGGCTCAGGGCGTGATCCCGGCGATCTGGGATCGAGCCCCACATCAGGCTCCTCCACTGTGAGCCTGCTTCTTCCTCTCCCACTCCCCCTGCTTGTGTTCCCTCTCTCTCTGGCTGTCTCTATCTCTGTCAAATAAATAAATAAAATCTTTAAAAAAAAAAAAAAAAAGAAAGAAAGCCAGCAGAGATCTAGGAATAGTTTAGAGGAAGCTGCCAACTGAATCAGGAACGTGCTTTCAGTCTGAAAAAAAGAAAAAGAGGATCACAATAAATATTATTTAGTCGTATATTTACTGCATATTCTCATGTGCAGATAATGTTTCCAAAACTTTGAAAATAGGGAATGTTTCTGAAGGAAAAATGTTCAAGATAAGTAAATAGGAATAGTATTTATACAATGATTGCAAACATTGTGGTAAGAATCTTCTGAGAAGAATTATCAATAGAGTCAAGAATGATTTAGATGCACTTGTGGGTGGCAGTATATATGTTAGGGTCCATGGTGTATAGATTTGGATAGACTTGTGCCAAAATTTCAGTCGCATCGTTCATTGGATGTATAATATTTGGTAAATTACTGAAGCACTCAACATTTTAATTTCCTTAATTACAATGGGAAGATAATAATACCGATATCATAGGATTATTGCAAAGATTAAGTGAATATAAATACATGTATATGTTAAATGTATATTAAATATATAGGAAGCTTATCAAGGTGCTTGGCACATGTCAGAGATCCACAGATATTAGCAATTGTGATCTATTATGGTCTTGACAGCTGCATACAAGGTAGGAAAAACAGACTTTTGGGGGAAGTGGAGATGGATTTTAGAGAAGTAAGAATGCCAGTTTTTTCCTGCTGTGGAGTCACAGTGCCAGGCTGGAGGACTCCGGTCATTATTGCAAAATACGACCCTCCTTGCCAGTTCACACTGCCTCTAAAATTTCAGGAACCTCCGTTTTTGACACCGTCAATTTTACTGAAAATGATCTAGGATTAATACATAGGAAGTGTAAGAAATTGGCTTTCTGAGGTTTTACTTCTTCATGAAAGCATCGTAGAAGCTGGAATGAAAAACTAAAGAGTGAAGTTAGATTTTCACCAGGAAAACAAATCCACTGTTTCTCAAGAGTCAGCAAAGATGATGTGGTTTTGGTCTGGCCCCTTCCTGACGGACTCCGAAAATGTCACTGGCCTAGGGCAGGTCACATTCAGCTTTGATTCATGGCAAGAAAGTGCACAAAGGATTTTTATTTTGATTTATTCTTTTAAAAGATCTTATTTATTTATTTGAGAGACAGAGACAGAGAGAGCATGAGCAGAGGGAGGGACAGAAAGAGGGAGAAGCAGACTCCCCGCTGAGCAGGGAGCCTGATGTGGGGCTCGATCCCAGGACCCTGAGATCATGATCTGAGCCAAAGGCAGATGCTTAACCAACTGAGCCACCCAGGCGCCCCCACAGAAGACTTTTTAAATGCAAAAGCAGAATACCAGTGTATCGGTTTACAGTGAATGAAGCTCAGGTGAACCGGTTTGTGCTGAATGCCTACTTACGGCCTTCCATCTGGTCCTGTTATTTGAGAAATGGAAAGCATGAGAAGAGGTTAGTTTTATAATTCTGTAATAGACAAATATTTACATCTGTGCCTCTTCTTACCCTAGGTTCCAGTGACTGACATAACTCCTGTCTGACTTTCCCCCATTTATATACTACTTCAAATAGGCTACACTCAGATGCTTCGGGCCATCCCCTTGGATCCATTTTGTACTTATTGTGTACTCTCGCTCACAGAAGGCAGACTCGTTTCCAGGTTTGGGGATAGGGTAGGGTAGTGGTGGTGTTGGTAGTAGGAATCTTATTGTTAACTCTCTTCTATTATCCATAGACAACTCTGACAAATGCATATGAAAGTTCTTTAAATAGAATTCAGTGTCCAATTGGTGTGCAGTCTCTTCTGAGATCAAATGGGCAAATCAGACAAGAAACGAGTCAAAAGGAAATCTAATAATGACATCTAATTGTAATTTTCCTTAGCAAATGCTGTTGGCAAACATAAATCATTCCATATTGGCCGTATCAGGGAATGGAGTACTTTTCACGTAGGTTGAGTTTTGGGGTTGTCAGGATTTATATTAGTTCTGCCTCAATTTTTTTATGGAGTAGGATAGAGAATTTAAAAAAAACAACACAAAACTGTAGATGTAGTTACTTAAATAGCCTCTGTTAACAACTGCCTTGCACGCCTTTTCATGCTAATGAATCCAAGGGTGAGGCATCTGGTGCTGGTCAAGGACTCCATTTGGGTCGAGCGAGGATGCAGGTACCGTGACGAAATTGTTAACAGATTGGTCATTAAATGCAGGTCAAATTTCCTTTTCATGTTTGAGCCGGGCCTGGAAAATGGAGGAGAAGGCAATAATCTGTTGAATGACTAAGTGTGCACCATGGCAAATATGTACGGCATTTCAAGTTGTAAACTTGGATGATCGTGTCCGTGCCATCCTTCAACATATAAATTTCAGTTTTAGTGACTTGAATTTAGATAATAACTATGTTGTGAATGTAATGAGTGCTCTGTACTTAATCACTTCTCATAATAAAAACACTTTAAGTAGGATTAAGGGCCCCACATTAAGAGAGGTCCATTATTAACAAGTTTTCACACTGCTCAATTACACCTAGAATGTATTTCGCTTCTCCCTAGAAACTTCAGCCATGAAATAAGCTATGTCGACAGCAGAGGTTGCTGCATTTTGAATATAAATGTGGTAATTTACCTATTAAATGCACCACCTAAAGCAAAATACTGTTCTGCAAATCCAAATTTTGACCCAACTTTCTTTTCTAGACAGATGCTGTTCAGTGTGTGTGAAACCAAACTTTTTGACTTTTAGTACAATCCTTTCTCTGTTAGAAAATGTAAAGAAAGGGGGGGGTAATCAGAAGGGGGAGTGAAACCTGAGAGACTATGGACTATGAGAAACAAACTGAGGGCCTCAGAGGGGAGGGGGGTGGGGGAATGGGATAGGCTGGTGATGGGTAGTAAGGAGGGCACGTATTGCATGGTGCACTGGGTGTTATACGCAACTAATGAATCGTCGAACTCTACATCGGAAATCGGGGATGTACTGTATGGTGACTAACATAATATAATAAAAAATCATTAAAAAAAAGAAAATGTATAAACTTTTAACAAGTAATAAAACAAAACTATCTGTTATTTCTGAATGTTATTTATCTCTTTGTTTCATGGAGCCTCATAAGAAAACAGAGTTGCAAGACAATTGGAAATTTTCTTCAAGTGATAAGTTCTCAAAACCTAGAACTCCTTCCTTGTGGCTCGTGTGGCATCAAGTTCCAACTTTCAAATCATCAGTATATTCAAGTGGGATGGGCTGACTTTATTGAAGCAACTTTTTTTTTTTTTAAAGATTTTATTTATTTATTCGACAGAGAGAGAGACAGCCAGCAAGAGAGGGAACACAAGGAGGGGGAGTGGGAGAGGAAGAAGCAGGCTCATAGCAGAGGAGCCTGATGTGGGGCTCGATCCCAGAACGCCGGGATCACACCCTGAGCCAAAGGCAGACGCTTAACCGCTGTGCCACCCAGGCGCCCCTGAAGCAACTTTCTTAATCAACAAAACTTTGATGGTTATATTCATTTGCAGAAATATTTGTTTGCATTTTCCTTTAAAAAAAATTCCAAGCAGATCAATGATGAGACAGAGGTAAATTTGTATGTGAAATGAGTGAATATTCTGCTGAAAAAAAAAAATGTGTGTGTGTGTGTGTGTGTGTGTGTGTGTGTGTGGCGTGTGTAGCAGCTCTAACAGATCTTAAAATGATAGATTCATGTTTAAGAGTAAAAGATGGCTAACAGGTATGAAGGCCACAACAAGAGCTAATATTTGTTGAGTGTTTTTCATTTTAGAAAATAATGTCATTTGAAGTCTCTTTCATCTTCAATAATCTTGTGAAGTTGCTTTCATTTTCATTTTACAGATAATGAAACAATAACTCAGAGAAATTGAACAACCTCCATTTTTTTTTGTTGATGTCTAAAAGCATACAGTAGGGACACCTGGGTGGCTCAGTCAGTTAAGCGTCTGACTCTTGATTTTGGCTCAAGTCATGATCTCGGTCGTGAGATTCAGCCCTGCATCGGGCTCCACACTCAGCGGGGAGCCTGCTTGAGATTCTCTCACCCCCTCTCCCTCTGCCCTTGCCTCATCTTCCCTCTCTAAAAAAAAAAATAACAAAACAAATAAAATATACGATAAATAGTATTTTAAGCCTTTTTCTATCTCCTCTAGTTAATTCTACACACCCTTCCACCTTCACTCTTTAAGTTCAGCTTAGCCCACCAAATAACTACTTAGTTTCCTTATAAACACTTATTGGCCAAAAGACTTCTACCAGATGGCTGTGCAGGAAGATCCTGAACTTATCTCCTCCCGTGGACACATCAAATCTATAGCTCCCAAGGGATCATGTCCCTCTGAAAGAGATCTGAAAACTGCTTCTCCACAACAAAGGCTAAAGACCATATTGAGATGGTAGGAGAGGTAGAGACATGGTTTTACCAAAACCCCACCTCTAGTGCAGTGCCACACAGTAGGGAGGGATCTCAGCAGTCTGCGGCTTCTCGGAGGAGCAAGGGGTTGGTGCCTCACATTGGGTACCCCAGCCCCTGGGATCTGCACTGAATAGATGAGTCCCCAAAATGTAGAGAAACCAAGGAGGATGATGTTCAAGGGACCCAAAGTACTATCGAAAACCGAGACTCCCTTTTTAAAAGGGCTTGTGTGTGGTCTCACTTTTCCCAAGACTCAGTGAGAAAACAGTTTTAAAAGTTCTGACTGTATTTGCGGGAGATGTATTTGCTAATGTCAGAGCACCTGCTGGCGGGGCAGGGCACAGTGGAAATAAAGGCTCTGGTGGACACTGCTTTAGGGTAGAAGCTGCTTTTAGGCAACAGGCTTGAGCAATGGAAATCTGAGTATGGCGGAAGGGCCCGCAGTAACCACTAGGCTGAATGCAAACAGCCTCATTAGGCGACCCAACTCAAGCTAACCATAGGCCCTAACTGACCAATGGGCTACTTACAACTGGGCACAGAAAAGGAAATTCTATACATTCCCACACCCCCTCGTGACCCCCTATAACTACAGTTCCTCCGCCCCCTACTGCAGACAGGGTCTCTTTTCTTGTCCTGCCAGCTGCTCCCTTGCAGTGTATTCAGTAGACTCCTATCTTCTTTGCTTTGCCTTGGGTGAATTTTTTCATTGCTAACACCACTGACCTCTACCCGATCAGGTCACCCCACATTTTGCACTCTCCCTCTAACTCTGCTCACGTAGGTGTGCTGGATTGAGCACTGACAGCATCCTCCTGCTGTCTTGCTGAGACAGGCGAGGACGAGCGGTCACTGCATTATCCTGCCTTGCCGAAGCCAGAGGTGTGGGTGGTTGCAACACTCCTCTGCCCCCTGGCAGGGGAGGGCGGATGTGATCAGTTGTTCCTGCTCCCAGCTTAGAGCCACTGCACGTGCACAGACAAGGCACTCTCCTCCTGCATTCCTGAAGCTCAGGGGTGCACCAAGTCAAGACATTTTCCTGGTGCCTTGCTGAAGCTGGGTAACACGCCTTCTACACTCTCGAGCTGCCTGACTAAAGCCAGTGGGCATGTGCAAGCCACACAGGAGAATAGCTTGTCTGTGGTGGTCCAGGAGGCTGGTGTTCCTGAGTTCCGTGGGAAGGTAGCAATCAGAAAGACCGTGGCAGGCCATTACACCGAGGGAACTGCACAGACAGCGGACTGAAACACACCCCCAGCTTTTCTGTGAAAAATGCCTATTTTTTTAGCCTGTAGCTTCAGCCTGAGGGGCAGGCTTCAGGTCTCCCACACATCTGAGGCCAAGGAGGCACTCCCAGCGAATATAAGCGGTGAGACACCGTCCTTGCACACCCTGTTGGCCTCACTATAGCTTGATAAGACCTCCCAGAAAGGAGCTTATACACTCATCTGGAGCCCTGATTTTTGCAACTTCACCCAGGGGACACCTCCAGATCTCCTGTTCCGGAGGCCAGCAAAGATTATAACTGTGGCCCCCCAGGATTGTGCATATTTGCATACTTTAAAAGCTGCTGCCTGAAGGTCTGGCTTCCAATCAGTCTAAAACTGAGTGCTGACTGAGATCACTCCCTTTGTAACAGTGACAGGTCCTGGCACATCCTCAACAATAAGGATGTATGGAGATCAATCAGGCGGTTTAGATAATCACAAAGGTTCGAGAGACAACCAAAAGCTAAGGCAAGGTTGAATAAGTTTCATTACCTATACAAAGCCATTCCTTTAAAGCAGAAAGGTAGCTGTTTCACCGGATATATAGAAACAGATACAAAAAGTCAAACAAAAATGATAAAACAGAGAAATATATTCTAAATGAAAGAAGAAGACAAACCTAAGACAAAGACCTTAATGATATGGAGATAAGTAATCTGCTTGATAGAGAATTCAAAGAAATTGTCAGAAATACGCTCATCAAACTCAGGACAAGAAAAAGTGCTCATTGAACTCAGAACTTCAACCAAGAGAAGGAAAACATAAGTACCAAACAAACGTCACAGAGCTGAGAATACAATAACTGAATTGAAAAATAAACACATGGAGTTCAACAGCAGACTAGACGAAGCAGAAGAGGTGGGTCACTGGGCTGGAAGACAAAGCAGTGGAACTCACCTAGACAGAGCAGCAAAAAGAAATAAGAAGTTTAAAATAGAAAATAATTTAGGGACATTTGGGATAATATCAAGTGGAATAACATTCACGTGATAAGGGTCCTCCTACAAGGACAAGAGGGAGAGAAAAGGACTGAAAACTTATTTGAAGAAATAAAAGAAGAAACTTGCCTGATCTAGGGAAAACATAAACATCCAGGTCCCAGAAGCCCAAAGAGTTCCAAGAAAGATGAACCCAAAGAAAACTACACCAAGACACATTGCAATGGAAATGTAAAAAGTTAAAGAAAAAGAGAGAATCGTAAAAGAAGCAAGAGAAAAACAAGTTGTTACATACAAGGGAAACCCCATAATGCTATCAGCAGATTTCTCAGCAGAAATTTTGCCGAAGGCAGTGGTTTGACCTATTTAAAAGCGCTAAAAGGAAAAGCTTCCAACCAAGGATATTCTAGGACAAAAATCATATAATTAAGGAGCCAAGACTATACATGGGTATAAAACGATCTCTTTAATAAATGGTTTTAAAAAAATTGGACAGCTGAAAAAAAGAAACTATACCACTATCTTACACCATATACAAAAATTAACTCAAAATGGATTAAATACTTGAATGTAGGACCCGAAACCATGAAAACCCCAGAAAGAAACAAAAGCAGTAAGCTCCTTGACATTGGTGTTAACAATATTTTTTAGACCTGATTCTAAAGACAAGGAAAAAAAATAAAATAAGCAAAAATAAATTACTGAGACTATGTTAAACTAAAAAGCTTTTGCACAGCAAAGGAAACCATCAACAAAATGAAAAGGCAATGTGCTGAATGGGAGAAGATACTTGCAAATCATATATTTGACAGAGTTAATATCCAAAATATATAAAAAGCTCATATAACTCAACAACCCCCAAACGAACGATATGATTACAAAATGGGTGGAAGATCTGAATAGACATTTCTGTCCAAAGAAGACATCCAGAATAGCCAACAGCCACATAAAAACATGCTCACCATCACCAATCATCACAAAAAGGCAAGTCAAAACTACAATGAGATCTCACTTTACACCTGTCAGAATGGCTATTATCAAAAAGACAAGAAATAACATGTGCTGGTGAGGATATGGAGAAAAGGGACCCTGTGCACTGTTGGTGAGAATGTAAAATGATGCAGTCACTAGGGAAAACAGTACGGAATCTCCTTAAAAAATTAAAAATAGAAATATCATATGATCCAACATCTCCACTACTGGGTATCTATCTAAAGAAAACAACAACAACAAAAAACTAATTCAAAAAAACATACACACCTATGTTCATGGCAGCATTATTTACGATGGTCAAGATATGAAAACAACCTAAGTGTCCATAGATGGATGAATGGATAAAGAGGACGCAGTATAAATACACACTAGAATACTATTCAGCCATGAAAAGAATGAAATCTTGTCATTTGCAATAATATAGATAAACCTGGAGGGTATTATGCAAAGTGCAATAAGTCAGACAGAAAAAGACAAATACTGTGTGATTTTGCTTTTATATGGGATCTAAAAAACAAAACAAACAAATAAAACAGAACAAAGCCCAGACTCACAAATATAGAGAACAGATTGGTGGTTGCCAGAGGGGAGCAGGTTTGAGGGCAGGTGGAAATGAAGGGGATCAAGAAGTACAAAGTTCCAGCTATAAAACAAATAGGTCGTAGGGATGTCATATAGTCAATAATATTGTATTAGGTCTGTATGGCGACAGATGATAACTAGACCTGTTGTGGTGACCATTTCACAATTTATACAAATGCCATATCACCATGTTGCACACCTGAAACATAATATAATGTAATATAATGTAACATGTCAATTAAACCTCAATAATAAAAACACATAATAAAAACATATCACTTCCTAAAATTAGCTTATTTTTTTTGGTAGTTTGAACATCTGCCTTCATTTGAAAGTAAGCTTTATGAAGGCAAGAGATTTGTCAGCTCTATTCAATGCCCATAACCTTTTAGCCCATAGAATGATGCCTGGCACATAGGAATTTCTCAGTAAATATGTATTGACTGAAAGAATAAATGAATGAGCACCAGCCAAGGGCCCTGCACTCGGCAGGGGCTGAGGATGGGGCTCTGAGGATGAGAAAATAGACATGGTTTCCGTTCTCCCCGTACTCACAGCTTACCTTGCAGTATAACCCGGTGACTCTTTACCGGGTAGACTGAAGAGGCTTTGTATCGAGTCCACTGTCCCCTGAACTTATAAATCTTCTCTCCCTGTCCTCCATACCTCCTATCTTTGTACCCTGCCAGGTCACTCGTATCATTAAGGTCCTTATTTCGATAGAAAATGTTTTATTTCATTTCATTTTCAGTTGCACGGTCCTCAACCCAGCAAAATTTGCCTACCTGGTACCCACGGCCTCTTCTGTTGCAGATTCCCCTTTGGTTAGTGTTTTTCTCTGCCCTTTCAGATTTTGAAAAGTGGTAATGGAGAAATTTACCCTAATTCCAATAGTGATTTTAGCTTTGGGCCTATAGGCCAGGGTGCTTCTGTCTTCAGGCCGCCCTGCTTGCTTTCACTTAACCATGTCTACTGGGGCTTAGGACTGCCACGACACAGAGTATCATCTATGGTGAAGCTCTTTGTGTTACAACATTCTCTTCCACACATCCCTTCAGAATTTATGTTTGTCCTAAACCAGTAGAAGTCAAGTGGGGGTGGGGGACCAAGAGCCCGATGTCTGCTCCATGTCATAGTTCCTCTTAGGCGTGAAAGCTGGGAAGGTCTGGTTGAGAATTTCTCTTTTCACTAAATGAGAATCATATGTTTATATTTTTTATGTTCATGTTTATGGAAAACACAATATATTGTCCTGGCTGAATTGACCACTTGATGGTAATAGAATGAGTTTAAACTTTCTTAATTACAGGTTGCTAGTAGCCAAGTGCTTTTAGGCAAGCGTCTTAGACTCACTGAACTTCTGTTTCCTCATATGTAAAGTGGGGATATGAGTGCACCTACTCCATATCATTGCTGGGGGATTAAATGAAGTGATGAGTGTGATCAGACACCTCAGAATCCCACTTCAGATCCCCACCCCTGCCTCCCCCTCTTCCCGTTCCAGCTGTGCAGCTGTGATCAGTCCCATGCAGGTGCAGCAGCTGGAAGGCAATCAACCTACGTGTGGGCCTCACCCTAACCTGGTTCAGGGCGTTCGCTGCCTGCCCTGGGTCTTCCCTCTTGATGCTGAGAAGGGGGAGCTGCGGGACACTGCTCAGGGCCCACACATGCACAGCCCAGAAACGTGGGGAAGGTAATGAGCTCTGCGGCAACCTCTGACAACTGAAAGTTGGGGACTAGATGGAATGGGGTAAAATTTTTCTCTTTTCTCCTTTTGGAGAGACTGCTCTGAGATACAGTTACAAAGCTTTGGCAGGCGGAGGTGGGGTGGGCAGGGATGATGCAGTAAGCTTAAGTTATCAGTTACACTTTGAGGTGACCAGCCTCGTCATGCATCCTTGAATTGGCTCTCCCCCCTCACCGCCTCACTGCCTGTGTCCCTCACTGTTACTCTCTGGGATTGCACTCCCTCATAAAGCAGCAGCCCTCAAACTTTTGCCTCAGTCTTTGCTTTCTGCAGGCAGCCTGAGACAGAATGTTAACGCTGGCTCAAAATAAGTGCTAAAAGTTTGTTGTGATTATTATAAGCTAAGACGAATGCATTAGTGATTGCTGATGTCAGTGCAAAGGGGTACAGGTAGAATTCTGTTTAACCAGATAATTTTCATTTTTCAAACGTTATGATCAGTTTCAGGAGACAATATACCATCTCAGGAAGAACTTATTGAAGGTTATCTTCCTAGATAAAAGTTATGTCTAATAAAAAAACTTTTGATGGCATCTTAGTGACTTGGATTTGACTTCTGCTATTTTTCTACAAAGCAGGTCAGAAACCATTATTTACCATAGTCACAGTTTTCCAAAGATTCCATGACAGTAAAAAATATTTTTCTTGAAGCAACTCAAGTGGAATGCTCCCCCTCCCCCGACCAAATTAACTTTCTGTATTAGAGTGACATATACATTTATACACGAAGTACCCAAGTGTGGAAGCAAGAAAATTCCTGGTCACTGGCTAATGCATAAGTCTACAAGGGTAAATACTAAATGAGAACCAGTATATCTCCCCTTACACATTTGCTCATCATATGAAGGAGAATTCCAGATCGAAGTTTATAAACTAAAATGATTCCTGATATTCTGTCCTTCCCCTGGACTCCTTCTTTTAAGATTCTTTAAATTTAAGATCTCTTTTTTTTTTAGAGACTCGAGTTTATATGGATAATCTTATATTTGTCCTGAATATTAACATTAGAGGACTACTCTGGTCTGAGAGATCCATTTGGAAACAAAGATAAGACATACATTTCAACTTGCATCTTCTCATACATGGTTTCTCTCATTATGATTAGACGTTTACCAAAATTTTCTTCTGTTGAATATTCTTTCAGTATAAAAGACATATATATATATATATATATCCCTGTTGAATATTCTTTTGGTATAAAAGACATATATATATATATATATATATATATATATCCCTTCTCTAAACTGAAATGTATTTTTTTTTACAGCTGTATATTCAGTTGATAGTCTGTTGTTCATTCTCATTAGCTGCTTTGTAAAGACTCTCTAGTTATTTTACAGGCACGTGTTCGGAGTTTTCTAGCAATGCTCTTCAATGAGAGGGATCGTAGCAGTTCTTGCGTGCTACACAGACCGCCCAGGACAGTGCATACCGTAAGGTATCAGAGTAATTCATTTTTATAAAGGTCGAATGAAGACCTTTTCGTTTTTCTAAATGAAAGAACTGACTCCTGGCTTGGTATTTCCCTTATTAATAGGAGACATAATTAGGCACATTCCAGGGCTAAACATATATGGGCTATTTTGGGGAGGATAGTAACCGTTCTGTAAAGTCACGTTACAAAGTGCAGACAGGACTTTGCCAAGCACAGCGGCAGGAGCTGTGTGTTGTCAGTAATCGTAAAGGCATGAAACTCTGCCGATGCAGGCATCAGAAAGGCTGCCAAAGCTGAAAAGTACCTGGCTAGCTTTTAAAGGACAGGAATACAATACTCTTACTAAGACACACTTTATAGAGTCCAATTCACAGCCAAGGAAAACAGCTTTTGGAGCTTTTGGGTGTCCATAAACAGCTAGATGAATGCAAGGAAGCCAAAACCAGGGATGAGTGGGGTATTTAAATGCTCAGCTTGCTCAGCTGCCCCAGTGTCCTCCCTCCACACCGAGGCACTGGCACAAAGAGAACCAAGAAACGCCCTACGTGTTTGTGATTTATGGACAATGTACACACGGGGCGGGGGTGGGCCGAGCACGAACGCTAATGAAAGACTCCGTCTGTTATTATGTTGTAAATTATGGAGAAAATATCTGGTCTGTTTTCTCAAGGTGATCATAAAACATGATGCTGGGGAGACGGAGGACAGTCCAGTAGTGACCCTCACATAATGCCTTCTGGTCACTCAAGTCCTGGGCGACAATTGCTCGTTGATAAGCCAGTTCAAGCGTTTTCTTAGCCAAGACACTTCATAAACCTTGCCAAGAGAAAAGGGCATGTGGCAGTAAGTTGTAAAGTGATAAAAAGCAGACATGGGTGGAAAATATTTTATCAAGAGAGATAAAATAAAGAAATTATATGAATATGATAACAGCACAACAAAGAATATTTTAGAGAAAAAATTTTGTAGTGTTGCCAGCTACTAAGGCAGAATGAATGAAGAGCAAATGGGTTGTATTTCAAACACATACCATTACACTGAGCAACGGTCACATTTTACTACCCGAGTCACATTTTTTGACTGATGCAGTAAAATTTGCAAAACACAAAGAAAGACATAGGATTTATATCATTTTTTTTTTACTTCAAATTTAAGATGGGTTTTATGGTTAACCATGCCATAAAAATGTTTTTGAAATGTTTTGAATTGCGTTATCGTTCTGAGGAAGCATCTCATTGTTTCCAACCAGAACAGAAATATGGAGTTTCCTATGGTTGTTAGACTATTGGTAATCCTAGCATGTTTTTAATGGAGAGATTTTATGCTTTAATACTACAATAATCATTACATTTAAATGGTTCATAGTGATTAGAATAGTCTAGGAGGGCTTCATGGATTATAAATTGGGAATGCTTTTTATGATTCATAAAGTTTCTTCCATTTATGATGAGCTAGTTGTACACGTAATGATTTCGTTTGATTCAACTTCTGTCGGTGGACCCTCAGATTGGAGAAAAGATTTGTGGAATATGAGACAAAAATGATTTTCTCTAAAGCTTTCCTGCTTCTTTATGTTTGTTTGCTTGAGGCGATTTTGGTTTAAGAATTCAGCAACAAAGAACTTAGATTTTGGGTAACTTTCTTTTTTTTTTAAGTTGTCATTAATTAAAAGCAATTACAGTAATTCTACTACCAAATGTAAATCACCCAAACTCAGAGGATCATTACGTTTGCCTGCTATTTGAACATTTATTTTGTTTTATTGAGCATAATCATTTGTTAAGCAGAGGGAAATTTCTTCCTTCCGTTTCACTCCATTGTGTGCTGAAAGGTAGAAAGATAAAAAATTAATTTAAAAAAAGGAATTCGAAAATGGCTTTGGGAATGTTTTCCGAGTCCACATTTTGTCTTGGCTTTGGGAATAATAATGCTGTTTTCGGTGTTATCTAACCAGCTATGATTCAGTTAAACAAAGTTTTATAAGAGAGTAGGACATGAAAGCTGCTTGACGCCCTCCTAATTCCAGATAGTTCTCTAAGAGCTCCTCAGGCAGAGCCCAGGATGTCGATTCAGCAGGTCTTTGTGTGTATTTGTTCGGGGGCATAGCTGTTCTGAGACAAAGCCAGAGTACACGGTTAACTGGTCCACACTAACGTGCGTTCTAAAGAAGTTTTACTTTTGCTTACACATCTTTTAAAATTTTGTCTTTCAAATGAACTCAGTGAAATACTATGAATTTGCAATTCACATCATGTTAGGAGATATGTATATGGGGGAACAAAAGATTTGTATTGATTTACAAAATTGGCTGAGGTCTGATGAGGGCTCTTGCACCCTTATTAGACTTGGGGAGAACCTAATATTGTCTTCGGACGTAGCGTAAAATGCTCTCAGCTAGGCAAGCAGTGGGATTTCGTAGAATGTATGAGATGGAAGAAAAGTTTAAGAATTCCTGGAAAGTTTGGTGCTTAAGATATGTGATGCCAAAAGCAATTTGCATTTTAGTGTCTTTTGTAGCTTCCTTTCTAGACTCTTTTAGTCCCTGTTTTGTTTTCTGTTTCTTTCAGTGCCATCAGTTGTCCTGGTTCTCGAAGGGAGCCAGATCCTCGGGCGCTGCTGCCCCAGCCCCTGCCGCTGTCAGGAATCTGGGGATCAGAGAGGCTGCTCTGGCTGTGTGACCTCAGGCACATTCTTTGCCTGGCTGGACCTTGGTTTCCTCCCCTGAGGGGTAAGTGAGCAAATCAGAAATATTTCTGAGAGAGAGAGGGTTTCTAAAAGCCATAGCTGTCCCTTAAACAGGAAGATAAATACAAGAGCAGACTTGGCTACCCAGCCAGTACGGCCTACGCCAGAGATTAGCCTCTTTCAGAATGAGATCTTGATAATGTTACAGCTGTGTTTAGAGCAAGGAAATAAATGTCCAAAAGGTCTTTTTGAAGTTTTTGCTCTCTTTTTTCTCAGCTTAAGAATTGAGAAATATGGGAAGGATGCTAGCAGTGAAATCGCATATGAAGCTGAGATGAAAGACTTGCTCTGCTTTTTATTAGTAGCGATTTTTTGGTGGTCTTAGTAGACCCTAAGTACTAGAACTTTTGGTTTTTGTTATGCTTTCTGGAGTGGCCACCTATCCAGTTCTTACCAACTTTTGCTTGGAGCTCCCTTCCCGTGTGAAGCCTCTTCGGGCCAGGAAAGTGGCTGGAGTTACCTTCTTTCTACAAACCCATCTCTCCGGTGTCTTTTGCCAATCATTTGGCAAACCGATCTTCTACCTGGTGATCATTATTGCAGGGGAATTTTATCTTTCTTGACGCTTTTGTTCCTTAACCCAAATGAAGCTTCTTTGTGGTGGTGTCAGGTAGAGGTTATGATCTCACTTTTGGGGTTAAAATTCCAGAATTCAGATCTTGTCTTGACTCTTCTTGCCGTAGGACCCCAGAGAAGTAATCCTCCCAAGTTAACTTTCTCCTCTCTAAAATGGGGAGAATCGTCAAACCCATCTCTGTAGTTCTGAGGATTTTGGCGATAAATCATGTAAAGTACCTAGCAAAACGGTTAGCACCTATGAAACTCTCAGGCATTATTATTATTCTTTGAAAGAGGGGATCTGTGGTACCTTCCTGCAGGTGCTCAATTCATATTCGTTGGCTATTTATGATTTTGATATCTTTTCAGATGTTTGTTTTTATATATAACTTGACTTTGCAAGTAATTCTTGTTTGGCCAGAGTTAGGGATCGGGAGGTTATTGCAAAGAAAAGGGCTTGAATTACGTTAGAAGTCGAAATAAAAATAGATGGAGCCTTCACCAGAGGAGTCTGTGGGACACTTGCCCCTCAAATTTCTCCCAGCTGGAAGAGGCAATGAGAGGTACATAGTGTCCTCTGAACGGATGTTCCATTTCTCTGCTCCAGGGTCCTTGTCTTCTCTGACCCCCGCATGTAAGCGTGGGGTCCTAATTACTGTCCAACTGTTCTCTAATTATTGAGGTTTGTGACTACCTTTTGCAATTTTTCTTGTCATGCATGTTGTTAACCTGACCACTCCGGAGTCTGGTAACATTGACCAGGTCATCCCCCTGCAGCAGGTAATTCTCATTAATGTATGTTGACGGTCATCACTTCGGGATGAGTTTCCTCCCTCACGTGTGACACTGTGGTAGCTTTGGGTCAGTCACGATAGGCTGGGTCGTGTTCAAGTAACAGACACCCCCCAAATGTCAGAAGCTTATGACAAAAATGTGCATCTCACGCTCACCTTATATGTCCCTCATGGGTCCCCTAGATGTTCTGCCCGGTAGCGTCATTTCCCCCTTCCAAAACGCCAACTTAGAGCACTGGCCAGAGCCATGGGAGGGGGGAAAAAGAACGTGTGCTACACACTTCGGCTTGTAAAGCTCCCGCTCGGAAGTGGTGCTGTATTCCTTCTGTTCCCATTCCACTGGTCAAAGCCAGTCAGGTGATCGCATTTGACTTCCACATGATGGGGCAGTCTAATGCTCCTGTTGGGAGAGGAGCTAGGTATTGGTGAAGAGTGATCCATGCTACAACAGACGCTAAAGGGTGGCCATTTTTTAAAACTCTCCCCTGTTCCTTGCCAAAGAATTCGAGTCCAGGGAGCTAGCCAGCAGCTCCAATCTGCATTCTTTTTGGGAGACCAATGAAGACGTTTATATATGTATAGCCCTCAGTTGCTCACATTTGGCTTCCAACTTGACCTATGCTGGCTCCCATGGTCATTGTGAAGAACAGATTCTTCTGGGGACTATATACAAATATGCCCTGTTTTTCATTTAATTACTAATCATAACAATGTTAATAGCAAACACTTGTTACGTGCCATGTCGTTTTCTAAGTGCTTTGTATAATAGTATATACTTTGCTTTTTAAAAATAATACTAATACATTTAATCTTTGCAACAATCGTATGAGGGGAGGTGCTTTTATTATCGCCATTTTCCAGGTGGGACAGTTGAGTCACTGAGAGGTTACGTAAGCTGCACCAGGTGATTCAGCTAGAGGATAGTAGCACTGACCTTTGAGCCCTGTGGAGTCTGGGTCCAGAGCACGCATGCTTAGCCATTTTGCCACATTGTCTCTTAAACAGAGTGGTCGAAGTAAAATGCTCAGCACAGCGGCTGGGATATATTAACTTCCCTATGCATGATCACTGCTGCTACTGAGGCTCAAATGGACTAGTTTAACCTTTTCTTTCTTCAAAGGACTGGGATGTATTTTTCATATAACTCCTCATTCTTTACAGAATTACTGGAAGGTAGGTATAAGTCAGGCAATGCTACTACCGTGTAATGGGGGATAGCTAAAAAAACGGTGATGACGCACTTAGGCTTGTGTATTCTCTTTTCTGCTATTGATCGGCTGACATTGTGCCGTATCCAAAATGCAATGTGGACTTTACCCAGAGAGGATATAATTCAATATGAGTGGGCTTATCTCACTGGACTACTCCCCAGCTATGCAGGAATACAAAGCTCATTTGTAGGTGATATTATATTTTCATCTCATGCGTTATATGCAAACCTCTATCCGCGTTAATGGGAATTTTTTTGTGCTTACTCTAGGGAAAATTGATTCCAATTATTGAGTATAATTTATTCCAACCCCTTGATGGAATAATTTATACTCTTGAGATACTCTTGAAATGTGTAACCAATAGGGAACTCTATTTATACATAAGTTTCTACACATCTTTCAATTAAATAAGAAATCCAAGTGCAAAACCCATCACTCAAGGAAAGCATATGAGTTTGTAACACTCCCGAGAGGTTTTGTGGTCCATAAACCAATAAATGGATTACACTTACAGGGCAAAATTCTCCTCTCAGCTCCCATGTGGAGCTCCTATTGACTTACCTGTGAGGCAGCTCACCGGGGATGCAAGGTACTTCAAGCTGCAAGGGGAAGAATGGTCATTTTTTCGTATGATCAATTTTAGGGCTTCAGTATTGATTGGTATAAAGAATATATTTATCAGGATACAAACTACTACATGTTTAAATACACATTTATTTTTTTATAAATACTATGACACTAGGATTTTAGCAAGGAAAAGTGCATGCACCTTTCTAACATAAAGGAAAGCAGATTTATGTGTCTTCGTATACAAATGAAGCAATAGCGG
Source organism: Ursus maritimus (assembly GCF_017311325.1). NCBI lineage: Eukaryota > Metazoa > Chordata > Mammalia > Carnivora > Ursidae > Ursus > Ursus maritimus. The sequence continues at coordinate 6,214,614 of NW_024423453.1, forward strand.
AAGAGCACTATGTGGGGTTTTTTTTGTACTAATCATATTAGCATCCCTTTAATATGACAGAAGAGACATTATGATTTTTCTTTTTACCTAAACATTTCTGGAATTTAATGAAAAACTGAAATGAAAGTTTCTTCTATTAAGCATTTCAATTTGTATTTTTTACCTAAACTGTATTGTTTATAATGAAAATCATCAATGGGAAAAATGCTGTTAATATAGATTCTAGTCCCTCTAACTTAATTTTTTTGAGCCAGCTGCCCTGTAGTGAGCGAAGAGGTTTATAAACCCATTATTACTATGTTTTGTAGTAAAATTCTGTTGTAGTTTTTGTTTGGGGAGTAAAGAAAAACACCCCTTTTAAAGACTTACTGTTTTAGAGAGAGATTTGGGACTTCTGTAATTTTCTGATCCTCAGAATAACCAAGTGTGTTTTTTTGAGAGTTTCAAACCCTACGAGGCAACTTACAAATGTATGGAATTGCTTTTGATGCCAACTTGTCTTTGACTGTGACCCAGATATTTCTTGTAAGTCTCAGAGACCCAACATCATGAGATGCCAATCCCCAACTCATAGTTTGTGAGTTTAAACTGTGGTTCTGAATTTGAGATTTTGCCAAGGCAAGTATGAACATTTATGTATTTAAGGCATTAAATACATTTATGGTATTAAAGAACACTTTCAAATTTCATAAGAATTTGTATTTTCTAGTACAGAAATACTTCCAGGGTCTTTGGGGGGATAGAAAATCTCATCTCCTGAGTGGTAAATATTTCAGACAAGCATATATAACACCTAATTTTTTATGTAGACGAGGGTATTTAATCTACTAGTAATAGTGGCTCTTTGTAAACAATTAAAAATTCTTTGTCTCTTCAATATGAAAGCTTTAATATATAAAGCCAAATATGATCTTCCAGCCCATTTTTCCTGCCACCCCGTGAAGTCGGCAGGGGCTGTGTGTGGCTGCTGGTAATAGATATGTTCAGATGGTTTGCTTGGATTTCACAGTTTTATCAGCCGACTTTATTCCTTCGGAGCCAATCCTGTTCTTGCAAAACTCTTAGTGAATTCTCTTCGTCATCTGCTGCTGTAATACAAAATAAATGATTTCAGCATTTGCTAAAGATGTTTTGAAACTGGGGGCATAATCCCCAGTGGTGATCCACAGACAGCTGCACACCCACACAAACACTCCTGGACACACACCACAGTGGCAAACGGTCCCATTGTGTCATTTCTTTCCAAGCTCTAGAAATCCCCCACACTCCCGCTTGTGCTAATGAAGAAGAGCTCTGGAATTTCTTTTCTGTCCCCAACCCACTCTGTTGCCTTCTTTCGTGTAGCTCCCATTTGGATTTTTTTTTTTTTTAAGATTTTATTTATTTATTTGACGGAGAGCACACAAGCAGGGGGAGCAGCAGGCAGAGGGAGAGGGAGAGGCGGGCTCCCCACTGAGCAGGGAGCCCGATGCGGGGCTCAATCCCAGGACTCTGGGATCATGACCTGAGCCGAAGGCAGATGTTTAACTGACTGAGCCACCCAGAAGCCCCCCATTTGGACTTTTTTTAGAATGTCTAGCTGATGGTTCTGTAACTGTTGGCAAAAGGAGAACATGGGAATCCTGTCACCCCATCTACTACCCCGGCCCGTCCTTTTCCAAGAGCATTTGATTTCATTTTCTTAGTATCAGAGAAGTACTTGGGCAAACTGGCTGGTAAAACTGCTTGGAATGGTGAGAAAGTTGTGTCTAAACACACACACACACACACACACACACACACACACACACACACATTCTTTTGGACAATTTATCCTAGTTGAATGTTACCAAACTTTTTATGATGGGAAGAAATGCCAGACTTTTCTTTGTCCTTGAAAGACAGACCAGGAAAAAGACACTCTTTTAAGAATATGTTTTAGATGTTAACCTGTCACCACCTAAACTATGAGAAGCCAAACACGATACATGTTATTGTGTTATAGAGGGTATCAGATCTAGGCTTGTGTTAAAAAAGTTAACTTTTCAAATGATCTTAATATATGGAGAAATCAAATGGTAATTTCAGTTTCACATTTTTAGATTCAAGGAAAAATTTTCTTAAACAATAAGCCAAAATTTCCATTTGCATTTATTTAATAAGTAATAATAGCCCAGTGCTAAAACAAAGGTAACTGTGTCACAATGAACTTTAATGGTCAGATTCATTCAGTTGCTTGTCTAAGGTCACACAAACCGTGAGTGGTAAAATCAGGGCTTGGGATCCCGATTTTGCGATCCTCATTCTTTCCATCCCGGCTTGAAACAAGCTCAAGGGTGGCTAAAAGTCTAGAAACCATCCCCAGGCACTGGCACCGATGACTCTATCCTTCAGTAATGAGATTTAACCAATATAAGCTAATGACCGTACATGAGAAGGGCTTGAGATAACTGGTTCAGTCATCAAAGTACAAAGAAATGACAGCCCAGGACAGACTAGGTGCTGAATAAGCTTTTATTGAAAAAGGAAGAGTAGCTCAGCTGTTTGGGGCACCTGTTGGTGGAATCAGGTAGGTTTTCTTTCACGTCATGGTTTGCTACTTAAAAATTTGGGGATCTGAGTAAATTATGTATTTTCTGCTAAATTTCAGTTTCTTCATCTGTAAAGTAGGAATAAGGACAGTATCTATCTCATAGAGTGGGGAGAGAATTATATGACGCTTAGAATCGTGCCTGGCAGTGTAAACACTTAATATATGTTGCTGATGTTGTTTTAAATCACCATTGTCATTGGTAAAATTCTATCAATTTGCAATTATAGTGAAACCGAAAAGCAGTGACCCACATAGATGTATACTTGAGAGCGATCTTAGTAGATACATACTGGAATTCACATGCTGAAATATACGTGGTAGTTGAGAATGCTCGTTTTATTTTAAACAAACATTTATATCGCATTTATTATGTACCAGGCACTCTTATAACCACTTTACAAGTACGGACTTACTTATCTTCAAAACAACTTTATAAGTAGGTGCCCTTATCCTCTTTCTTTCGAAGTGGGCAAATTAAGGAAAGAAGGGAGAGGCTGGAAGGCAAAGGAGCCAGAATTCAAAACCAGACGGAGTTTGGTCAAGTGTCTGTGTGCTTAACCACCACCCGTCCTGCCTCGCGTGGAAGGATCAGCTCGCAGTGTGGCACTCTTATGCTCATTTGTGGGCACATGATACTTCAAAACAAGAAGAACTTGGATTTAAAAGCCAATGTAGAAATAGAACCCTAATTACATAAATATCTTTGAAGCACAAGTGTAAACAATCTAGTATTTCAAAAGAAAAATAGCACAGTTGAAAAATTGTGTCTATTGAGACAGAATAAAATAAATCATTAGGAAAAGGAGATTAGAGGTAGTATGTATAGAAACATAGTGTACATTCTCTGTGTATAAATGTTTACAAACTTTTCCTATTTCTTGGCTCCACTCTTGTGTATATGTATATTTGTAACATCACTTGCAAATACAAGAGAATTTAACATCTGGCTAAAATAGCTTTTGAATGTTTCTACCTTTAGTCTCCTGGACGATTGTAACAGATGATTAATTTCCATATGCAATTGTTATGGTGTGCTGGCAACACAGACTACTTTTTCTAGGCTAAAATATGGTCAAGTCTGATGAATGCAGAAATAGGTATTATTTGCAGGGCTCCTTACATTTAATTATACTAGATGTCAGTTGCTAGTCATTGCTTAGAAATAAAGTATGTTATTGAGAATGGTAATAAATTTCTATTAGTGAAATAGCCAGTGACAAATTCTTTCATATCATTAAAATGATTAGTTTGAAGTTCTCAGAGCAGAACGCTTTCTCTATATGCATTAGCAGTTTGCTATTTTATGATATGCTTTGGATTGAGTAACTAGCTTTCTTTAACGAGTTTAGTGTAAGCCAGTTTAGTTTTAAAAGTGAAGTGTTTGTTATTTAATGAAATGCTGAAAAAAATGTCACTAGAATTTTTCTCACTTAACATTTATAGCCAGCAACGTGTACCATGGGTCATTGTGCAAAAAAATGGTTCCCTTCGTTGCTGCTGGGAATGAATAACTGACAGTTCTCGGTGAAAGCGCAACTTTACTGCTGGTGATCCACTAGCTGTTTACAAATGTCAGCAGTGAAGTTGTAAGAAATGGGCAAAAAGTGCCAATGTCCCCTGAATGAAGCCTGAGAGTGAGCGCCGTCCCCCACATTTCCAAGTATTTATCGCTGCTTACTATCATTTTTCTCTCCGAGCAAATGAATCATTTTAAATAGAAGCAAACTGATCCTCCTATTAGCAAGTCTAAATCAGTAGAGCAACATCTATTTTCAGAATCTTTGTAGCTATAAAGAGATCTTTACAGTTTGCAACGCTTTGCCCTGTCCCAAAATGATGGCATTCTGTTACAAATAGATTATTTGGGCCCTGGTGCCAGCGTCTCTATTGTGGAACCTTTGGTTGGGAACGCCGACAGCTGGGAGGAGTTCAGTGTTTTGAAGGTTATGATCACAGCAGTTTCATAAGTGCTTTATTTCAGTTCTCCTCTGGCTGCAGAAGGGACAGGTGCGGTCTGGTTCTGATTTCACTGGTCTTAATTTCTTATCTGACCTGGTAGTCAATCAAGGGCATGGGAGAAAGAGAAGGAGGGAGAGAAGGATGGGTGGGAGAAGGGAGCTGGGGGCTGTAAGCTGCAAGGGGAGGGTTCACGCGGCGGCGAGGGACAGCGTGTGCGTGCGCGTGCGTGCGTGCGTGCGTGTGTGTGTGTAGCGCTAAGCATCTGACTTTTCTCATCGAGGAACTGGCAGCTCTGCCTGTCATTCCGCACTTCTGTGTGTACGAATGCTGCCCTGTGCAAAATGGATTTCTGAGTGTTAACCATCATGTTCTTCTTTTCCAAAGGGTCTTCTGTAGGATTTCATTTGCAGAGCACAGAGGGCAATATCTAGGGTAATTCCAGGGCTTACTGGCTGTGATCTTTTTCAACTCTCCTTGTGAGAGAAATTAAACTCGGTATGAGCACCCACAGTCACAGCGAGTGCAACACCATTCCCGGCCAATGGGTGGGAAATCATAAACCCGACAAGTATTTATGAGAGGGAAAAATGAGATGTCATAATATAACAAGAATATATTCATTAAACCTTTCAATTTCGCAGAAACAGAGAATTCCCACTTCAGTAAAAGGCTTTGAGCAGATTTATCAAGTCTGATATTCTTACTTTTATGAGATTTGACTCTCTATGCTAAAAAGAGATGTATTTAAAAGGAGGACAGGCTTGCCAATGGAGGAAAACCACTAAAAAGGTGGAGTTAATATAATACTAGCCACTGTTCTTTTGATGGAATACTGGATCATTCCCACAATATGCATTAAAAAGATCTGAGCACAAACATGAGTACCCAAATAAATTATACCTTTGAATGCGTGGAAGGAATGTACTGACCTATTTCATGCTTCTAAAACAGTAGCCCAGACCGTTTTATAGCCTCTTAGAATTGTCAAGCAATTTCATTTTATTTCAATACAACCAAACAAGAACAGTTTCTACTCAAGGTATTTGCCAGAAAAACAGCTTTCAGAATTGCAGTGTGTCTATGGACTGGTTTCCTGCAAGATGTCCCAAGAGTGACTGAAGCAGCAGTGTGCTGGGACTGGGCTCTGTCCGTCCCTGTCACCCTCTCTGCTTTGAGCTCTGGGACCCGCACAGATGTGCTAAGATAGGACAGCTCTACTCACGGTTGGTAGTCAAGAAATATCTATGTGTTGAGTTTGGAATTTCCTTAAATCTACTTGCCGCAGATCGGACCAAAATATAATATGGAGAATGTTTTCAGTGGGTGGGAAAACTGGGAATTTCTTCAGTTTGAATATCTTAGAATTGAACCAATATTTGGGCATCCTCCAATGTGGAAGGCAGGTGATACTCTTGCTCTTGGAGATAAATATGTTCTGAAACCAATGTTGAGTCTCAGGTTTTACCTGTGACTGTGATCCGATTGGAATCGATGTGGAGATGCTGCGTGTTCTCTAAGGCGGTGAATATCTTGGGAAAGGTACAAGTGGTTGGCATGCTTGAGGGGAGGTGACAAAGTTGTGGCTTTTAGTCCAGATTGAGATCTAAGAGTGGGCAAAATTCAGCATTAATTCCATGTTCTAAATTATTTACAGTATCTACTAACGTTTGGTGATTAGGGTTATTATAGTATGCGGAGCCCTAAGAGTACATCTTAGAATGAAAATAGCGATAACTGATTGTTATATGTTGTACGAAATTAAAAAATATATATACCAATATCTTGTTTTAGGAGACTTAAATATGGCCTTTCTTTGTAGGAAAAAGAAGTTATCTCCTGAGAGTGAGAATACACACATCTCTATAAAATCAGGGACTCTTTGCAGCCAGAATACTCCAAAGTAAACCAAAAAGTGATTATTTTAAGTTATAAGTCTATGGCAGGAATTGTAAAAGAATAAAACATACTTTGTCCAAAAAATGTCTTTTTTTCCCCATGTATACAGTTCATATTTCTAAACAGTAACCCTTTGTCAACCCAGTCAGCCCTCTGTATACAGCGGGACCCTGTGTATACAGTGGACCGTCTGTCTGTACGTGGGGCAGAGACGGTATCTCTCTCACCTTTGGGTCCCGCTCAGCAGCCTGTGGCTGTTAACACACACACAGGAGGCCTTAAAGAGATATTTCATGCAGGAAAGTGGTTAAAGGTGAAAGGACAGCTTTTGTTTTCATGGTTAAATATTCACTACTAAATACTGCCAAATCTTCTATCACATCTCAATTTCATTTCCTTTGTTAGTATTATGGATGATTGTTTATATATCTGTTCCCCCTTCTAAGCTAGAAATCTCTCCTTTTTTAGAGCAAATGCCCCAGATGACATATTCAAGTTTATATTCCGTGTCTACTTTACCCCTTTGCACTGGCTCTGCTATTTACGACCTGTGTGACCTTAGACAGAACATTGAACATCTCTGTGCCTCAGTTTCCTTATTTGTAAAATAGAAATGGTAATCATACTAGTGTCGCAGAGGTTTTAGGTGAAGCAAAGTAGTTAATACAGTACTTGCATACAGTTAGCACTCAATACATATCAATTATTATTTATAGTAGTATTAATGCTTTCGTAGTTGACCAGCAGGGTGCTTGGCACAAAATAGGCTGCTGTTACCTATTTTCCATATTTAAATGACATTCAACAAGCATGATGGAAAAACCATTTTTTTAAAATAATTTCTGCATTTCATGCTGCAGAATCGTAGGTAATTCACATTTTCTTCTATTGCCTCAGTTTCCTGCCAGCTGAAAATAGTAAAATAACATTTCTCTCTCTGCTTTAAAGTGCTGGAAACTCTGCGGTAGTAAAATCATGAATGACCTAATTTTATCCCAGCAAAGGCATGTAAGATCTGAGTGTAATAAAGCCTATTTATATTCAGTTATAGTTCATAAGTATGATTGATTTATTCCCCCCCACCCTCCTACATCAAATTAGCATATAAAGTAAGCGCATTCTGGTGGTCACTGTTATGAAAAATGAAACATACACTTTTCTTTTTCTGAACTAAAGTAGATTTCAGTTATAGGCAACATATGTTTTAGCAAGGGTAAGTTATAGGCGAGGTGTGTTTAGGAAGAAGGAAAAAGGAAGTAGTTTGTTTACCTTGAGTACGTGGTGGTAGTTGTGCCAGCTGTTTATGCCATGTGTCCCCTTCTCTGGCCAGATGCAGCATCTGTCTCATTTAATTAGCAGGACAGTCTGTTACATGCTGGGTTTGGAAGAACGAAAGATTTCCCAAGGGTTCTCTGCCTATGGTATTCTGGAATGCTGTTATTTGTGGATGGATCTGATAACTTATAATTCTTTTTGTGTTCTCTGGCATGGTTATGGTGTAGACAAAGAACTTTCATGCCGTAGAGTGTCTGAATACCATGGCACACCTCGATTGTGATAGCATGATGGAAGGTGGAGAAGATCAAGGGCCGGAGAGCAACTTCTCACTTTCCTAAGTCAGCTGTACATTATGAAGAAACATGTTATGTGCCACTTTTCATTTTAAAAGTTTCTTGTTTTATATTTGAATCCTTTCAACATTTTAGTGGCTCTCCTTCCTGAGTATCTTGTGTTTGCCTGGTATTTATTTTCTCCTTACATGTGCTGTATTGTCACTCTTGTGTTTGCCTGGTATTTATTTTCTCCTTACATGTGCTGTATTGTCACTCTACACACCATCCTTCTGTCTGATGAATTTTGGGAAGCATGCTGAACTCTGGAAAACCTGGTGCCATAGAAGGAAAAGAGAAGAAACATTTAAAAATTAAAAGTGACTTTTAAGGAAACTTCAGCCATATATACTATTTTGGTTTATTTATCTTTAGGCCTATTACAGAACATTTCAAACATGAATGTGTAGACAGAACAGTGTAAAGAAGTGCCACACACCCATTCCTGAGCTCCAAAGGATTTTCAACTCATGGTTAATCTTTTGACATTTGTTATTTTCCTTTCTCACCCAAACATGATTTTGAAGCAAATCCCAGACATCATTTTATTTCATTTGTAAGTATTTTACCAATTTTTCCTGAAAGATAAATATCTTTTTAAAACATAACCACAATATCATGATTATATCCAAAATATTAGCAATAGTTCCTTAATATCGTTAAACACTTAGGCACAGTTTACGTGTCCAATTGTTTCATAAGAAAATTATACTTTTTTACAGATTATTTTTTGATTGGGATCAAAAGCTGTCTACATATCAAAATTGATTGATGTTTTCTTTAAGCCTTCCAATCAATAAACTTTCTCTTACATCTCTTTCTCTTTTTTTCCTTCCTGGGGTTTTTGTTTAAGGAACTGTGTATTTTGGTGGTAAATACCTAGTAGTGCAATTGCTGGGACTCCGGGAACCAAACAGAAGGTTACAGAAGGGAGGGGGTTGGGGAGATGGGGTAACCGGGCGATGGGTATTAAGGAGGGCACGTGTGGTGATGAGCACTGGATGCTAAACACAACTAATGAATCACTGAACACTACATCAAAATCTAATGATGTACTGTATGTTGGCTAATTGAATATCATCATCATCATCATCATCATCATCATCATCATCATAAAAAGAAACTATGTATTTTTCCCATGGAGTCTGAGTTTTGCTGATGACATCCCTGTAGTGTCTTTGAACACGTTCTTCTCTCCCATGTACTTTAAAAAGTTGGTAGTTGAGTCAGATTAGGATTTTTTCCCTTAAATTATTTCACTTGTTTGTATTATATTCTGTTTATATTATATTCTGTATTATATTATTGGTACTTAATGTACCAATATAGTTTCTTAAGCGGACCATTTAAGATGCTTTAAAATGCTTAACCCGTTGTTACTATACCAGTGCTTCTCAAAGTGTGGTTCCCGCACCAGAATCAGCAGCATCACCTGGGAACTTGTTAGATTTGTAAATTCTGAGGTCCCACCCTAGATTTACTAACTCAGAAACTCTGGAGGTGGGCCCTAGCAATATGTGTTTTAACAAGCCCTCCGAGTTATCTAATTCCAGTTATAGTTTGAAAATAACTGCTATGGATCATTAGTAGTCAATGACTGACCATTTGTATTTTTCAAAATTCAAAAAGGATTGGCATTTATAAAGAAGCAGATGTGTAAGTCATTCTTGCATATATTGCCCAAGAAATTACCGTTTTACTACTATAACTGCTCCTATTGCCTTACCAAATAAGGCTGTCTCCTCCAACTTCCTTCTTCAACTCATTGTACATCTCTAATTCTTCTATCAATTACCCTAGAGAAAGAAAGAAAAGAAATCTGGTAAATAGAGATCTAATGCATGATATAGTGAATATAGACAATAGCATTGTAATATAAAATATTGCTAGAATGTTAACAGTATCACAATATATAAATGTATCAGAGTGATATACTGTATACCTTAGGATCACACAATTCTCCATGTCAAAATTATCCAATTTAAAAAAATTCAGTGAAGAACTGGTATTATTAATTTGCCAGCATTCTGTTAAATTTACCAGCACCTTATTTACTCTGACTGCTGCTAAATCTTGCTGCTGCTCCTTTTCATTATGTCATGACCCTACTTGATACGTGGCTTCTCATTATTCCGGAGTAAATTCAAGATTCTTACCCTGTACTTCAAAGACCTACACCCTGGTGCCTCACTTTCATCCCTGGTTACATGTAACAATTTAATCTTTCTATTCTATTTCTCTTTTATTGGCTTCCCCTTAGAAGAGCATCTTATCCTATTCTATTCCCAAGTATCCAGGCATTTATATATTCCATTATAACTCACATTTGGTCTTTTAAGAAACCTTCCTAATATTAACCATATAATCTGAAGGTGGAATTTATTTTGGCTAATCTAGTACTTTCCAGGAGCTTCATACTCCAAAACATACATAGTAACATTGCATGAATTCATAGACAAGAGGCAGTAGTAGTGCAAAGGTTAAAAGCATGGACCCAGGGGGTTTGAATCTTTTCCTGGCTACTTAGTATCTGTTTGTCTTAATTCCTTCAACCGAGAATAATAGAAATAGTACTACCAACCTCATTGTGTTGTTGTCAGGATTAAATAATTTGCTATGTGAATGTGCTGTGAAGAGTGCCTAGCATAGTTACCTATCATTGTCTTAATATTTTATTTGATTACCTTAATTTTGGCTCCTGGGTCTCCATAAATATTGTCTACTCTAAACGATTCTTGCAGATTACAAATTCTGCCATTAAATTCTATTAATGTAACATTTAATTCAGTTCCCCTTGCAACCAGGTGCTTCTTGAGTTTAGTGATATTCAAAATAGAAATCCTTCATATAGTCTTAGAAAAATATAATTCAGGCTAGTGGGCAATACCTCATTAAAAACTTTATAATTATGTATCAAAGGAAAAGAAAACTGTGTAGCTAGCATATGTAACATAATATAAATAATGTAATGTAATAGAACATAACACAGACTTATGCTGACCTCTTACATTCTGTGAAAACAGGTAGTTTGCAGAAATGTACCTTCACTCTGTAGCGAGGCTGCTTTGGGTAACAGGGGAAATCAATGACCTATTCCATCATCACTTGCAAATTGTAACAATTACTTGTGTTGAAAGGTCTCAATGTCTAACTAGTAGTTAACAAAGGAAGCCTGAAAACTGAAATGTGTTAATGGTCATGTTAAGGTAAATCTAAAAGGCATATTGACAGTTACAATTATTACTGCTCCGGCAACATGGTGTTAGCGGGTCAAATACAATTCGTTTCAGTTTTTGGTGTTTACTACACTATGAGACAAACTAATTATGAAATGTACGTAATTTAAAACACATATATAAAATTATCCTCCATATGGCTCTGATATTGGTCAATATTAAATCACATTGTCAAACATTAATGCCAGTGGACTACTGTTTGGGTTGGCACTACCATAATTGACAAAGACTATTTAATTCCTTTTGTCAGATCAAATATTTCTTTTTATTTTTGAAAGATTTTGCTACTTTCATGTTCTGAACGCTTGCCACTTTTGACTTCTTAAATGCAGCCATGTACATACAGGGGGATTATTTGCACAGCCGCTGTGGGGGATTCCCCCCTGGTTCTCTCCTGACCCTCAAGTCGAGATCTAAGTTCCCATCCGGGAGGCGAGATCGGTACCCAGGACCACAATCCGCAACCCATAGGCAGATTCTGTGATTTTTAGTTGCTTCCTGAAGAATTTCTTTGATGAAAAGACTTGAAGGGGCACATGTTCCCTAATTTCTTAGTGCGCTGTAAATGTGAGGGGAGAGAAAGAAGTATTTCTGAAATATTTGCTTTGGAAATTATTAAAAGAAAGTGAGGCTTTTTTTTTTTAATTAGCAGAGAATCCTCTTCAGAAAGAAAGATTAAAGAAGATAAAATGGGGTAAATTTGTCATAAGGTTGGCATGAGGATGAAATGTGTTAGTATTTGGAAACAGCTTAGAATAGTGCCCAGCAGAGAGTGAGTGCTGTGCGAGAGTTAGTTGCATACTTATTATAATCTTTGGCTACTTTTATTATCAGCTGGTTATGATGTTGCTTATAAAAGGTATTTGGAGGTTGAGTGGGGCCAGCGAATGCACTCCCTTCTCTTCTTTCAGACTCTCATTTCTCTTTGCACCTTCTTTTCATCCTCCAAGTGCTCTCAGACCTGTGACTTGATGCCCACGCACCCTACCTGGTGGAGTCTATGTTCATTTGAGAGCGATGCGGTAGTCCAATTATGTATTTTTCTGGTTTCAGTGACATAAGAACTCTTCTAATTTTGAATAGACATAAAATCAACCCAGGAATTACAGCATGGACTGAAAATGGAAATTAAATCCCTTTGACATACGTGCACGGACATACATTTATATGTATATATGCATATACACACAGGCATGTATATACATGCGTACACATGTATATAAACTGTGCTGAAAGAGATATTGAGATGAAAACAAGCCATCATCCAGACAGGTGATCATGGGACGACAAAACCATGAATTTACAAGATGAGGGAAATGGAGTGGGGGTATAAAACTATGCTGTTACTATGCATTTAATTTTAATTATTGTAGGCATGGAAGCCTTGTAGCATTGAGGGGGGAGCAGTATATATTTTAAAACTTCATACCAAAAATAATATTTTCAATGCATTAAAATCTAGAAAATCTACTGTGCACATAGGAGCAGGTCACATTCTAAGGGGAAATTCTATTTCCTGCAGTTGTATTTTTATATCACCCAAAATACTTGTGAGAACCAATTAGTGTCCACAACTTGCCATGTTCCTGTTAAGTGAACCTGGCACAGGAACATCCAGCTAATCCTTTGGCAGCCTTGTGTGAAGTACTTAGGAAGCCTGGTATGTCCTTGTTCCAACCTTATGGCATTTGAGCCAACTCCAGCCACTGGCTATTGGCCCTTCATTGTGCACTGGTGAATTTCTGGCACAAAATGAGTCAGGGAGATTATTAGCAAGGGACACAAAGGGATTTTATGGGCTCTCTCTTTAAACCTTCAGAAAAATTGTTCATAACTTTATAAATGTATAGACAAGGAGGCCATTCCAAACACGAAGTATTCAATTGTATCAAGTGCAGAAATGAGTTAATACTATTATTAGAGAGGAAATATTCTCAAACGGGAGTCTACTGGTGCAGTGCTAAATGTTGGAGGCAAACTGCCTGGTGTGGAACCAAATGGGGAATTCTTCCGTGTGCTTCTCTGTGCCCATATATGATGTTCACCCTCTTCGGGGTGCTTAGAAATACCTGGGATGCCTTCTTAACAGCCTTAGGTAGTTAGTGTGGGGTACCCAAGTGGGTATGGGATCTGGCAATCCTTAAATATCACATCTTTAAGGAAGCAGGAGTGATGCCAGTGGGGTTGGGGGGCTCTCTAGAGGGACAGGAGAGAGAAATGGCGGCAGAGCCCTGACAGAGAACTGATGGGTGGTCGGGCAGGTCTGAGTTCCAGGTCCAGCTTCCCCACTGACTTGCTGTGCAAACTTAATCAAGTTGCTTGATCTTTCTCAGCTGTTTCCTCATCTGTGAAATGGGGATAGTGATAGCACTCACCTCACAAGGCTGTTCTGAGGATTAAAGGAGATATGAAAAGAATAGCATTCAGCACACTGCCCAACTCATTCTTGTAATGCTTTAACACGTTAGCTAGCAAATACTCCCTTGCCGCTATGCTCCAAGTTGCCCCTGGTCCCTATTAAGAGGTTCATCCCTAAACAAAGGGAAAAAGAACATGGAGTAAATTTAGAAGAGGCAATATGCCCTGAGACTAGTAGCATTTCATAGTCCTTAAATATGTGAAAATTGACTTTGTTACATAGAAATCATTTGATGAATAACAGATGAAACTGTAACAAATGATATATTAACACTTATAAATTCACCCTATTTGGCTCGCCAGATAAACACTCAGTTAAATTTAAACTTTAGGTGAGCAATGACTAATCTTTTAGCGTAAGTATGTCCAAATATTACATTGGACATACTATGCCAAAAATGATGAATTTTTATCTGAAATTCAAGTTTAACTGGAGGTCCTGCATTTTTATTGCTAAATCTGGGAAGCCTCACTTTTATCTTCACTCTTTTCTGATCTGATGTTTGGTTTTGTATTTTCCCACATAGATACTTTTTCTCATAATTGGTAATTTATCAACATTTTTTTGGCCCCCAAAAGTTAAATTGTGTACAAAATATTAACATAATTTAGAACTTTCTGAAATGAAAAAAAATTATGAAATGTAAATTTAAAAAATAAGTAACTCCAAAGTTCAATTACATCATAATAATACCTTCCATATATATATAATATGTATATTATATAATCTAGAGGAAATCTGAATTGTTGCTGCACATGACAGTTTTGATATGTTAAGAGCACAAACTCAAGAAAATATGAATTTTCTAAGTTTCACATTTGCACTATTTTCTCTGCTAGTGTTATTCATATATTTATTTTGGAGAGCACATTTGTAATATAATTATTAACATTCTCGTATTTAAAAATCCTTACTATTATTTTTGTTGTTTGGATAGTACCTGAAATTTACCCCAAACACAAACAAATGTCAAGGCAAAACAGAGAAAAGAAAAAAAGTCATTAAATTAAGCAGTTTTAGGATCATCGTTATTTTGAAACCAATGTATTGTAAACTGATGTCTTTAAGTAAGAGATATGCATATATAAAAACATATATATATACATAAACATGTGCATCGATTTTTATTTGTAAAAAAAAATTTATGATTTCACAGATCTAAAAGGAATATAACACTAATGTGATTTATATCCCACTGAAAATACAGATTAATAAGAAGTCCTATTTCTGGATGGTTAAATATTAAGCTTATCTGAAACAAAAGTTTTGAATTTACAAAAGCTTGTTGAAAATAGTTGATCAACTAAATGTTTTAAAATTTTTACTATTCTTGGTAATCTATTCCATTTGGATTTTTGCCTTTTTGTTTATTTTAAAATCCAAATAGATCTTCTGAAATATTAATTGGCATTTTTAAAGTTTTTTTCAAAATTTTTATTTGTAGAAGGCTAGGGTACCCAATTGCTCTATTGTCCTTGTAATTTCCTTTAATTTTTTTCAGAAATTCTCTACTGCCTCTAGGTAATGTGGTAATTAAATTGGAATAAAACCAAATAGATCTCATATAAGGAAAGAGTAAAACTCTTCTTTCGCGTGCCTGATAAATTGCTCTATTACTTCTCCTAAATAGTTGTTAGAACTGAGGATGTTATTATATTTGTGACACAGCATTTTGTGGCTGTTGTTGTTATACAATAAAACATGACAGAGCATATTCGGAATTTTAAATACGGGCGCTGTGCTGTTACATCCCGATGATATTGCGTACCTTACTTTTTATAACAGATAATAATTTTTTTTAAATATTTACTACAATCATAATTCAATTCCTCATTTCACTTTTAATCTTCATTATAAATGGTTTCTATAAAGTTCATGTTTTCATGTCATAGGTGAATTTTTATAACACACTCATGAAAATATAAACATTCAAAATTAATGTAGCTAAAAAAGCGACAAGAAAAACTTTAAATTAGTATCATTTAAAAATCAGAACGTTTAAAACAATAAAACTAAAAATCAGAAAGTTTAAAGCAGCTGTAATTTAAAAAGCCAATGTCATCTTAAACTACTACTTAAAGCGTATTCACTCTGAGGAACAGAACATATTTGGGACCAGGGGCTCCTGGGTGGCTCAGTTGGTTGAGAGTCTGACTCTTGATTTTGGCTCAGGTCATGATCTCAGGGTTGTGAGGTTGATTCCCGTGTCAGGGTCCCCACTGGTTGTGGTGTTTGCTTAAGTTTCTCTCTCCCTCTCCCTCTGCTCTTCCTCCCCTCATCCTGCTCTCAAGCCTGCTCTCTCTCTCTCTCTAAAAAAAAAAAAAAAAAAAAACCAAAAAACAAAACAATAACAACAACGAAAAAACATATTTATGACCAAAGTAAGTTCATGAAAAGAATCATACTGTTATTGACGGCTAGCTAAAAGTTTAACTTTTTAGGATAACAGCTCCCTTTTAATGTAAGCCTGTGGCTAGAGTTGCAATGGATTTCTCATTTCAAGCTTCAATGTAAATAAATCATGGAGAGAGATAAAGAAGATATAAAACTTCATTAACATAAGAAAGATCTAGGTGGTTCTGAAATCAGGATTTCTGCCAAAATTTTTAGCTCCTTCCCCTTCCCATTCTGTAAGGTGGCAATTTCTTAAGAGCTGGTTTATTAGGATCTTACTGTGCTGGAACTAGACAGTCAAGATAAGTGGGATCATTTATTATAACCAGTACAATGGCCTGTTTTTAGTATGAGGAAAGAAATTGTCTTATGAGAAGACTATGCACCAAGTCTTAATGTTTCCTCTTAGCATAAAATTACCCGAGTAGAAGCTTAGTCTGTTTTGTTTTGCTTACTGCAGTGCCTAAAAACAGGGACTGGAAGAAATGCCCCGTTAATATTTGCTGAATGAGGGGCGCCTGGGTGGCTCAGTCGGTTAAGCACTTGCCTTCAGCTCAGGTCATGATCTTGGAGTCCTGGGATCGAGCCCCGCGTCAGGCTCCCTGCTCATCAGGGAGTCTGTTTCTCCCCCTCCCTCTATCCCTCCCCCAGCTTGTGTTCTTTCTCTCTGAAATAAATAAATAATCTTAAAAAAAATATTTGCTGAATGAATGAGAAATACAGAGTTGCAGGCACCAAACCGGGGATGTGGAGAGTTTCACTCCACATTTGGGAACTCCTGGAACTGGTGGCCTCCAGCAAAGGAGTTCCAAGGGTCTGCCTCTGGCTTGTGCGCCAAAGGGGCTATTCTCCCAAATGCCATGGTGCTAACCTTTTACTTACCTAAGATGATGAGCAATAAATATCCATTCGTATAATCCTTTGCAGTTTATAAAGCACAAACAATACTCGAACTAGGATCTAATTGTTGAAAGTGAGACCTCTGTTTTCTTTTGCCTGTCTTGGTTTTGTAAATTGTCACAATCCGTCATTCTTTACAATTAGAGGAATGCTCCAGAATCTTGATAGAGAAAAATTATAAGAGTTGGAACAGGATTATTTCACAGTCTTGAAGGTAGGTGTGGTTGTAGGGCTGGCATGGAAATTTCAAATAAGATGACATTGAAGATCATTACACGTACCAACCTAAGCATTTTTTTTTTAGAAAATATATATTAAACACCAATGCTAGCTTCTCCATATTCCAGAATCTCACAGTCTAGTGGGGGAGGATAGACACGTATAGAAAAGACTAAAATATTGATGAAGTAAGGCTAGTATTTTCAAAGTGGTAAGGGGGCAGTTATTAACTATGCTTAGAAATGTCAGGGAGGGCGATGCGGAAGGGGTGGTGGGTGAACACACCATGGACAGAGCAGTGACAACTTGTCACAGTGGACTGCAGGGTTTTGGGGAATAGAGTAAAAAGAAGCCTTACGGGCAAGAGTAACAGCATATGCCAGAGCATGGGAGCTTGAAACTATAGAGTTCATTTGGGAAATTGTAAATTTGCTGACATAGCTGGAATATAGATTGCATGAAGAAGAGTAATAGGCAAGAACATTGAAATTGGCATTTAAAGGGCCTCTCGTGCCAAGCAGAAGAGGAAGTGATAGGAAACCTTGATGCATTTGAGGCAGGAAAGTGACATAATGATTATTTGCAATTTCAATGGAAACTGGTGAGTTTGTGAAAATAGTAAGGCAGTGGGAGATTCTGAGTGTAAGACTCGAAGGTTTTATTTTATTTTGTTTTGTCTTGTTTCATTTTGTTGTCTAGTTTAAGAAATCCAGCAAATCTTGGCTAAATTGGCAGTAATAAAAATAATGCTAATAGTAATAACAAATACAATTGGAGTGCCAGAGAGTGCTTTAGCCTTTTTAAAAAAATTGAGATATAATTGACATAATATTATGTAAGTTTAAGCTTTGCTTTTAACAGTATGTATAATTTCACTAATTCCTGCTTCAACCTTGTAACTCATGATTATTATTATCCCCATTTTACAGAGGAACAAACTTAGATCTGGAGAAATGAATGAACTTGCCCTACGTCACACGGCTACTCAAGTCTAAGCGCTGTGACTCCAGTACCTAACTCCTGACCCGTGTGCTCTGCCAGTTCCTCACTGGACTGTTGTAACCCGAGAGGCCGTACACCACATCTGCCTGTGGGTACACGGGGGCCCCTTTGTGCTCATCTCCCCAAATTTATTATTGTTTTCCCTGTCGCTTGCACAAGGACCTGAAGCCGTCCTCTAAATTGCGCTTGGTTATTTCCGGTCATCCCCAGAGATCGTCTCCTGTGAAACCTGGAACTATGCGCTCATGTTCTGGAAGCCCACCAGGTCACACACAGGCCCACGCTCGTCGAGCTTAGGCTCTTGCTGAAACTGTCCCCATGTTAGTGCACACCAACTCTCTCGGGAATTTGACAGCCTTCGAATGGTGATTCTGGCCTGTCTGCTAAAACTTCCATGTTTTACATGTTTAGCTAAATTAAGATGCAGTTATTAGTGCATAGATTTAAAAAATAGAATTGAAATCATTCTCTGTCCTTATTCCTCTTTCTGCTTTTTTATTTTCCTGCCATCAGGGGAAGAGGAGGAAAAAAAGGGGGGGTGGTGGAGAAAGTCCCAGTCCAAATCATAAAAGGAGGAATTAGGAAGAAATAAAGAACATTTTTCACTAACTTGGAAATTCAAATCTTAAAAAAGGAACTCAGAACAAGTTACCCTTTGTTTAATCTCAGACTCAACAGCAGAAATAAATTCTGAATTACTGTCATACTTCGATCTCAGGCAAAACATTATTTCATCAGAAAAGCCCTTACAGATCCCCCAAATAAGGTCAGCACTTTGGGGTTTTAGTTCTCGTTTTTCCTTTATAGAACCCATCTGCCTAAAATTAAATAACTAATTGCCTACTATATGGTTCAATGCTTATCTCTTCTGATCAAATGGTAGCTTTTTAAGGGCAGGAATGTTTTTTGTTTCAGACCAAATCGTTGCGTCACCCCTGGGTATAGTGCCTTACTCTGGCAGGCTCTCGGTAAATATTTATTGCACACCAGGAAGAATGAGTGATCAAACAAACTGATAGGGACAGTATCTGGCCCTCACACATTGGAGGCGCTTGATGAGTAGGGGTGATGGTGATCTTTGGCATATCGTTTCAAAAGAAGGGTATTACACTTTGAAACGTATGGGGTGCATTAAGGTGTGATTGTGTGCCACGATTGACTGTCCCATGACCCATTAGGCATTTCTCGCTGTGTTATATCTAACCTGAAATGAGGCTTAAATCAGTGTTTCCATATTTTCTGAGTTCCTTGGATCAATAGCAGCAGCAGGCAAGGGGATTTCTTTCAGTTGGAAAGAAGCCTCTATTAATGTGCTTCTTTGCTTAATTGTTTCTAAAAGACAATTTCAACAAGTTCTGTACCAATTGCTTGCTTGTGAGTGATTTGTAGAAAGAAGGCTTGCACCTTATCCTCAGTGATGACTCCAAATAGCTTTCTAATACCCAGACTCTTACAGTTCTTAAAGAGCACAGTCCAGACTTCACAGCCGCACAATTTGAAGATCCTTTAAATAACTGCATACGGTTTAAATATTATTTCTGGCATATTTGATGACTTCTGTCTCTGCTCTGAATCACCAATGGCCTCATTTAGCAGAACTGTAGGTTTTAAAAGCAGAACACTTAAAAATCCCTGGGCACTATGAATTCCATCTAAAGGAATTAGAAATTCCCTGTTCTTTTAGTGGTGGAAATCAAACCTTTTTGAATTAAATAAATACACATTCTAGAAAACAATCTTGAGGACTTACACTGTGTCGAGGCTCTGAACTATCTAAAGATGAACAGGTATGGTTCTTAACCTCAAGGCTAATACGATCAGTACATTTCAAACGGAAATGTAGAAGTCCCTTCTGCCATACTTACTCTTACGTTCCTTGGCTACACTGTGTTGTCCTGGTACAACTTCTGATATTTAAGAAGCCATGAAACACTTAGCACACTTGGCAAGAGACCTAAAATAATATTATGGACACTTAGAGTAGAACCTCAAGCACTGATTTGTCTATGGTTTCCTAAAACGTCACTAGGAAATGTAGAAGGAGAACAAATGATCTCTTTGCTAGCATATCATCATTACAATTCATTGTGCATGAAAAGTGTTTCTTGCAATTTATCATGCGTCAGTCATATGTGCACACACACACACACACACACACACACATATAGTTATTTCAGACACCTACGAGGATGATGCAGTATCTTTTCATTTCATGGAGTATTAGTCCTTCCGCAGGGAGTGGGTAGGATCCCACGGAAAGGAAGTGAAACTAAAATCAATCCGTTTGGCTGCTCGCTTATCCTTAGTCTAATGAATGCGTTCACCTCTAACCTAATTTCATCATCATTCTTTTCCATCTGAGGAAGGAGTCATGGAGATTATAATTTAACTTTGACTCCACCTGGGTCCAAACACTGTTTTCTCTCATGCCTCCCCGCTCCTGTGAAAGACACAGCAGAAAATGAAGGACTGTCTTCGAAGAACAGAACCACTGGCCTCGTGAAGTTAGGGTGCAACTAGGGTTTTCGGAGTTCCTGGGAAGGAACTGTTACTGGCAAACACGCTAATATTGGACACAGTCGTGGGAGTTATAGCTACCTCTTGTTTTGTTGTGTTGGATCAAGAGAGAGCGCAGTGTTGATTTTGTTGGTAAAAGAAGCTGCCTTTGCCTCCGCTGGGACTGTTCCAAGAGCAGAGATAGAATGAAAACACTATAAGGAAGTGACAGTGATGACTACAGCCTCAGCTGGCACGACTTCAAAACATCTCCGAGGAGAGCGTTCCAAAGAGATATCGCAGTGTAGCTCTGCTGAGAGCTATACAAATAGCTTTCGTGCTGCTTCACAGAAGGTAAAATAAGTCGGAGGAAGAGAAAACGAACAAAAACAGCACCGCCACCAACAGAACCCTCTTGTAAATAAGGTGTTGCATGACACAGCTAAATGACAGAATGGTACGTCAGCAAGACCTTCCAAACGTGAGAAACCATCTAGTAGGGATCATAGAAGCCGACAGATGGCTAGTTAGCCTTCCCTGGACACATATCTGGTGAGTGAGGGCACCCTTCATTGTGAGGCGGACCATTTGATTCTTGAACTATTTTTAATTGGTAAATACTTTTTCTTTCCTTTGAAGGACATTTCCCTTTCTGTGTCTTCTTCTGCATCCTAATTCTGTTCTTTGGAGTGCCAGGCATGCTGGCCTCCATGTTTTAAAAACTGTCATCATGCCTCCCTTTAGTCTTCTCTTCACCAAGTTCAAGATTCCTTGTTTGTTTCATTTCCCCCCACATTACGTAGTGCTCAGACCCCTCTCTGTTGACATCTCTCTAAAAAGGGGGCTTTCGGAAAGTGAACAGATGTGATTTTACAGTATGTATGATAAGTTCTCCTGAATGGGAGTAGTATGGTTTTATGATATTGGCCTAAGCTTTCACTACTTAAAAAAAAAAAAAAAACCTATCATCAGATTTTGGATAAGATGGAGCTCAAAGCCACATAATCTCTATCATCTTTGTTCACATAAGCTATCTCTAAAATAAAAGTATGGCAAAATATACTTGGAAATTGATCTTTTTGAATGGAATTGAAGCCCTTACATTTATCTCTGTTAAGTTTCATTTTTCTCACTTCTATTGGGGAGATGTTGAATTTTGATTGTTAAAGAAATGAAGCAAAAAACCTACCACTTACCGACTTTCTTCTATGTGCTAGATGCTGTGCTTTAAGGACCAAAAATCTAATGCATGGCTGACAAGCAAACAAGGAGGTATGATAATACGTGAGACAAGTAGAAGGACTCTTCTGTGTTCTGGTAACCCAAGGAGTCTGTGAATTTCTAAAACGGGTTAATAATGACACTTGAATTGAGTCTTGAAGTCTCACTAGGAGGTTTCAGGAGAACAAGGGGGTGAAGCTATTATTAAACACATGCTCCAATATTGCAAACATACAAATGTGAAAGAGAGGGGTCAAGTAAAATAAACACTTTAAAGTGTTCATTGGAGTTAGCAAGTTCATTCTTAACTTTAAAAGCCATTGCAATGGAATTGTGGCTGCAAAAGTCAGATTTCAATGTCAAGATTTGAACGACCAGTAGGGAACATACACAACTCTTTGAAAAAGCTTGGTTAAGAAGTAGCTTGCACGTGAGAACAAAGGTGGTGGGTTAAGGCAGAAGGAACCTCAGTGTGTTTATTTGTGAGGAAAAGGAGCCCATGAGGAGGGTGGAACATGCAGTATCAGAGCATACACCTGACGGAGCAAGTATCAATTAGCTTTTGCTGCGTAACAAATCACCTCAAAGCTTTGCGGCTTAAATCAACTCAGGTTTTTATTATTTTTCACAAGTCTATGTTGGCTGGGCAGTGCCTTTGGTCTGGGCTGGCTGAGATCATCTCTGAGGTCAGCTGTGGCTGGCTTGGGTTGAACGGTTTAGGATGGTCTCTTAGGTCGGGCAGTTGGCTCAGTATCAGCTGGGTCAATGACCAGGCCATGTATCTTTCACCATCCTGTAGGCTAGCCTGGGCTTATTCACCTGGTGACGGTCCTAGCTTCCCAAGAGCAATGAGAAGAGGCAAACTTCAATGCACCAGTTCTTTCAAAGCTTAGTTTCCATCACATTTACTATTGTCCCATTGACCACAGCTTGTCACCTGGCCAAACCCAGAATCGCTATGAAAGGGTGCGGATATGGAAAATTGCTGCAGCTATTTACCACAGCAGAGATGAGATGTAGGTCTCATGAGAAGGCAGGCCTGGACAAGAGGAAGAGCTTTAACGTACAGATGGCTCTGGGGGTAGTTAGCTCTGTAGGTAGCAGGCCAGTGAGTTGAGGGTATATATTGCTCATGGTTTCTTTTTCATCTGTGATGTGGGGGCTGTGTCCTGTATACAAAGGGGGTAAAGATATGAAAGGGGATTTCAGGGGAGTCATGAAATTTGGAAATACTAGAAAGAGGAGAGAGAGTTGACCAGAGACATGTAAGAAATGATCATTATTCAATATTCAAAGTCCTTTTTAAGATTTAAAACCACAAAGTTATAATGATATCTATCTATAGGTTGTTTTGATTTTTTTTTCCAACTCTTCTCAGTAACTTGATTATAGAAATGGACAAGGTATAAGGTCGAATGGATCCAAGGGTAGAATTTTAGACAGGAAAGCATTGTGGAGGTGAGGAATTATGGAGTCCGGGGACGGTATGGAATAAAACCAGAGAGGAGGCCATGAATCGAGCATGAAGTTCAGTTTTTTAGGGCCTGGAAAATTCAAAGGACAAATTCTTTTTTTTTTTTTTTTAAGATTTTATTTATTTATGTGACAGAGAGACAGCCAGCGAGAGAGGGAACACAGCAGGGGAAGTGGGAGAGGAAGAAGCAGGCTCCCAGCCGAGGAACCCGATGTGGGACTCGATCCCGGAATGCCAGGATCACGCCCTGAGCCGAAGGCAGACACTTAACGACTGCGCTACCCAGGCGCCCCTCAAAGGACAAATTCTAGGACAAAGGAACTTGGGAAAAGGGAGTCTGTGGTCACACAGATCACTGGCTATTGGTCATACAGACGAAAATAGGCTATCAGCGTTTATGCTCTCAGAGATGAAGCAGCCCTGGATTGATCACATGAGTGGGTTTTACTGAAGTGGGGAACATGTGGGTAAAGTCATCAATGAGGAATGTAATTATAGTGTATATCACATCCATGTAGACGTTGGTGCATCTCAGGAAAAGGAGGAAGACTAAGAACCACTAGGTACAGAATGTACCTCCCTCTTTAAGGAATGTTTTCCAGACTATCCTCCCTTACTAGAGAAGATGGAGGCTAAATAGGCATCGGTAAGTCTTTTGTCTCTCTGTTTTCCTTTATAAACAGTTGCCATTTCACTTCCTTTTGGGGGGTTTCCCTTTTATCAGTTTAAAAAACCCTATTGATGACTGGAATTCCTTCTAAGCCGCAGTGCATTCAGGTTTAAGACCTTGTTTCACTATTCCAGCAGATGTAAGCTCCTCCCTTTCCCCCATTTATCTTTGTTTAGTGCTCTTAGTTCCAGCTTTTACATACGTCCTTTTGAAATCTGAGCTCATCTGAGAACTCCCTTGTAACTTGATTGATTTCTTTAAATGTCTTTTCATTTTTTTTCCCCATTTGGACCATCCTTGGGGCCACATTCCCTTCTAGAATCTTTGTTCCTGAGCTCCTACCTACTTTTTATCTGAATTCGCATCCTTTATGAAGGCCCTGGCCTCATGACCTAATCACCTCCCTAAAGCCCCACCTCCTAATACTAGCATCTTTGGGCATTAAGTTTGCAACATATGAATTTGGGGAGGATAGAAACACGCAGACCATAGCAAAAGCCTCATTTAGCTAAAATTCTGTCAGTTATAGCTATCAGGGAAGAACAGATTTTAGGGGACAGGTGGCAGTCTACCACAGAATACATTATTAATCCTACAATTTTCAAACATGTGTCCCATTTCTAAACCATATCATCTGTAATGCACTGTGAATATATATTTTAAATTTATGAATTGTTTTACAAATAGCACAATTATATTTTGGTGTTGTATATGTGCATGTCAAAAGTGGAAATTTGTGCTATTGAATGTTTAGAATATATCTTAATTTTTATAACTTTGCTTGGGATTTATTTATTTTTGCAAGCTGAAGAATTTAAAAAAAGGACATGGCTTAGATCTCTCTCAAATTCCGAGAGATCTTCTTACTATGAAGATCAAAGCAATGACTACAAATGCTCCCTCATCTATGAAGCACCTCCCAAATGAAGGGTCTTCTGACCATTTATCATGTGTTCCTGGTATGTGAAAGGCTCACATTTTCTACAAATATCTCGAGCACTTTGTTCAGGGGTGTGCTATGGTGGGTCTCAGAACGATGCTGTGGAGGGCTGACCTGAGAGAAGGAATCTTTCCACAGAAGACAACTTAGCCTACATCATAATTTCCCTTCAAACACAAACTGGTTTGCTAGTCCCTACAATTCTGAAATAAGATTACAGAAGATAATCATTTGATTAGGAACTTATCCATTCTAGGACTTTCAAAACTGAACTGTTAATTTAGAAAGGGTGAACCAGGGACAAGCAATTGCAGAAAAAATGTTAAGGATGAGAAAGAATAGGGGCCTGAGGCAGAGTGCTGCGGTTAAGGGCTCAGGCAGAGTGTGGACTTGACTCTCAGCTCCACTACCTCCTGTGTGTCCTTGGTCAGTGAAGCTACCTCTCACCTGTAAAATGAAGATGACAGTGCTTTGTTCATTGGCTTGGTGTGAGGATTAAGTGAGAGCAAGCATGTGAAATACCTCATGATGCCTCATGCATATTAAATATTCAATAAATGTAAACTATTGTTCACTCTCTAAAAGGAAGCACAATTACCATGCCAAGAGTCACACCTTTCATTACGCCGTTAGACAGTAGAGAAATAGAAGCTGTAAACGTGCATTTGTTTAAACATGTTAACATGTACCTGTGGCTATTCCACTCAGCTGATTGTTGATTCTGCTCATGACCGCCATTTAAGGACCCATATTAACTCCAATTTTATAATGACTTTGAACCCAACTGGCAGAATGTTCCATGTGTACCATGACTCTTCCCAATATTCCAAGCCCTCATTTTGTTGACACCTTCTTATTCTAGAATCTAGATGTTGGTCTTGGTTAAAGTGATATTTTAATTGACTATTAAAACAACCAGAAGCCATAAAGGTAATTTGAGTATTATTTTAATTTTAATGTTAATGATTTAATATTATTTATAATAATTCAATATTAATTTAGAAGGGTTTTGTGAACTAAGTGGGCTTTGAAATGAGCCTTTAAAAACTGGTAGAGTTTGGATAGGTAGGTTCTAGAGACAGAGGAGGGCATAGCATGTAATTTTGGCAAGTGAAGGTATAGAAATGGGTAACCGAGCATGGTGGGTTGACAGAGGCCTTTATAAGAGAGAAAAAGGGAGTGCCATTGGATCTTGGAAGTGGGGGACAGGTGAAACATGGTAGGTACTGAATGAATTCTCGAGAGGGATGATGATGATAATGAAATTTTGAAATTTGATCTGATGCATGAGAATAAAAAGGCTAACACACTTTCTTGAGAAGATTAGTTCATGAAGCAAACAGTCTTTAGACCTCTTTAAACATCATGCATCTTGTGAGATGCATACGGAGAGGAGAAAGACAGGGATTAATCTAAATCTGAGGCAAAGGTATGCCGGATTTCTCTTGTAGTCATTGGTTTTCTTGCTTGGAAATTGATTTGCTCTAAATAAAATGTGCTTAAAAATATGTCGGGTAAGTAGAGTTTTCATGGAATCATATATATTCCTAACTCTGTCAGGCTAGATGAAGTATTTACACAGCCATGCATTCTTAAGATTTTTTAGTAGTGTTTTTTCAGCTTGAGGTTGAGACATAGCTACTTACATAAATTAGTGTTCCTATTGACAGTGACTCACTTGGTGGGAACAACAAATTCATTTTCAAGTCTGGCCTGACCTCCATAACCTTTCCAGTAAAAAGTAAATAGTGGTGCATCATCATGCTTTTTTGGCTAACAAGTCCCGAGAGGCAGGGAAGATTTCCTCTTCTTGTTTTTCACGACGACACCCACTGATCTACACCTGGCACTCTGTAATATGCATGTGTTGTAGATTACAACCGATGAAAGGTCCTGTGCTGTCAGCCCAGCCCGTGCTTCGCTAAGGCAACCTGTTGGCAAATTATAGCTGTTCCTCCTGCCAAATGAGTCAGTTGAGATGGAAACATCAATTTGAGATGATGTGTGCTTTCTGTTGTAAGAATACAATTTAGGGAGGTGACATGATTGTCACACGTTTGAGTTTTAAATTTAAGAGTCACTGTAGAGGAGGCGCAGAAAGAGAAGGTTGGGAGAGACATTGATCATTTCATCCAAAATATTAAATATTTTCATTTTATTAAAAATATAAGAATTGCTACTTGGCTTAAAACAAAAGCTAAAGAAAACACTGTCATCTTCTAAGAGGGCCAAGTCGTGCCTTCTCTGTGTGTGTATAAATGTATGTATGTGTGTGTGTCCAGAGTCTACCTCTATTACTCCTAAATAAAACAAATAATCTAGGATCTGAAACCGGGAGCAAATAGCGAATTGACTTAAAAAAAAGAGTCACTGAAAACACATCAGGAATAAAAGAGAAAAAGTAAACAGAAAGATGATTTGAAAGGATATGCATTTGTTTAACTCTTCATTCGAGAATCATTTATGGAGTGAATACCATGCTGCATGCTGGCAAATCCAAGATAAAAGATAAGCCTTGGCTTTGAGGATTCCTTACTCTTGTAGAGGAGACAGGTAAGATTTACCTATAGTAACAATAAAATATTATAGAATTATCTGAAACTTTCTTGTGAATATAAAGAAAATTACTTGTTTTTGTTGTATAGATTATTATCTAATGTCAAATAGTTTAGAATTTTGTTTTCTTTTTACTGTTTGATCTTACCCTGAAAGGTTTAGGAAAACATAGTTTTAATTAATAAGTTAATGAGCAGCAAAAACAAAAATAATTAAGTAAATGGCATGTGCCATTTAAAATTTTTAAACAATATCCAATTTGTGAACATATTAAGTTAACTTCTATGATTATTTGGTGTCACAGGTATCTCTGTTAGAATAGAAAATATGAGATTATTCTGATCTTGGAAATTAAGGATGAGGATGCTCTTTTGCTTGTTGTTGAAACTTCGTACTTATCTCAGAGTCTGGCACACAGTACTTATGTCCCTCATCAATTATGTGTTAAATGCTATTGTTTTCCTAAAGATTTTATTTATTTATTTGAGAGAGAGGCAGAGGGAGAGGCAGAGGGAGAGGGAGAGAGAGAGGCAGAGCGAATCTCCAGCAGACTCCACATTGAGCATAGAGCGCGACGCCGGCCTCAATCCCACAACCCTGAGATCATGACCTGAGCCAAAACCAAGAGTTAGATGCTTAACTGACTGAGCCACCCAGGCGCCCCTAAACGCTGTTGTTTTCCTACCCTCTTCCTGGCTCTAAAGGCACCATTTTGCTCAGGGCACATCGCACCACAGTTATTCAAAGAAAGTATGCCAGCCCTGTGAGGTAGATCACGGTTGGTTTAAACCATTACAATACTCCCATTCCCTTTTTGTACTGGTCGGTCTATTATGCTCCCCTTTTAGGATGATGAGATGTAAGGGCAAGTGTGCTAGGACTTCCGAGAAAAAAAATTTCTTCAATTAGAAGAGCCACAGAAGAATCCCTTCTTTCCTTCTTGAAGTCGTTGTGTATGTGTCGTAGAAGCTGTGGAAACCATGTTGTGACCAGGAAGAGAGTGCCAAGAGGATTTCAGAGAAGGTGACCCAAAGCTCTCACACCACTGAGCTGCTTATTATTAGGGTGACAACCCCTTTTATTTTGGTCACTTTTTAAAATAAACTTATGAATGAAAATATTTTAATTTACTCTAAGTTTCATATACTTTGCAGATTAATTATAATTTAAATAAATTATCATGGAAATCTTTTCCTTATTTGACAGTTAGAACATGGCATTGAGATCCCAGAAGAGCTTTCTAAGCTTCTGGTTTCTGGAGTAAGTAAACTAAACTGTCTTATTAGTAAACTGGGAAGAGTAATATTCTGCAGTGAAGTTTTGTGAAGCTAACATGATGATATTAGTCAAGTAAACAGAATAGAAAGCTTACAGTGAGTGTTGTTAGAGTGCCATATTTGTTCCTGGGTTTCCATGAAATAAAGTGAATGATTCAACACTCATCACTACAGTGTTTTCTGACGTCCTCCGCACATGCTCTGTCATGGGTGCCAGCGCTGTGGAGGGATGGGAGACAGCTACGTGTGCCTGGTGTCATGTTCATGATGCTTTACATACATCCCCTCCTAGAATCCTCATGATAGTGCTGTGTGGTAGGCACTAATATATTACACAGAAGAGGAAACGGCCACAGAGATGTTAAGTAACTTGCTGGGGTCAAACAGCTGGAAAAGGTCAGGGCAGAATTTGAATGCAGGCAGCCAGGCTCCAGAGTTTGTGATTTTATCTAATACATTATTGATATTGACTCAGAGATTACTTCACACGCCCACTCATGTTGTCTGTCATCCATCAATATCACCCTCACTTGAAACTACTCTTGCCAAAGCCCCCAGCCACCAACTTCACATTCACCAAAGTCACATTGTTGTGTTGTTTTTTTTTTAAGTTGACACTTTCCTTTATATAATGTAGTTTAAACTTTCCCCATCCCACCTCACAATATATGTTCTTGGATCTTTTCCCATTTCATACAATATTGTACACTTTCCCCCTTTAAGGTAAAGAGTTATCTCTAATGGATACATCCGTTTTCGGAACTAGACGGATGGTTTATGAATAAGGGTGGTGTTTTCTGCCTCTCCATACCAGAAGCCTCAGCCTGGTGCCCTCCCTCATGGTTCCAACCGGCTCTGCTGAGCACCGCGGAGGAAGATAACCTCAGCCTGTACTCAGGCTTCCTGGCAGTCTTGTTTTTCTCCCTTCTCATTCTCTCTCTTTCTCCACAATAGCCCATCGATCCTCAGACTGTCTTCACATCTCCCACCCGCACCAGCCAGCACTCCCTCTCCACGGGGATCACTTCAATTGTGATGGGGAAGCACAAGCTTTGACCTTCCTGCTGCCCCCTCTGCGCTGTTCTCTGGGTCCACCCTCACGTCTTCAGTCCCAGTCAGTCCTGAATAAGCCAAAGTCTGTGCTTTGTGTGTTGCCTTAACTTTTCTCCCTATTGTATCCCAAACTCATGTATGTTCAAACACACATCTCATGGCTTTTCCCTAATACCTTCCAAATATTTTCACTTTCTCTTTGTCATCACTGGGATTGAGCCGTCACTATCTGTCACCTGGATTTTAGCAATAGCCTCCTAATTTATCTTAATTCCTGAGTTTTCTTCCTCCAACCCGCACTTTCTCCAAGTCGTATCCCAGTGTCATTCTCCTGCTTCACACTCTTCAGTAACCACGCATGGCTTTTAGGAAAAGTCCAACATCTTCTGTAAGACATCTGTTCCTTTAGGATCTGGCTTGTTTTCTGCCAACAACTACCCCCTCGCCCTCCACCCAAACACATACACACACACACACACGCACACACACATGCTCAAGTGCACACACATGTTCCTTCTCATTCTGCTCAAGCTACACACAACTTCTTAAGGTTGAACACATGTTATCCTGTTTCTTTGGTCTGCAAGCATGGGCCAATACTATTCTGATTGCTTAGATGTTTCTTTCTCAGAGAAGAAACTCCTTTTCCTGGAGTCCCTATCATAGCACTTTTCACATAATTTTGAAAGTTTCTATTTTCTTTTTTGCCTTTAACCACTAAATTCTATTTTTGTCTATCCTTAGCCTGTGGTGGAGCACCTGACACATAATAGAAATGCCAAAACTATTTGTTCCTTGGAGATGTTTTTCTTCAGATAGATGCTTGATAAATGTTTGAGTGTGACGACAAGAAGGTAAACGTGGCAGCATACCTAAGCTAGATGTGTAGTGATTGTCTCCGGTGTACAGAGGAAGGCAAGAGACCTCGGGATCTGGGCAATCTGGAACCCTGTTTTCTGATTCTCCACTAGAACCAACCTTAGGAAACAGTAGAAGATCACTAAAGTTTGGATGTGCTGTCACTGAAGCAGAGTGTCTTGAGCTGGAACTTGAAGGAAGGAGTATATTTTTATCAGACAATAGACAGAGTTAAATCCATCCTGTAGAATGGGAGTCAGTCAGCAAAGTTTCATAGTTAGGAACAATGGCATGGGGTAGGAATAGTTAGAGTTAGGAATGATATTATTGGTTTTGGTTGAGACGAGGAGCTTAGTCTAGATATTGATGTCTGTAATACCAGATCGAGGAATGTGGGCAATATCCTATAGATCTGTAGTCACCAACAGTTTCACTCCACGGTGCACACAGAGTATGAACATCTTGAAAAGGCACATTGCGGTGAAAGATGGTAATACTTGAAATCACTGGAAAGGGCAGTGGAAGTGAGGGTCGAGCGTGATGAAGGCGGCCCTCTGACTGCCTCGGGCTCTGGGTCTCTGAGGCCCAGCTGTCCTGGTCTAGGCCGGATGTCCTGATGGCTCAGGACAGTGCTATACTAGCACACCTCTAATCCATTCGCAGCGCACATCGACTGGAAAGCTCTGCCACTAACAATGGGCAACTATCAAAGTTCACAAAGTGGTATTTAAGGGAGATTAATCTGACAATAGTATGTATGTGGGGAGAGTGTTTGGGGCAGGAAGACGAGTGATTACAGAAGTCCAGGTGTGAAGTAATGCATACTTGCAATGTCATGGTGTAGGAATGACAAAAATAGGGGGTCAGGAGACACAAAACTGGATGGGAGATGGGGAAAGACAGATGATATCTTAGCTCTGAACCTGAATGACTGGGAAAATGACGGTTCTACCCACAGGACAAGAAAGAGGAAGTCCTCAGGGAGAACTCATTTCTGAAGAAAGATGGTGAGCGAGGATGTACTATTAAGTTTAAGGGGATGGAGGGGCAGTCAAGGGGACATGGAACTGAGAGATATGAGAATGAAATTCAGGGGATGGCTGAGGATGACAGAGAGCAGTTTAAGAGTTATCTATGAAAGGTAATAGTTGAAATCATCAGAGTAGATGAAGATTGTGAATAAGAATATCTATCTAGGAGAAAAAAAGAATTAAGCCCCAGGGTTGCAGTTTTCAAAGTATGATCCCCTGACCAGCATCAACGTCACCTGGGAACTTGTTAGAAGGGTGAATTATCAGGCCCACCTCAGACGTGCTGAATCAGAAACTCTGGGGACTGGGGCCCAGCAGTCTGTGTCCTACAAGCTTTCCCTGGTATTCGGATGCACAGTGGTTTGAGAACCACTGCCTCGGGGTTATGTCTATACTGAGGCAGGTCAGATAAATAGAGTCAAAGAAGGGGCCAATAAAGATCAGCCAAAGGGTGGAAGGTAAATTATAAGTGGAATAATGAAAACAAAGACGAGTGAGTTTCAAGAAGACAAGGGACAAGAAAGAATGCTCAAGTGACCAAAAAGTCAAAAGAATGATTGGTGGTTGGGATCATGGGAAGAGGCAGAGTCATTAGCTTGTTACATGCGGGCACTCAGTTTTATGGAGGTTAAAGAGTGGGTGGTGAGTGAAAAGCCAGCCGTATTGTTAAAACCATTGTTCATACTAATAAGGATATTAAATGGAATAATAGCACAAAAAGAAAACATACGTAAAGAGAATGTTTTTCTCCCCGAGATATAGGAGAGACATGAGCACTTTTGTTAGCAGAAGGGAAGGCGACCAGAGGGGTGGGGAAGGAGAGAGAGGGGCTAGTGTACGCCCAGGCCTGCTTTACTCACTCTTTCTGCAATCTGTATGTGTACATACCTGTATTCATGTACCTTCGTATTTGGAACGTGTTTGCTATTTGCTACTGACGCCCGTATTCATGATATCGAGTGCATCACGCAGAGCTAGAATTCTCCAGGACAAGAACCACATAGGAGGCAGAATGGCCAAAGGAAATAGCTTTCTACGATTCGCTGATGAGTTGAATATCTATAGTAACACGTTCTAAGAAAGCCACTAGCCTGGACACTCTCTGCCTAAGAATACCCAAGTGCCACTGATACTTCCCTAGCTGAGCTGCAGAAACCCTAGAACATCTTTAGTTTTATTTTTTCTCAAGGGTAAGGTAGTTCAGGAGGGATTTAAACCAATTCATTGCAATAATAGTCTGGTTTGTGAAACTTCTATTTCCTTTCTCTTCCCGTACCTCCACGGAAGCGTCCTAATCTGTATTTATATATGGAGTTTTTTTCTTACTATAAACTTCAGCATTATGCTTCTTTTCAAAGTTTTTTGAGGTTTGTTTAAAACAAAACATCATGGTAGATAAGGTAATATTCTGTTTATGCATCTCTCTTTCATTCTTTACCCTGTTAATGTTATTATGTTTATATAATCTTCTACTCTTCTAAAGTTATTTTCAGTAATTTAAATTAGTTCTCAGATGTGTGATCCTTGATGAGTTATCCATCTTTATATGCCAACCCAGAAAAATGGGTTTATAATATGAATCCACTTCAAAGCATTTCAGGGATAATAGTAAAAATAACATTTTAAAAATATAATGACTGTTATAACTCAATTATGTAATTTCCCAAATAATCGGTACATAAAAATAACACCTTTCATTTGGATTTATAATTGAGGATGTTGTGATTAAATGAAGCAATGGGCCCTATTTAACTCTAATTAGAATATAATTCCCTGTATTAAAACATCAACAGTTCTCTCTCTCTCCTTCACAGCTTAGCTTGTTTACAGAGCTACACTGAGTCAAATCATCTGCCCCAAAACTTCACATGTGTGTAACACACACATGTATACAACACACACACATATATGCTTTTAGATGACCGAAGACATTCTGTCTTCTAGTAACGACATTATAACACACACACACGCGCGCACGCACACACACACACACGCACACACATGCACACACACACACTATTTGAGTTAATGTGAGCTAACAGAGGAACAAACTCTGTGATCCACAACTATTTAGAAGAATGACAGTGAAGGTTGGAACAGAGTGGGGAAATTGGCAGAATTCTTGTGTTCTCAAGAAGCCGTTAAATGCTCTGGGCAGGGAAGTCTGAGTGATTCTTGGAATTTACTCCTGGGAATCTTCAGTTTTAAATTAGATCAGTGGACAGGATTAGATACTTGTAATATTTCTCTACTGAATGTTGGAAAATGAGACCAATAGACAGCTATTTTTTACTTGTTTAATAAGAGAGGAGAGAGAAAGCGCACGCGTGAGAGAGAGACAGAGAGAGCACGCTCGCATATGCACTGATGCCCACCTGTGTGATTTGGGAAGGAGAGTGCAAAACAGTGTTTATGGATAAGTTAACCTGCTCTGAATATTCCAATGGATACCAAGTAGAACTTGTGATTTCTGTTTATGTTTGATTAAATATATGACACGATGACATATAAGAACATTGAATGGTTTGTCTACCTGAATATAGACCTTTTTCTATAATGTGAGTTTTTTCTATGCATTCTTGTAAAAACGCAGCTTACTCTGAAATACGTAGATGAAGATGTTACTCTTCTGCATACACTCAGAATTTTTCTTTAACTGTATCTTAGTGATCCTTGTTTTCAAACTTTTTATTTTATAGATGATGACATTGAAGTAGATATAATATTTGTAACCCTGTTTACATGCTCTTTTTTCTTATTCTCACTATTCACAGCATGATCATAATTGCTCATCCAATCTCTTTCTAGATTTAGACCTGAACTCACATTAGTGATATATGGTTAGCACTTCACATGTTTATATTTTCAAAGACTTTATACACTACAGTTTTCTCTTACCATGTGATTTGGAGCTGGTAATTTAATATCACTGTGTCTTCTTTATCTACCTACAAAGTGGTCATTATTCAGTCTAACTCATGTATCTTATATGAATTTAAGAGAGAGCCCTTCTCTGCCTTTTGGCTAAGATCAAGTGAAGAATTTAAGAGAATGGTCACTTCTAAAGTGTTTGACCTCCTAGGAAAAAAAATAGTTCTTGCAAATACTGGACATTATTTTATTTTTATTTTTGTTTTTACTTATTTTATATATTTTTTAAAGATTTTATTTATTTGTGAGAGAGAGAGAGAAGGGGAGAGAGAGCACAAGCAGGGGGAGTGGCAGAGGGACAAGAAGACTTCCTGCTGATCTGGGAGCCCGAAGTGGGACTCGATTCCAGGATCCTGAGATCATGATGTGAGCCGAAGTCAGACACTTAACCAACTGAGCTACCCAAGCGCCCCTGGACATTATTTTATTAATAAAATTATAGATATCAAAGTCAATTGGTTATACATAATTGTTCTCAGTTTGATCTTTTCCTTATTGTTTTTTCCTTATCTGGATAAGTTGAATAAATCACTAGAAATATTAGAATTTCTGAGTGCACAGATATGCCAGACTAATACTAATAATTTCATTATTTAGTTCTAATTAACAATTTATGTGCTAATTGTTTAACCATTATCCTGTCTTTCAACAAGTTTTCCCTATTAATTCATGTCCCTCTAAAATGGTCTTAGGTATACGACATGAGAATAGTTTTGCGTGCTCCAATGAATAATATTTTATTTTAAAAATAAGCTTAGACATTATTGTTTTATATTATAATTCAACATTATGGCATTGCATATGAAAACAGAGGTGGTTCAGTCCTTTCCCACAACATATTCCTTAATGCAAGCTGAGCTCTGCCTCGAGACATCCATATTTACCTCATATTCATGCCAATTGAAATTTGGAAAATCATCAGGTAGAAATTTTCTTTTCTATTATCACAAAATTTGACCAATAAAAGTCACAGACTTGGTTGTCATTCCTCTGCCCTCCCCACCTTTTTTTAAATGCATAATAGTTTTGCAAAATGTAGTTTGGCTGTGGATAGAGGACAGCAGGATTTCATATTGCCTTCCTTGATTATTGTACTTGATCTTTAATGATTGGGCACAATTAATGTTTTTCTTCAGATTCAAAAATGTAAATATGCTCCATGTGCTGCTTTTTCTTACATTTTTAAACCTCATCACTCTGGCTCTGTCTGCAGAGAATGTGCCATTCATCATTTCTACCATGTTTACTATAGATGTTCTGATCTTTCTACTCAGTGTTTATTAAAGAATTCTTTATCTTGTCATTTCAGTGCTGCTAGAAGCATAGACTTGTTAGTCCTCAGTCTTCTAATCCTTACTTTGTATTTCTTTGTTAAAATTTTCTTTCTTAGTTTTATGATTACTATTTCTTATAATACATACGATTAAATTTTTAGCATTTTTTCAATTTGCTTCTTTCTAACGGCTATGCTTTACTATAAACATAATTCAAGTACACATGGCCTTGGGTTTGGTCCTATGCAAATGCTTTAGATCTAGCTAGCATATGCTCATGACATCACAGAAATGTCAATTCAGTTTCCATGGTCTTTGATGGGTTTTTGGGGTACAACCTTTCAATTGTCCAGGGTGTTCTTTGGATGGATACTCTCAAAGATAATTACCTTAATCGTTTTATAGAAATTGCATTTTCCCCCGTTGGAAGGAATTGACATAGTGAAAATTCAGTAAAGTAGGAGTGAGTAAAATGAGAAAGAACTAATACCGTTCACATTTGTAAGTGGCAGCTGATAAAGTAAGGCAATTCAATTCTTTTTCTTTTTTATTGTGAAATGTATCATACCTTTTTTTAAAAAAGCAAACCCAATGTACACCTACATTTAAAAAATAAATAAAGAATGCTTCAGTAATTTTCCTATAGTTCTTGTATAGGTCATGTTTATATTTTGTTTCCTTTCTGTTTTAGGGTGGAACACCTGATTCATTTCTTCAGGTTAATCTTGAGCTCTCCTAGTTTCCAAAAGTGCTTTAGCAGCTCTATAGATTTCTTTCTTCCTACTTTCCTACTCTCAGAGATCTCAATTAGTTTGTCTGATTAAAGCCCGGGTATCAGGATTTTAAAAATTTCCCCATGTGTTTTGATGTGCAAAGACTTTGGAGAATTATGTTAGAGTCCGGTGTGTCTTGCTAGTTCCTGCTTCCACCTCTTTACACGTGCTAATTCCTCCCCAGGCTTCTTGATTTCTTTTTGTCCCTTGATCTGCTCCTTCAACCACCACGTTCCCATCGAAGCCTCTCTTCTTTGTTGTAGACTTCTCAGACATTTTAGGGAGAATAGAGCATCTTTTACTTTGTGGATTTTCTTCGTAGCTCCCTTAGCTCCGTTCTCACACCACTGTGCCCTCGACGCGCTGTTTCCCGTGCAGTTTTGCATTATCGGGAGGTAGCTTGGAGCCTGGCAAGTTCATGCATTCATCACATTTGCTGAGCGATTTCCAGATCAATCACGCTTCTTCCCCAAACATCATGCTTCTTTTTTTCTTATTGTAAATAACAGTAAAAGGTCTGTGCTACTAGTCGATTAGTGCCAATTAGATTGTGTCATTTGAATGGGTTTTAAATTTGCTTCCTTTATAAAGCAATACTAACGCTTTCTTATCAACGCTTAATAAAGAATCTTTTTAATGATCCCTGATAGAAAAATTTACAGAGTGGCAAAAAGTTGTGCCTGCATTAGTTTTAGGTGCATTTCTACCCTGTACTTTCTGTTTCACTCCCTTTTCTCAGTGTTCGTGCTTCGGAGAGGTGGTGGTGTGGTGGGGGCGGGAGGCGGGGGGCTGCATACACACAGAGAGCATTTGGAATCCTGTGACCTTGGTCTGGTTTCTCGACTTCTCGGACGCTCACTATCTTCCTCTGAAAATGGAAATAATACCCACTAGCAAGGGTTGATGTAAAGAGTAGATGAAATACTACCTGAGATCCCTAAGTGTCGATTATTTAGATATTAGTAGAGGTGCAAACACTTTTGCAACAGAGTGGCCTCAGCACTATTTAAATAAGGTACTTTATTTGGAATAAAATAGATGGCAGTTAATAACCACATGTACACATGTGTGGATACTTTTTATGTTTCATGGATAGCAGTCGTGCAAAGTGTGACTCCTACTCAATCCCCGCCCCCTACTTTTGGGGGATTTAGTTATCACAACAATGGGACTATTTTGCAATGATAAACTTACAGGTTTATAATACTTAGAAGCGTTATTATTACTTGGAAGTATGGGTTAGAAGCATTATTAACACTTAGAAGCATTGGTATACAGCGTTGCATATCTTTGTTTTGAGGGAAATAATAAGAAAGCATCCCAAAGACATAATTCAGAGGATTTGCACAATACCTAGAATCTTTGTCCCTAAAGCTGTGCGAGGAGAAAAGGCTTCACTCCACTGCCTGGTATAATCTTCCTCCGTACTTCTGTCAAAACCAGCTTATTATGTTCTTTGGCAAACAGGGGCCAACTCATTTTTGCTTATGTTTTCTTTTTACCACAAACTTGGTATTTTATTAACTCCATCGCTCAAATTGATATTAAAAAGGAGTTAATCGATATTAGAGAAAAGTAATATAAAGTAGTAAAAAATCAGTTTTATGTTTAATTAGTCTTCTGGGGCTACCAAGCAAGCAATTTATGAAAGTCCCCCCCCCCCATCTAGTTCATTAATGATGATCTATAAATGGAAACGTTTTGAAATTATTTCTTTTACTTTGTAATCGATGTGTATTTCGTATTATTTTTTTTTCCTGCTACACACAGGCCAATGCTTGTATTAACAGCATTTTAAAATCTAGTTAAATCTGAGAATGAATTACTAATTATTTCACGCTCAAAACCTAACAGTCCTCATGTTCATGCGTCATGAGTTCAAGCGCTGCCCACGAGTATACAGAGGAAACTTCGGGTGCGTTGCCCAGGTTTAAAATACGAGTCTCTTAAAAAAAAGAGATATGCCGAAGTTTAAAATAACAGCATGCCGATTTCTTTATAGAATTTAAAGAATGGAAAACACTTGCAAAAATATCAGCAGGCAGGGGCAGGAAGAACAAACGGTAACCAAATTGGTTCCTCTGACAAACCATAACATTTACTTTAAACCATCAGCGTGCTACTCAGTAAAAGGCAGGCTACCACTCTTTTAATAGATCCCAGGCCTTGTTAAACTCACTGGTCTGCAAGAATTACCCAGGTCAAGAGCAGGTCAAAAAGTGAAAACCCATGTGAAAGTAAACTTTGAAATATCTGCTTTTGAAGAGCCCCAGCCGACTGTCTCCTCCGTAGTAAATACAGTTCCTTTTTGTGTACGATATTGTTCAATGTGCTGTACTCGGAATCCATACAGGTAATAGAAACGGCATTACGCTATTTTATGTCCTTCCTACTGAGTGCGGTCTTCGCTTTTTCTGTAGTGTGGGTATCTTTCTTCTTTGCTTTCTAAAACCTTAAAAAGATCTAAACTTCATAAAGAAAGAAAAGAGCTGTGGCTCGGTTTTGAGTAGGCATCTCTATTTCGTTTTGAAGTATCTACGTTCTATTTAAAACTAGAGCCGTGATTTCCTCATAGCCAGAATAAAGAAGCGAGAGGGTGACTCACTGTGGAATTTATTTGCCTGGTAAACTGGGTATTAATCTGGCCTACAATACACTTGCTCCAGATTCTGTTCAAGTGTAAGGTCATACTGTGAAGCTGTTTTTCATTTTGTTTTATATGTGTTAATATAATGCCTTATGAATTACCCTAGAGTTTTGCTCTGACAGCTAAAAAGCATAATCGTTTTTCCTTTCAAGGGGATTGAAAGCAAAGCAATTGACTCTATATTTGAAATGATTTATCTAAGATCCTTTCTCTCACATCTTGCCTTAATGTTTATAGAGAATATTCTTTGAGTTTTTACTGGTAGCATTGTATTTATCAAGCTCTTTGCCTCTTTGCCTGTTTCTCAAAATTGAGTCCATCTTAGGGAATGATCTTTTAGAGTTCATTGGCAAAACTGCCTGCTGGGTTAATAGGCCCCACACTATGAGTTTGATAGGGAAGAAATGGTCTCTTGAGACTTGGATCAGAGTTCTCTTGGTAGAAAAAAATGAGATCCTTTTGTTATCTTTCAAAGAGACAAGTGACATGATTTTTCATGCATTTGACTATATAGATGAAGTGTCTGCGTACGGGGCTGTCAATTCACAGTATTCATTATAAAGACACAGTTTGAGTCTTACTATGAAGATAGAAAGAAGGTCATGTATCATCCCTCAAGGAGTTTCCCTGAACACGTGTAAAAATAATTAATGCACAAGAATATATAAGATGGGTGCCAAAGGATGATCTTGGAGGCTTTGGTGGGCAGTGGTAATAATGATATAACAGCTAAGTTATTGAGTACTTCTTGTGTATGTGGAATATTCTCAGTGCTTTATAGTATTAACTCATGTAATCCTCACAACAACCAGAGGAGGTAGGTACCAGTATTGTCCTCATGAGCTGCGGAGAGATTAAGCAACATGCCCAAAGTCACATGCAGCAAGTGGGTTCAATAATCTGGCTCCAAAGCTTATGTTTTTAAAAACAGTGTCAAGTGTTCTAAGATTGAAGTGAATTTTAAAAGATTTCAGAGGGAGAAGAAATCGCTTCCAACCAGGATTACTAAAGAAGGCTTTGTGCGGAAAGTGGGGTTTCCATTGATTTCGGAGGCTGAATAACTAGATTGTAGTTGCATGCGAGTGGGGTCTGTGGCTGCCTGTGTCACCGCTGTTCACCAGGCACCCAGCACTGGGACGGGTGCACACCAGGCACATGGCGATCACCTGTGCTCTGGATGGCTAGGCATGGTGTCATCCGTATCCTCGTTGACCTGTCCATACATTTTAATACTGCATTCAACTCTGTGGACAGAGGCTTTGAAAAAGCATCCATCCATGGATGTTCTGCTTGAACTTTCATCTAGTGAAATCTTTGTAAAAAACCTACATGACTCTAGTCCCTCTGTCCTCTTTTCCATGTCCTCAGTTGAGTTCTAAGAACTACGAGGGACTGGTTTATGTTTGTCTGTGACCTGGATCTTTAATATTCATTTGTTCTCTCCTTTCTAGTTTAGACACTCCTAGGCCAGAGTCATAGTAATAAATTTTTTTTTTTTCAAATTTTGGTTTTATGTTTTTTATCACACTAAGCCAGTTTGCTGCCGGCAATAGAGATAAATAGGTGATATGAGAGAGGATGAAGCAACAAATTGGAGATTCAGACATGCTGTTTACTATATTTGAATAACACTGCAGGAAGTCTTTTAAAGAGCAACAGGCTTTTTGTTGAAGATCTCCAAAATTTTTGCCCACAAGATAACTTTGGGAGGCATATAAAACAAATACATGAAAACAAGATTTGATATTTGTTGAGAAAAATGGTTTTGTAGTCAGACACTTGTGGTTTCAAATCCCCACTCTTTTGCCTTTGGTCCAATGAGAAGAGGAAAGTTAGTTAAACTCTCCAAGTTTCAGGTTACTCATCCTTCATAGGACTTTCATAAGAATTACATAATATGTGTTATCTTAATATATAAATGCACAGCATGGCACCTTGTGCATAGAAAGAATTCAATAAATACAGGTGGCTGTAATAGCAATTGGTATTCCCATTTTTAATATGGAAGGAATAAGAAGGGATTCCTATAACTCTGCTGATTGGGACCTTCAAGAAGCTTTCAAAGAAAAGATGGACCGTAAAGATGAAGTGAGGAAGAAAGGAGGAGGAAGCACTTCAGTAAGAGGGAGAAATTGTCGAAGGAGTAGAGGAGAGAATAAATCTGTCTCTGTTAAGTCAACTTGGTGGGAGATGGGGCCCAGCAGGCGGCCGGTCAGTATTAATGGCGCTCCTCCATGATGCTGGGATATGCAGGGGCAGACTCGACATCTTTCTGAGCACAAATAAGTAGTTTAGAGTCTCCTAAAGAGGGGATGGGAGATGATCAAAGTGGTATTTTAGGAAGATTTGATCTGGCTAGGATGTGGGTGGACTGGAAGTAGAAGGGGCTCTAGGTAGGAAGGCCAACTGCAAAGATTTTGTGTGATAGTCTAAAACAGTTGGTAAGTGGGGAAGCAGTCGGAATGTGGAGTGAGGAGACCAGGGATCCGAGAGACTCTGCAAGGAAAGAAGAGATGACTTGGAATGCAGGAGGGGTGTAAAAAACAAGAAAGTCGAAGAACCCAGCAGATTCCACTTTGTGTGTGAGGGTACGTGTTTTAATTTTTAGACATTCTAAAATTTTAAAATCATGGTTCCGAAATATCTTAGTGATACTGTAAAAATGACACTGTCTACAACTCTTGTAAGATATTGTGATCATGTGAAAGGTTAACTGAGCTGAGAATTTAGACTTTAATGTAAATAACTAGGTCTTCTAAATCTTATCAAATCTTGGGCCACATTGTTTAAATTGAGTTTTATCGTAACTATCTCTCCTTTAAGTAAATTACTTTCTGATGTGCTAGAGGAAAAAAAAATCCTTTCACATTAACCAGATGAAGTAATGTCAGTTTGCTTTTGAAATTGTCCATTTTATTATCTCATCATTCTTTTTTTCCTGAAAACTGAAGCAAAAAAGCAAAAAAAACCAAAACCAAAACCAAACAAAAAACAAAACAAAAAAAACCCCTTAAGACAATATAATTACATCTTTAATCATATCAAAGGTAAAATGAACATAATATAAAGTAGAACATTGGGATTTTTTCTTACAAATGAGGAGGAGGGGATTCATGTTTCATTACTCAAGCTGATGCACTCGAAACTTGACCAGGAAAAAAGTCACTTTCTCAGAGGGTAAATACATCATTCATATTGGGCGGCGGGGGTGGGGAGGGGGGGTGTCATGTAGTCCAGTATCTTATTTTAAAAAGCCAAAGTTCTCTCTCTTTTTTTTTTTAAAGAATTTTTATTGAGCACTTTCAAATATTACAGAAACTCTGAAAATCATCATTCCTAATTTACAAACAATGAAGCAGAAATTCAGTGTTTAAGCAATACATGCAAGTTTACATAGCTACTACATGAAACATCGAGGGTTAAACTTGGTTCCACCTATATCTGAGAAATGCTGCAATGTTCACGAAATCCCTCACACATGCAAAGATAAAAAGCCAGAGTTCTCTTCTTAATGCCAACCACGTTCGGATATCTGCTTCAGCACGTTGCATCCGGTTACTTCTACAGCACACATGGCCGTCAAAATTACTTCTCCTTCCATTGCTAATAAGAAATAGTGGAATGAAAGAGTCATGGGAATAAAACAATACGGATAGGGCCACCAATTTAAAATTGTTTTGCCTTATCAAGTCTCTCCTTTTCATTATTTTACTCAGGGTTGCAGCTTTTACAATGTAAACTCCAGAGTGAAAACACCATGAGCTCATTTCTGAAATAGAGAGTAAGTTGTATTATTCTAGTATTATGTGCATACCAGAGAGCCAAGTTGTCACAGGTGGGATGTTTTATTAATAGTTATTAATATTTTCCAAATAAATATATTTCATGGTTATTTAATTTTAAC
This sequence comes from Ursus maritimus, assembly GCF_017311325.1. NCBI lineage: Eukaryota > Metazoa > Chordata > Mammalia > Carnivora > Ursidae > Ursus > Ursus maritimus. Next base: position 6,257,926 of record NW_024423453.1, read on the forward strand.
TTACATGATATCTTCGATTCTGGATATTTGGCTACCAGTAAGTATCATTTTACAACTATTTTACAATATATATCAGTTATGGTATTTAGAACTTTGCTATGTAACTTCAAAAATAAGAGAATACACACTCAAGATAACACAAAAGTGATACAACTGGGTAAGGGTTATCAAGAAATGGTATGCTGCCTGTTTTTATTAATTTGGCTTAATTAGAACTTCTTTTTGAAAAATTATGGCAAGGGTGATAATTAAAAACTATTTTAAAAATCCGTGCTTTCTGGTTTTGCATCTTTCTTCATTTGACTAGGAAGGAAAACTGTCTCAAGATGAAGAATGGGAGCTTTTGTTACTGAATTTGCACCATTTCCTAGGTAGAACCCTGGTGACAATCTCTTTTAATCTTTGTGTTTAATTATTAATTATTCTGTTTGTTTGGCTCTGCTGTCTGACGGTATTGTTATGGAGACTACACGACACTATTCCGTTTCATCAGGGAGCTTGCATTTTTATTTCTTACCTAAAGACTACGTTCATCCCAGGTGGAGAACAGCCCAAGGTGTGTGGCAATGACATGAGAAATAATTGCTACTTCTTAATTTTTAGACATGGATTCATAATTTAGAAAAATCTAGTAGTTGTTCTTCTGCAGCCTGGCTAATGTCCCTTGTATTGAAAAATCACACTGGAGACTGTTTATTTACAAGGGTCTAAACATGTGTATCTTTATGGCTTTCTCCTGTCACCATGAATCACCAGCTATAAGTTGTCCTTTGTTGGTTTTGGTAAAAATCAAATGAAACCCAGCAGGAGATCTCAGAGTGCATTGTCCAAGAGTGTAAAAATGCTGTGTTGATGACAGATCATACTGTTTTTATTAAAGCTAAGAACATTGACTTTACTTTGCTTTTTGACCCTGGTACTCTACTGTCAAGGTGATTTTATTTCTACAAATTTTCCTTCTGCTGGCCTCATCAATGATTCACCATAAAACATTAGACAAATTCCCATCATCTGTACATGATTATAGCAGATTCTGTTGTGCTGCTCACTGCAACTAAAAAGATGTTTTTCAGCTTTGTCTGAAGAGGAATCAATTTACTAATGTTCTTCCCTTGCACAATGTCTTCTGGTTTTGATACCAACTTATAAAACGATAAGAACTCAACATCAAGTATCCTGATGTGCTGTTAAATACCATTTTCTAAAAACTTTAGCTAATCTTGGTGTATTTTTTAAAAAAAGAAACAATGGTGTATTTAGCAAACAATGACTTATGAACGGGCAGGGTACGTGGGATTATCTGATCTGTTTAAAACACAAATGTAGCAGAGAGCTCAGTTCTCAGATCTATGACCTGTATTATATGTAGAAAATTGTTCACAAACAAGTTAAAAAGGGACTAAATAAAATAGTAGTACAGACAAGATTCCGAAGCATGAACACTGCTGCGTAACAGTCTGTTGAAGGAACGGACACCCAGAATCGTCTTCTTTGTAATCCCAAATTGGTTTTCATTTTGTCACTTCTTTAGTGCCGTGCTATTCTATGCCCTAAAATGATTTTATACAGAATGGAAACATTTACTGTATGTTTTCAGGGGATATATATTCTAGAAGATTACACGGTAACAATAGTGAGTAACAGTCATCACTAACTGAGCATCCGGGCACTTCGAGGTGCTTTACCTACATTATCTCATTGCCTTTCAACCCAGCAATTTAATCAATACTCTGATAAAACTGAGTACCAGAATGTTTAAGTGGCTTATCCAAGAATTCAGAACCAGTGAGTGACAGCACAGAGAACTGAATGCAGATTTGTCTAACTCACAGCTAGAGTTTTCTTATACTTTTTGTTGGCAGACAAGAAAAAGGAAAAAAAAAAAAAAGGCAAGACGCCCAGGCATTTGAACTCCAGTGTAGCTCCCTGTTTGTCGCTGTTGTAATATGCTGCCACCATGAGAGGCTTGGATCACGTAATACTCTTTCCAGAAATTTCTAAATGGCTACATCTTTGACTAAGAAAGTGTGTAGAAATATTTCAGTGTATCAATTGGCGCACTCCCTAAAACTCTGGCTCAGATTTTCAACCTCATCCCTTTCCAGTGTCCTGAACCCAACTTGGACTTCATGATAGTTCCCAATACACCTTTCGATTGTTCTTGTTAGAGGAAAATGACTCTCCTCACTCACGGTTTCCACGAAGAGAGATTTCCCCTTAGTACACTATTGGTCTTTTTCTGTCTCAAACTTTTCTATCTCTGCGGAGATAGAGTAACCTTTCTGATGGATAATTGTGAGCAGAGTGATGGGGCATGTTTGGCAAAGTCGGCCATTCTTGACTTGGGACCTGGCTGCTGAAATTTGGGAACTTGCTGTGCTGGGGCGCAGGTGTGGAGCTGCCGCCCTCGCTGGGTCAGTGTGCTTATCTCCGGGATTCGGGTAGCAGGCGCATTTGGCTCTGGAGCTAAGCTGCAGCCTTCAACATGGCACTGATGGCTAGTAAAGTCCATATTTTGGCGGCTTCTTTGTTTATTTTTCAACTGGCTTAGAACGTGGATGAGGAACGCTCTCTCTGAGATTCCAAGAATGCTATTCCCTCTACCTAGATCACTTCCTTCGATATCCGCGTAACTGAAGTCCCATTTAACATTCAAGACCTTCTCATTCTTTTTCTCCTGTGAATTTCCCTATATGACAGCCCCACATGGAAAGAATCTTCCTTTCCTTCAAACCTCCTTAATACTTTGTTGCTATGTCTTCAAATAATGTGTACCTTAAGGCTTACCTTTAATTTATTTGTTCACTTTATGAGTATAAATTCAGACTATTTGCATTCTCCTTACACCTGGGGTTCTGGAGTTAGGTCAGTTGATAATTCAGGCGTGGGCCTTATCTCCTTGAATTGTTAACTTAGCAGAATAAGTACCCATTGAAAAGTCATGACCAATGGAGTGAATGGTAAATGGAAGTGCAGGGTGCTACACGAGGTGCAGGGGTGCCTAACCTAGACTGGGACACGGCCAAGATGGCAGTCAAAGTCTCAGTCAGGCTGTGTTCTTTTCTGCAGCTCAAGGACTCCTTCCAAGCTATTAAGTCCCTTGAAGAAGCGACTTTCGTGCTAATACTGGGAAAATAAATGGGAGGTACCTGGGTGAATGGACTAATTGGCTAGGGGGGATGAATGTGGATAGAACAGTTCACGGGTAAATGAAGTAGCAAGTACAAAGGGTCCAAGGTGAGCAGAACACATCACAGGCATTGGAATTAGACCACATTCTTAGAGAGCAGAGTATACAGTATAATAAATATTTGTTGAATTATTTTTCATTAAAGTGAGTCCTCTTAATCTTTACTTGGAAATAATCTATAATCATAATGATTATTATTTGTGGAACATTTATAGTATGCCAAGTACTGCGTTAAGCATTATAAACACATTAGCTTAGTTAATCTTGCAAATAACTTTATTATGGTACTGTTATCTCAATGTTAAGATAATGAAACCAGATTCAGATACAGTAAGTAACCTGTCAAAAGTCATAAAGCTAATTAGTAGTAGAGCCTGAGAGACAGGAGTCATCTCACTTCCAAGTCACCTCTTTCTCAGACAAAGACTATGCACTGTCACTACTGCTACCGAATATGACCTCTAGTCAGTGTTTCCTGTGTGCTGTCCTAAGTGCTTTATGCACACTGTCTTATTTAATCCTCCTAACAGTCGAATCAGGTTTATGATATTGCTTATTACCCCTGTTTTACAGGGAAAGACATTCAGACCCAGGGTGGTGAAGGAGCCAAGTTCACAGAGCCGGTGGGTGGTGGGTGCCAGGACCTGAATCCAAGACAGCTCTCTCTAGAGTTCAAGATTTTTAAACACAATTTTCAGAAAAAAAATACACCTATAATAAAGGTGTTTGCCTAGATGCTAAGAATCTTGGAGGAAGACATGCTGAAAAAGTTTGTGGACTTTCAGAATAATTGGGATTATAAGAGCCATGGACAATTATTTTGAAAAAACCTGATTTTAAACATTAGTATATATTCATGTGTGGATATTACTTAGAAAAAGTTTATAAAGATAAATTGCATTGGAAAGAAATGAGTAGCGGATAGCAAATAAGTTTTGTTTAGTTGGGATGTGGCAAAGAGTACAAACCGTGTGTGAAAATACGGTCAATTTTGAACAAGAAGCCATGGGGTGGTAGGCGATAAAGTGGTAGTTTCAAGATTCATGAGCAGGACATACCGTTTGATTTAGAGAATATTAGCTATGATTCCAATTCCTAAAATAAGAAGTTCATTTGCAAAAAGATGCTTTAGGATGATTCCAATACTTATATAATCATAGATTTTTTTTTTCCCAATAGCATACGCATCATCTATAGGCCACCTGATGATATATAGAAATTTACTTTGGGGAAATTGATTAAATGAATTAGAATAGAATCAGAAATGAATTAGATAAATATTACTCAGAGATTTGCTTTCCTGGAATTTTGAGATTTTTCAGGTGACAGAGGATTCTGAAGATTACTTCATGAATTTATTCCTTGTGACAGAGATTATGAAACTGCTCCTATGATGGCTATAGGGGTATGACGTCACCTTGAAGTGATGGTATTGGGGGTTAACCCATGGGAAGGTGAAATGGCCTCAGTTTGTCTTGAGCCACAACCTACTCCTTCAACCCCTCACGCACTTGTTTTTATCTCATCTTCTGTCTCTCAGATTTCCAGCATCCTCAATCTGCCTCGGGCTTTTTTCCTGAGACTTAAAAAAGCTGGTCTTCTTTGGCCCAATCAGTGCTCACTTTATCTTTTCTATTAAAAATCATCTGTCCTGGACCACAGCTCTTGAAGACTTCAATCTCTACTTAACATGTAATTTAAGAAATCTTGCTGATATATTAATGCTATTGTACTAATAGGAAAAGTCTAGCACCTGGTTTTCTCTCATGGGTACCAGAAGCACAATTTGATACTATTTTTTTCCTTTAAAAATATGACACCAGGGACTGAGAGGGGAGTAGATCAGAAAGACAATATTTCCTGAACCACTTAGTTAGATTTCTGGCTGCTTTCGGGCAAATCATTATACTTTTCTGGGATTCAGATGCATCAACTTTAAAATGGAGATAAGAAACTTACTCTTACTAATTCATATTACTGGAATAAATGAACTCACCGAAAGAACAATTTTATTGATCCCATTTGATTGTGAGTTTATAAAAGTCATGATTCAAGTCTTCACTACCTCGTAGCATTCAATAAACATGTTTGTATCTGAAAGTATAAGTGATTCATGTTAGATTCAATGTAGTAACATAAAGGGAATTTCAACTTAGGTCGAAAGAGGAAGGTATTGGGAAAATACGTTGTTTTGTTTGTTTGCTTCTAAGTCAGATGGTGTTCTGCGTGCCTCAGGTCATAAGTGCTGGATAACCCATGACACAACAGCAGAGGAGGAGAAAGAAAGGAGGAGGGGGAAGAAGAGTTTGGATTTTGAAGGGAAGATGGATTCAATTTTGAGTTTGGCATGTTTGTGAGACATTGTGTGCGATAGCTGGTGGGTGATATGGGGATGGAATTCAAGAGATAAAGCTTTGGGAATCAGCTTATGATTTGGAAGGATGTGCAGAGTATGAAGCAAGAGGTCCAAGTATGAAAGTTTGAGGGAGATCAATACTTCATAAATTAGCACAGGAGGATGAATCAATCCCCAAAGTAGGGTGATATGGGGTGGCCAAGAGAGTATGGTGTCGAGGACATTCAAGAATCAGGAATTTGCTCAGCAGTCTCAAACGCCACAGAGAAATCAAAGATAACTAAAAAAGGCACTGACCCACTGCCAGGAGTGTGAGTGGTTATTGGTGACCTTGGGATGGTATGAGTGGGAAGAGAAGCAGAATGTTGAGAATAGAATGAGAGGTGAGGAAGGGAAACAGTGACTTCGAAAGTCCTTCAAGACATTTGAATGAAAAGAGAGAGAGAGGAGTCAGTAGCTCTAGGAATCACAAGGTGAGAGACCAAGAAATCTGAGGTTATTTCAATACTGTTGGGAAGTCTCTATTAAAGATGGAGGTGTTAGAGAGAAAGAATAATTGAAGAGAATGAGCAGTTTCCTAAGGGGACAGGAAGAGCATAGGCTCTGGAGCAGAATTTTCTGGTTAAAGAAAAGAAAAAAGAAGAAAGAAAAAAGAAAAAGAAAGTTTTGCCACATGTTTTGGAGAGTGATGAGTATGCTGGATTTGTTTACTTTTCTGTAATAGTAAAATGGTCATTGTAATGTTTCCTGCCTTATCATGACTTTTGGCCTAAACTTTTCATCTGTTTATGTAATATGTGTATGTATGTATATATATACTTACTTTAGTATAAGGTGCTGTTACTTACAAAAATGTAATTGTGCATTACTGTGACATGCTTTAATAAAATAATAAAGTTATATTTGTGTTCCAGAATTGCTGAATTGAATATCTGCCCCAAAACAGCTTGTGTATATAGGATAATACCTAACCTTTCAGTCCCCATGCAATTCTAAGAACAATACATGAATTTTGCTGTGCAGTAAATGTATGAATTATGCAATTTATTAAATAGGAAATTATTAGAACTCTTGTGAGTTAGTTCATTTATTTAATACTTCTTGCATGTGTAGATCATATCCAACAATAAAATATTTTTTCTGCTTTCCTGCCTTTCTTCAAGAACTATTTATTGAGTGTTTACTATGTTCCAGGTCTATTTTTATTTATTTATTTATTTATTTATTTATTTATTTAATTAATTAAAAAAAATTTTTTTTAAAGATTTTATTTATTTATTTGACAGAGAGAAACAGCCAGCGAGAGAGGGAACACAGGCAGGGGGAGTGGGAGAGGAAGAAGCAGGTTCCCAGCAGAGGAGCCTGATGTGGGGCTCGATCCTAGAATGCTGGGATCACGCCCTGAGCCGAAGGCAGACGCTTAACGACTGCGCCACCCAGGCGCCCCTAGGTCTATTTTTATAACAAGTCAATTTTAAATGGAGTGTATATAGGATATATACTCTCTCCCTAGCCCCTTGAGTGAATGCTCTAGTGTTATGCAGCCAGTTACCACAAATTTCACATCTTAAATAAACACAGTCAAGAATCTGGGCACTTATTATCTGGGACCTTGGTTCAGGCCATTCAGGGTGTTGGCCAGGGCTGTGTTCTCATTTAGAACTCAAGATTCTCTTCCAAGCTCCTTGGTTGCCGGCAGAATTCAGTTTCTTGTAGTTGTCAGACTGTCCCCATTTCTTTGCTGGTTGCTAGCTGTTGGCCCAGGACCAATTTTTTGCAGCCAGAGTCTGCTCATCTTCTTGCCATATGACCCCTCCATACATAGAGAGGACACAATGTGATTGCTTCCACAGGACTAAGAGACCGTCTCACCCTTCTGATCTCTCTTGTCAACGTGCTGAGAACCTGAATAACCGTGACTTGTCAGTTGTTCATTAAATAAAATGGTACTCCCTGAATAACGTGGCTAGTTCAGCTCAGACATTGAATGATTTACTTTCCCTTGAGATGACTCCTTGTCATTTTGTTTTTGGCCTCAAGACCCTTTCAGAAGGTCAGGAAGGTCAATAACATTTTCATAATAATACCAAGATGTTATTTGTTTGTTTGTTTGTTTTCTAACCGTGTTGACAGTTGCAAAAGCAAGAGCAAACAGGACGACTAGCACCTTAGCATGAGTCAAGGCAGGGATGTCAAACTCATAGTAACTAGCAGTCAAAAAACAAATGCCAGGTGCACTTAAGAATGTCTTTGGTGAAACATTAACAAGTATACATTTTATTAAATCTTGGCCCTCGAATGCATATCTTTTATTATTTTCAGTGAGGAGCTGAGAAGCACACAGAAAGTTTTCAAGTTTTAAATATTCAGAGCTGACCATCTTTTTCTTTGTGTTCCTTTGTTTTGCTTTAATGTTGAGAAAACTTTAATTCTTAACGTACCTGATTATATTACACTAGTTTTATTCTGTACTTTAAAAAAGATACTTAAATTTTCAATCACTTAGAGTTTCTTTTGCTTTGTTGTACTAAAGATGATCTGACGTTTCCCCCAAAGTGTTAAGTGCTCGCAACATCACTGTCTCAGAGTACTTTCTTTATCTTATTTTGTATTTTTGTATTTTTTTTTTAAAGATTTTATTTATTTATTCATTCGACAGAGAGAGACAGCCAGCGAGAGAGGGAACACAAGCAGGGGGAGTGGGAGAGGAAGAAGCAGGCTCATAGCGGAAGAGCCTGATGTGGGACTCGATCCTGTAACGCCGGGATCACGCCCTGAGCCGAAGGCAGACGATTAACCGCTGTGCCACCCAGGCGCCCCCTTATTTTGTATTTTAACATATAATTCGAAGAGCCATAAATTTGGAATTTCATTTAGGCATAATAAATAAAAAGAAATTCTTTCAACCTCTGTAAACATTTGAAGGTTACCTAAAATTCTGAACAGAAAAAACATTAAAAAAATCTCTATTATCCCTTTTTTAAACTCCTAAATTCAAGAGAAAATTTTAAAGTTATAGTACAGTTTTGGTTATTCCAATTTTATTAACTACCATCTTTATTGAAAATATTCTACATTTAAGGTGCTGAATATATTTTAAAACTTTGGCAGTATAGCCTAGATTTGAAAATGATATATTAATAGAAAGATAACTGAATTTGAAATAAAAAAAAACTTGCTTACTACTTAGAACCATGCCACTTAGAAGTTGAAAGTCGTTAGGCAGGGTGTTTTGTGTTAGTTTGTTTTCATTTGTATTTCATTTGTTTCTAGCTTCTCCAAACTTCAGGGTCTTCCTTAACATGTAAAGCAAGGTCTAATTGTTACCCACCCCACAGATACACTGTGAGGTTTGGATACAATAAGAGCACCTGTTTGCAGGGTGTGCTCAATAATTGCTTCGTGAAGCTCACTACCGTTTGTGGTAATGTACTTCTACGATAATCTGTTCTGAGTTATGGCTCACAAATGGACATTCAGAAAAGAAACACTTTCTCAGTTTGGGGACTTTTATGAAACACTTCCCAATACACTGAAGTTTATGTGAGTAATACAATACAAATTTGATGCATAATATTTTATGTATTTTTTTATAAAACTAGTAAGATATGAGCAATTATAAACTGTTTCTTATTAATTATATTTTTCTCTTCTATTATAATAATTTTATTTGCTTCTCTGTAAAAAATAATTTATAATCTCATCACATTTCAAATAATTCAAATGGTCATCCTATGAAACTCTCAAAATAGTTATGAAAACAGAATGAATGAATGCTGGGAGAGATGATAAAAATATACATTTGCAATTAGACCAGTATTTTTAAATTCTATTGTGATACACTTTTGAAAGAAAGTATTCATTGGACATTTAATGAACATACATATTTGCATGGCAAAGGAATTCTTAAAATTATTTTTAGTAACTACATGAAACAAAACTATACATAAACTTATAAGTCAACAAGTAGAAATTTTATAGTCTTTTTAATAGTCATATTTCATATATAAAGATATAAATAAATCTCACGTGGGTTGATAATTGCACAACAGGCATTTTCTGTATCTAAATGATTATGTCTTTTATGATACACTTTGCCTATGCGAAGTAGAATAATAGTGCTCTATTTTAAAAAAATGGCATTAGTTTTCTATCAGGTAGAAAATTAAATTTAATGTTGTTCAACGATAGCAGCCTCGCCACTTTAATGGATTTGCCACATTGATAAAAGGTAGGCAGGCATCCAGAGGGCTGACTTTTGCATTTATTTTCTCAAAGCAAAGGGCACGTAAGCTAAACATTTCAAATGCATGTTTTGCCCTGAAAGCATGAGCGCTATTAGGACAGGAGGAAAGAAATCTTGTTCCCTGAGTGCCCCCGCAGTAAGTCGTGAGTTCTAGGGCTAAGCCAAGCTGGCACGCAGAACGGGTCGCTGTTGATCTTTTATACTAATTTTGGATTAATTGTGATCTACGGCCCTGCGTAAACATGCTATCCTAGTGCTTTTGCTTCTCCACAGCTAAACATTAATCCTTCTTAATGCTCTAAGTCAACTTTTAGTCCTTAGCAGAATTTACCTTAATCTCTGGCTAGTAAGTTAACTGATTTACAAAACATAATTCATGAGCCCAGAATCTTAAGGATGTGTGAGTAGCAGCAGCCTACCTTTAAGAATTGACTGGACTGGATTCTTCAAATGCAACACAATCGGGTGAAGGAGACGACCCCAAACTGTGCATCTCGGGAATCTAGTTGTTTTATTGCATTTTCATTTAATAGGCCAACAGCTGAACTTAAGTTTGTTTAAGATTATTTGTGTGTGTGTGTGTGTGATTGCCATTTGTAATTTTATAAATATTGCTAATAGGAATCAATTACTTCTCTGCTTTGTATTTTTTCTCCTTAGTTCTTTGCAACTAATGTAGTCAGTCATCTGAATTAGTGACAGATCTTTCTCCATGCTTAGGTACCATTTTATTTTATTTCCTAATTATTTAAACATGTGCATTATGGTCATGGAAGACTGCCCTGTATACCATGTCTGGTTTTAGTCTTTCACATTGGAGTCTGACCATCAATATTAGCGATGACAACTTCAGATGGTTCTATAATGGTTTGGTTTCGAAATCATTCATGTTGCTTGTTTTTTTTCATCTGAAACTCCCTTCTCTGTTGGAGCCTTCAGAGGTTTTGTTCTCTCTTACTTCCGGCCAGCCGGGCACTTTTATATTTGGTGGTCTGCTCCATTTTATTTTATTCAGGGTTCTCTGATTTCTTGCATACTTCCTTTCTTTAGTACATTTCTCTCAAATTATTAAAGTTTGCTATGTCAAACCTCTCCGAGTTGAGGGGCAACAACTTGTATATAATTTGTAAGTATAATTCTTCTTTACCAAATTCTGATTCCATAGACCTTTTTTTTTTTTTTTAAATCAGAGGATTATAATAGCTTACATTGTCTCCCTTGTACAGACATTTTGGTTTTGGTTGGGTCTTTCTATAGCCATCCGTGGAACTGTTGGGTCCCCATTGCTTATTCATGTATATGGTAAACACAGCCCAGAGATGGAGGTGAGAAAATGGGAGGAGTAGCCCTATCACCATTGTGGGGAGAACACGCACAGAAGATTCTGCATTTAGGGACTTGTTCTTCCTTAATATAGATCACTGGTTCTGAGCATGAATGTTTCTTTGGAGTGAGGTGGGCATGGTTGTGCCCTCACCTGCATTCCTTGATTCAGTGTCACAGCTGGATGAGGAGGGGAACCCTCGTTGTGTACCTCGCCCAGGTGAGGAAGTGTGGGAGCAAGTGTTGTTGAGGAAGTGCTGTGGTGTCTAAGGCTTATCCCGATGTTCGTGATAAATCCTGCCCCAGTCAGGGTTAGTTCAATTTAGACTCTGGAAGATGTACTTCCAGGGGTTATTTGTGACATCGATTGTCTAGTAATGGGAGGGAGAGCCCTGCTAGGGAAGGATCAAATCCTGGGAGAAGGGGTGGGAATTGCCCTAAGGATGTTTGTGAAGAATTAGGTTATGCGCCTCTGAAGTGGTTCTCTCCCCAGATGGTTGTCCTGAGGGTAGATGGGCAAGGCCAGGGACAGGGCATGTCTACTGAGAGCCCTCTTCGGAATGATCTAAGATTCTTGCTGCTTTGCGCTTTTCCTTTGGACTCCAAAGATAGTCCTGTAAAACGGACTTTCTACCAGCCCCACCCCCACATTTATTCTACTATGATTCTCTTTGGTTAGTCTCTACATTTGGTAAATTGTGATACTTGATCCAGCCTCGAGAGAAAGTGATAGAATAAAGATGGGGGGAGTGAAAGGAGTTTGTGTGAGCAATCAGCATCATGTCAAGAGAGGCCACGGTCCTCTGGTTCCAGGGGGCTGTGAGTGGTGGCGGGTGAACTTTGAGAAAGCGAGGCAGGGAAGTGATAGGAAATGTAGCAGCCAGCGAGGAGGCTCAGGGGTGGACTTCACACATTAAACAATTCCTTACTGAGTGCATATTGTGTGCTTGGCCCTGTTTTAGGCACTTGGGAGAACCCAACAAGGAACAAAACAAAAATTCCTGATCTTGTGGGGCCTACATTCTAGTGGAGGATGGAGGTGGGAACAGAAAATAAACAAGAGAAATGATAGAGAAATAAACTGTATGATAAGTTAAGGATAAGAAGCGTTCAGAACAGAAAAACTAGAGCAGCATTAGGGAGATGGCAAGTGCCAAGGAGGCATGCGGATGAGATTTCAAATGGTTATCAGAGTGAGTCTCTTGCAATGATGAGGTTTGACTTTGGAAAGGACATGCAGGTGTTAAAAATGAGCCCTGTGAATATCAGTAGGAAGAATGTTCCAGACAGAGGGAACAGTGAGTGCAAATGTCCCGAGGAGGGCATGAGCCCAGGTTTTTCTGATGGGCAGAAGGAAGCTGATGCCGGGATCACGGAGCAGGTGAAGGCAGAAGGAGGAGAGAGCTTGGGAGCTTGTCCTGTGGAGCCAATAGGCCTGCCACCACCTTGACTTTTATTTGGGTCCAAATGCAGTGCCATTCTGGGAAAGTGATATGACCTGACTCAGGTAGTTTTTTGGTTGAGACTTGATTGCTAAGTGGTAAAGTTTGGAGCAGAGAGAACTTTAGAAACTAATGCCTGTTTCCTGCAAGAGCAGGATGTTGCAAAGATGGTGCTAGATGCATTTCCCTGTCTACTGAAACATTTATTTCTTTCAATTTAGGTTTTTGAGATTGCATGGAATAATATTCTCAATTGTCTCAACTTTGTTTTTAGATCCTATGTAAAAGATTGTTTATAGTTGCCATAAGTATTTGTTTTTCTTTTTGTCTTCCTGAGTTACACGTTATGATCTAAAGTGTGCACCTCATCCACGTTCTACCCCTGGATTCTACAGATGAATGGCTCCTATAATGTTTTGTATTAGCGGCTCAGAATTGCAAGGGAAAAACTATTGTTTATTAGTGATTTCTGATGGTTGGGATAGTATCATAGGAAGCTTTAAAGTGAAGTAGGAGGAGGGAAAGGGAGGCAGCGAGAGAAATAAAGATGTTATCACAGTGAAAATCTGAAAATAAAACATGGAAAATCTGAAAATAGTAATGGATACAGATGTGCCTTGCTTTAAGATGATACGATATGTAGAAATTCAAAAGTTCAAGGCAGAATTTCTAATTTGACAAGAGAAAGATCGGATTTTTTTTTTTGAAGATTTTATTTATTTATTTGACAGAGAGAGAGAGACAGCCAGCGAGAGAGGGAACACAAGCAGGGGGAGCGGGAGAGGAAGAAGCAGGCTCCCAGCAGAGGAGCCTGATGTGGGGCTTGATCCCAGAACACCGGGATCACGCCCTGAGCCAAAGGCAGACGCTTAACGACTGAGCCACTCAGGCACCCCTAAAGATTGGATTGTTAAACCCTCTCACTCTTCAGGTGGGGAGATAGGTGTCCAGCAAAGCTAAGTGGCAGAGTTCTGCTGACTGCAGATTTCCTAACTTCGGGTGCTCCCTGCTGCTCTGCACTGCTAGTCTATAAAGGGGGTGATTATGGGTGTTGTAAAACTGTTCCCCTTTGAACAGCTAGTTTCCCTAGTGATTTTAAATATTTTACAGGCCATTAACTACGCATTAAAGAGACTGGTGGCTATAAGGATGTCTATCAAGCTCTTGCAAATATTAATGAATTAGAAACAAATAAGAATTTTGAAATTAGAATTTTAGTTAGTAGGAAAACATGATTTAATTTTAAAGCATCAATTAATAAGTAACTGAGGCCATAAAGTTAGATATTTCCCTATAGGTTCACAAGACTGATGGTCATGTATTATATATATATGTTGCATTATTATAATATATTGTTATATATATGTGACAATATACATATATTATGTAACTATATATATTGTTATATGTATATATTACATATATATGTAACAATATAAATATATATAAAAATACATATTGCATCTATATTACATTATATATATGTATGCGTGCGTGTGTGCGTGTATATAATATTGTGTATATTACAACCAATACTGGCAAATTGAAGACAGAAAATGCGTTTTTGTGTTCTTTCTGCCCCTGGCATGGTGCCCCTCATATAGACTCTTGAGTTGATTATTAAATTAGGTTCAGTTTAAAATACAGAGTATCCTTCCCATAAAGGAATCCAATGGCAATCCCGCAAATGGGTTTTATTTGTTACATACAACTTGGCCAGGACTTTTCTTAATTATTTAAAGATTGAAATACTTTGTTCTGGGTTATTTGCTCAAACCTCACAATCACACAAGTAAGAATCACAAGTATTCTTCAGCAATTAGAGAATTCAAAGGGAAATGTTAACTTTTAATGGATGGATATATCAAAACCTTCAAATATATACTTAAATTTATTTATTCTCATGAATGGTCTTCCTCTTACTCCAAAATATTTGGGATAGTAAAAAAGAGTTTGAAAAACAGAACAGTGAAAAATGGAAATAGGAAAGTATTAATATTCCTCAACAATATCCTTCCCCTTTTTATGTGTTTATACTTTTATAGACTCTGTATATTTATATATAGAGAAGCAGTAGGCTGTAGCAATTAAAAATATGGCTCTTGAACCTGACATTTAGTCTTGGATTCCAGCTCTGCCACCTCTTCTTTGTGGGACCACAGAAATTTAATTAACCTCTTTGTAACACGTATGTGATTTCGGAAACTACGTACCTCAGAAGGTTGTTGGGAGGACATTAACCCTTAAAACTTGTACACATGGCAAACATTTACTAAAAGTGTTAGAGTCAAAGCTGTATCTACTTCAAATATTATTGTCTGCCCTTTTATTTTAGGCAGATAAGCCAAAGCCAAAGCAAGCCTTAAGTACGTTGTTATGAGCTTTGGTAATAAACTTACAGTCATAAAAAAGTCATTGTCATCTAATATTATTTTGGAATACACAAAAGGATATTCTGAAATGTAATAGTTGAATTGGAACAGAAATTACACTAATTAAAAAAGCTGCTCACATCCCATTGCATTTCAATGTTCTTATCCAAAGGTGAAGGCCTGGCTAGAAAGAATAGAAATAGTAAGGTAGAGACTTATTAAACGTCTAAAGATATGTGTTTGAAAGAACTGTTTAAAAATTTGTGCACTTATACAAAGGATTCACAGACACAACCTAGGTAGCCAGTTTAAGTTCTAGAACCACCAAATTTTAAAACTGACAGCAGAGAGCTAGAGGACCTAAATTCCAATGGGTAGTTTTTAAGATGCGGGAGCAAATATCCTGAGTGTTCTATGACTTGGTTCTGCTATTAGGGAGTCCTTATGTCCCTCTCCTGAGGTTTCTTCCACATGGAGTCCCCTTCATCTGGGGCGTTACTTCTGACTTTCTCTACCCGTCTGCTTGAGTGGGGTTAGGGGCTGTCCTAGTTTCCTTTGTGTTTTAAAACAACAGAAGATTATTCTTTCACAGTTCTGGGGGCCTTAAGTCGGAATCCAGGTGTCAGCTCATCTATGCTCCCTCTGAAGTCTCTAGGGGAAGGACCCTTCTTTGTCCCTTTCCAGCCATTGGTGGCTCCGGTCATTCTATGACTTGTGGCTGCATAACTCCAGGCTTTATCTCTGTCTTCACATGGCTTTCTCATTTTCTCTAATGAAGACAGTTACGATTGAAACTAGCCCCCCTCCCCGACCCCACCCACTACTTAGCTTGAGATCATTAACTTAATCACATTTGCATAATGGACCCCTTTTCCAAAGAAAGTTACATTTAGAGGTTTTGAGGTTTTGGACATGGAGGTAGCTTTTGGGGGGCACCATTTCACCCACTACAAGTATGCTTTCTATCTTCCAAGTTATTACGGACAATATGCTTGCCAGGTTTTCTGTCCCTGTATGATATAAGTGGCCTATTTTTCCAGTCTCCTAAAAGTAGTTTTCTTTTTTTAAACTATTTTTCTAGCCTCCAGGAAGAGTTTCCTCTTGTTTTTTGGGCTTCTGCCCTCTATCTAATCCCAAAAACCGGTACTACATATTTTAGGCATTATTTATTTAGCAACACCCCTTTCCAGTGCACATTTCTGTATGAGTTATAAATCAGCTAGTTATTTACTGGATATATCATTCCAAAGCTTAATGACTTAAGATGGTAACTATTTTATTTGCTTAAAACATTTAAGGTTAACATATAGTCCTGGATTCAGATAAATAGTTCTGCCGATCTTGTTGGAATCGCTCACGGTCGCTGTAGTCAGATGGCGAGTAGGCTAGGGCTGAATAATCCAGAATGGCCTCACTCACAGGTTTGGTGGGCGGTGCTGGCTGGCTGCTGGGCTTCTCTCTCTCTCTTCATGGTCTCTCATACTCAAGGAAGGTCCAGCTACCAGTCCCAGGTCAAGATGCCAACCGTGTTTAGGATGGCGAAGGCGTCACAATGCCAATCACCAGAAGTAGGTTTCCACCGACCTTGGGCCTTCTGCATCTTCTATGATTTTGGAGTCCCCAAAAAGGACTCAACAACAAGCACTGGTTGGAACAAGCCTTACTCACAGAAAGGAGAAGAGACACAGCAAAATCAATGTCTGTAGTACGAACTGGTGCCCCGTGGCCAGAGGGTTCCTCTGGGTAGCCACTCAGAGCTGTGGACTGCATGCTTCTTGTTGCTAGGTGAGACCTCATTCCCTCCCCCGGAGTCAGGGTATTGGACAGATATACCGGTGGGGCTGACTGGGTGCCATCATATGCATATGGTTAAGCAATACAACAAATGCACTGTGCACCCAGAACGTGGAAAAGTTTTTCCTGATAAGGAAGAAGAATCTGGAGCCAAGACCCAGCTGAGCACCAAGCTTCAATATAGGAGAATGTTCCAGGCCCAGGGCAGTAGTTGGCCAATCCTAGAGAGGGATAGCGGGTCACACAACGGCTGCTTCTCCAATATTGGCATGGGTTTCTTTACTTGGTGGCAACATTTGAAGAGGGCGAGAATTAAAATGCCATGCAAGCTGGGCTGTAGTTTCAGAACTCACATAACATTGTTCTCCACATCTGTTGACCAAAGCCAGTAGAAGGCTAACACAATTCCCCAGTGATGGGCGGGGAAGTGCGAAGCCTCTCTTTTTTGGAGTCTGTCTGTGGAGAGCACACGTTTTATTTTCTTTCTCAATTCTCTGTTTTATAGGAGCAGTGTCTGCTTGGAGAGGCTTGCTGTGGTGGAACATCAGTGGGTGGAGAGATGCTTTTATTCAGAGGTTTAGGGTTATGAAGCCCAATTGTCTGCAGATACCTGTCACATTCTCTGATATCTACCTTCTAAGCAATGAAAGTGATGGGGCGCCTGGGTGGCTCAGTCGGTTAAGCCTGTGCCTTCGGCTCAGGTCATGATCTTGGCTTCCTGGGATGGAGCCCCACATCGGGCTCCCTGCTCAGCGGGGAGCTGCTTGTCCCCCTCCCTCTTCCGCTCCCCCTGCTTGTGCTCTCTCTCACTCTCTCTCTCTCAAGTAAGTAAAAATAAAATCTTAAAAAAAATAGTGACATTTTGCCCTCCTTCTTCTTGAAGTCCACGGCTCTTTTTTAATTGGTTCAGAACTCACGCAGAGTATAGGGCCGTCACATACTGGGCTTCACATAAACTCAACATTAGGCAAGCAGTAAAGGGCCAAGCAACTTCTAGAGTGCAGGTCTCTTGACACGAAGCCCAGTGTGGTTTTTTTACTCTATTACCTTGGTAAAGTAATATCCTGTACATAAACAAAAATCTAATACTCTCTGATTGGAGTCTAATATTCTGTGTAATGCAGAGATTCATCTGGAAAATGCTAACAAAATTCTAAAATCATTCCTATGATGAACAAATTCACTTCCTGAGTGGGATGTTTGAACAAAATGAAAATACAGATAATTATATGTAGTATACACCACACATGCACTATGAATGCCATGCTTAAAAATATGCATGCAGATAAGGAAAATATGCAGGAACTCGGCTACTTTCAGTTGACAAATGAGGCATGATGGAGTAGAGCAATAAGGTCGGTAAACTTCTAAATGACGTCAGTGTTTCATGCTGCTCTGTATAGGATATTAACCACAGACATTGGTGTCATTTATTGTTGTCCTTATGCATGTTTTTATTCATGGCAACTTCTTAGAAACCATATTGTTAGTTCAGATGATGAAAGATACTATTTTAGGTTTTGTCTAAAGCATCTTAGTGGTATTTTAACTATCTAGAGGACCCGATACTATTTCAGACCTTGTCTTGCAATTTCTATGCTTATTGAGGTTGCAATTAACACTGATATATTCTTTTACTTCAGATATATTCATAATATTGGTATAAAAATGCTGCTATGTACTAAAGGAGGATACCTCTCTTTCAGACTTTGGTTTTCAAGTGAATTATACATTTAAGAATAAAAAACGAAGGAAAATCTCTTTTACCTTGCTCCAAATGTTTGAAGGCAGTGATGGACTGTGTTCCACGTGACTGTGTGACTTTGTTTTTGCCATGTATCTCATTTAGACATTAGGCCTCACAAGTCTAGCAGATTTAAAGCAAATCCACGGGACATGAGACAGCATGAATGAAAGAGTAATTATATCAGAACAGCAATTCTGCTCCTCTCTTTTGTTATTGTTGTTGTTATAATGACTCTGCATTGGAAATCTTCAAAGTGCAAGAATGTGGCCAAACAATTCCTTTCAGTATAAGGATTTAAGGACTTGTATATTTACACACATGTGCACCCACAGACACGCACATGCACACACACATTCTTGTGTGATGCTGAGTGGATACTTAAATCATCTGAGTTGCTTTCTTGGTTAAAAAAATACTATTCTTGAGGCCAAGGTCATGAGTTCAAATTCCAAGTGGTCAAGAGAATTTTGCGTGGAAAAAGACTTGGTTCCAAGGCCATGGGTTGCCTCCTTATCCCAGTCCATCACCCAGCATTTTCACTATTTTATACATCAGGTTGAGTAGGCTGATAGTTTCATGCAAGCCCATCAGTGGGACTGCCCTGACCACTCAGCAAAAAACAGAATTGGTCAATCACCAACCTTCTCTTTGCATGGAAGGAGCCTATGCACTTCATATGATTTTAGTGCTTGCTTTGCCAATGCAAAAATCGAAGAAAAGCTCAAAAATAATATCTACTTTTAAGCAACTGGTTTTGGGAATTTATTCTGAGAAGAAAGACTTCAGATCAAAATATCTATGATACAAAGGACCAAAGGGAGCCTTAAAGAAACAAACCTGCTTTTATTCTAAAAAATTTTTTCTTCTCTTCCTTACATTTTTTATTTTGTCTCCTCCATCTTGTAACAAAAATTCTAATTGAGAAGCAACATATAATTAGAAGCTTTTATAAAAATTCATATGGACTTGAAGTTTCAAGACCAGTGAAAAGCTTCCTGTCTATATGTACTATATACATACTAGTGAACTTTTAAGTCAAACCACATGCAAATAAGTAAATATAAATAAAAATTATTATGGCTTCTGAATTTAGCTGTTCTTAAAGTTTCCTCAAAGCTGTTAAGATCAGAGATGCTTAATTAGTGAGTTCTTTCAGTATGCTCACCTGATAAATGTCACGCACCAAATAAAGTCAGAGGAAAGATGTGTTAAACTTTTTATGAGAGCCTAAAATAATTTTAAGCTTGTGTTTATGTAGATGCACACATATTACTGAACTCATTTTCCATAAAAGTCCTTTTTCTCAGTTTAATGCAAGCGAGAAATTATTAGAGAGGGAAGAGGTGAAAGGTGGCACGTAAGTTTTGGCTATCTTGACTGTTCATTAGATAAATTTTATCCTTTTCAAGTTCATATTGTGTCTTCTCTAGAAAATTGGTATTGAACGTCAAGTCCAATGTTTGAGGTTGTCCCTGAGACCCAGGATGTTTAGCAGCCCTGGTTCATTCCTTGCTCAGGGCAACTGTTTGCACGGTATAGAGCAGCGAAGTGCCCCCACGACCCTCAACGAGCCTAGTCCAAGTGGGTCAGAACTCAGAACTAATTAAGAAATCTACTTCAAACACTAGGGCTAAAATTTGTTCCAAAAGTAAAATAATTCTGAGAGCTAGAAGCTTTCCTCTTAAGCATCCCGAAGACATTAAGCTTGCCAGGGCATTTTCCTAAAGAGGGGATTGCTTTTTCATTCTTGTTCACTGCAGATCCGCAAGAAAGCTTCCTGTTTTTGCATAAAAACCCATGGAGAAGGGAAACTGAAAATAAGTGTAATATCACTGTTGGTTGGGCCGATGGCCTCAATGTTGCTTACATTTTAGACTTTGGAATCTTGCAGCACAATCAGGTTAAATACATGGCTCTCAGAAAACCATAAAGAAAGGCAATGAGACAGCGTAAGAACTGGTAAAGATTTTCACTTTAGTCCTATGCTTGGGGTACGGGTCTATCCTATACTAATGTCATTTGTGCCTTTTATATTTTTGCAGTCATCAGAAATTTTGTTTTATGGCGTTCGACTCCAGATTGTTTACTTGTAAGCTGGAAAGGTCTTCTCCTCCTCCCCGTGGCAGAATACTTTTGACCTGTGTAGAGAGTCTCGGGTGCTATTAGAGTAGAGTGGAGACAGCCAGTTCTGCTTATATTATTCTATGTATTTTATCTGATCCTCCTGAAAATTGTTTCTACGACAAAGCCTACCGGTCTCTCCTCAACAAAGTGAGGAGAATTTAAATTTTAAGGACGACACATGTTCATATTTTTCAAACAAATCCTAGATGGCAGGGGGTCGACAGAGGTGATAAGAGATGTCTGGTGATTAGCACCAGACACTGATGTGAGGTGTTGAGTGCATCTCAGGAGCAGACGGCTCTAATGACATGATCTCTACGTCTTTAATAGTTATGTTTACACCGGATAGGTGAAAAAAATCGTTATTTTGATGTATAGGGAAATGAAGGTCAAAAGAATTCAATGACTTTGCAGAGGTATGTGGCAGCTCAGAATTAGATGTGAGGTCTTCTGCTAAATCGGACGAGAGTGCCTTAAATCTGTGAACGCTATTTTCATATTCGAATACTAGTTATTTTCACAGATGAGCTATGCACACAGAAAATAGAGACGCCTACGTGTGCAAATTATTGCTAAAGAACTCATTTACAGAAGTAATTGAATGCATAACTTAATTAGTGGAAGACAGAAATTAGGCCATTTAAATGTTTTAGCAGTTACCAGTGATTAATTCCAAGTTCTGCAGAAAATTCCCTCAATCATCTCCAAAAAACCAAGTCTACTTAAACCTTATGTTTTTTATTCATGTTTTCCAAGAACCATTGGTTAGTGGGAGAAATATTGTGCTTATTTAAGTCCCAAGGTTTAGCAACAATGACCCGCATTCCCCATCATTTGCCCTGAGCGTGGTGGCCTATAAACAGACTAAAACCAAATCATGTATACTGTTACTCTGTGAATGAACACTGTCTAATAACTGTAGGAGCTTACTGGAAAGAGCTAGAAGTCTGAGTCCAGATCTGGTTCTTGTACTGACTTGACATCGTCTCTTGGATGTTTCAGAGACACCTCAAAATCAGCATGTGTGAGACTGCACTCATGGTCTTCGCTCAGACCCGGGCATCTTTCAGTGTCCACCCCGTTCTGCAGCTCAGAGACCTAAAAGTCATCCTTTATGCTTCCATTTTCTTAACCCTCCCCCGCATCCAATCCATCACTTGATCTTGTGGATTTTACCCCTGTAACGTCTCAAATCTGCCAGTTTATCTCCATCTCTGTTGCCTCCACCCTAGTCCAGGATACCATTGTCTCCTGCCTGAACTCTCGTCTTCTAATCAGCCTGTGAGCAATCACAGCTTGTGTACGCTATGGCAGAGTGACCTATTCAAAGTGAAAATCTAATTGGACCACCTTCCTGAATAAACCTTGTTACTTATCTTCAGATAACTGGGGGTCGGGCAGAGCCTCAGTCAGAACTGTGAGGCACCACATGCTTTGGCTGCTACTCACCCCACATTTCCCCATTCTCCCTCTCTGCTATAGCCGTATGAAATCACCTTTCTTTTGTTCACTCATATTTCCCTGTCACAGGGCCTTTGCACTGGCTTTTCCCCCCACCTGGGACACTCTCCATTTTCTTCTTCGCCTTGCTAATACCAACTCATTTTTTTTAGGTCTTAGCTTGCATCCTTGATGTCACTAGGTCACATCTCCCACTCAGAGACTTTCATTGCCCCCTTTGTATCAGTTGTTTCAGTAGCACTGTGAAATATGTTGATGTGGTCAATCACCGTAGTAATAGCAGTCACTCCTCCCTCCTCCCCCACTATAGACTGTCAGTTTTATAAGACTGGAGACAGGGTCTGTGTCTCTTTATCAGCATGTTTCTAGTACTGGTTACCGTGCCGAGGGCTTGTAGCTGCTTGATAAACACTTACCGAAACAATGAGTAGATGGTCCTTCTATATTTTTGGATAAGTTACTAACTACTCGTGTCACGGTATCCTTATCTCTAAAATGAAGGAATATTTAATATGTTTTAAAGGTCCTTTCAGAGTTCTTTTTTTTTTCCTAATTGCATCCCAAATGTGGTTAATTTGAAATAATATGTGAATTCGTTTGGAAAACCTGTTCAACACTCACTCATTGTACCAATCCGTAACTGCTGAATGGAGGGGGGTCTGGTAGAGTGCAAAGAGGAGAGAAAGAGAGGTTGAGGGGAGGAGAGGTGAGAGAAGAAAAATAAATGTAAAAATCCAGAAGGAAAGAAATGAGAGGTGAGGTAAAGTGAAAAGTGGGTAAAGCCAACAAAGTGTCATCTTTTTCTTTACTCGCATTATCAAGGAGTAATGGTAGAGAAGGAAAGCTTCAGCCTTCACACAGGCTGGTGTTTGCAGGTTTGCACGCTCCTCCCCACAATACACACACACCACAGGCACACGCACACACACAAATACACACACACACACACACACACACAGAGTCAGTGTTGTCTGGCTATGTGATGGACTGAATTAGTGAGTTCATAGGGGATCTGTGATCTGAACTCAGATCTTTGGGGTTCCTTTTCTTAAATTAAAATCTCTGCACATCCCTTATGTTTGGGGTAATGAGTTTAAAGTACATCTGAGCTGTCATTTAAAAATTTGAGTCTATAAGAACATTAAGGGAGAGGGAAAGAGAGAGAGAGAGAGAGAAATCTGGATTGCATTTCCCTGACCCATAAGGGATTTTCCTAAGAAAACAGGCTTTAATGTAAACAACCCCTGTATTTTTCATGTTATCTTTTAAAATAGTGTTTCTGTAAATAACTTACTTTTCCAAAAATGAACAAATTGGATTCCTAAGGTCCCCGCCATCAGAGCCTTGGTTCAGATTCAGCCAAATATAAAATCCTCCAAACTTTCGATATTCTTTTGCTCACTACAGCTTTTCAAAAGGTAGATGACGAGGAAACCCACTTTCGTTCTCTGCTCAGTACTTGAGCATTACTTTGACTTTAATAGGCTGGGATGATTTCAGCTTATAAATCTTCAACTGGAGGATAAAGTTCAAGTAGATAAAATCAAACAGATGTTGGTGGGAGGATTTCTTCATGACCCATAAAAGTGCTATCATCAAAGCCGAGAATCATTTGTTTTGAATTATTACACTGTTATCAAAAGGCCTGTAGCAGTCTGTTTGTTGAGGAATTGGATCTGTTTATCTGAAAACAGAACAAAGATGCCATGCTAAGGCGTGCCTGGGAAAGTGTGGTTCAGGACACGGTGGGGTAGCTCGGAGACATTTTGATTGACACTTGTCAGCAGCCACGGTAATCAGACATGTCATGCCTGAAGTGCTATGGAGGAGCCCCGTGCTGACCAGAACTTGGCCACAGGCAGGGTGGGAGGGAAACCCTCTAAGGAAAACAAGAAAGCTCATTCCTAAGTGAATAATTAGCTATCAGTGGGGGGAAATAATTAATTTACAAAATATTTAAATGAATGGTTAGTAAATGGTCCCGGGGTGCTCACCCAAGAGCAGTTGTCCTGGAACTGGTTTTGGCAGATGGACCCCGCCCCTACTAATGTAGTAGGAATAGGTCACACCTGTTGAGGCGGCCCGGCCGTGCTTTAGGAAGACACTCTCTGAAATGTCTTTAGTCATTCTGCTAAGTTGGTTCATAGGACCAGACATGTTTCTGGTGTGGGGAGCACTCTCGGGGCAATGCAGAAATTCAAAATACTAAAATAGAACATGAAGAAATGACTCTTAACGCTGTAGGTGATGGTGATGCCACGGGGTGAAACTATGTAGGTCAGAGTTCCTTTTAAAATGAATACAGTCAGAACACCTCCCTTCAGTTGTCGAAGGCGTTAGATACGTACTGAATTATTCTAGTAGTGGAACCAGATTAGTAAGGCGTTTTCTCCTGCACTAATATTAACCGTCCGTTTTGAACTTCGAAGACCCTCTATAATCTGGCCCCTTCGAACCGAACTTTTCTTCACCCCAGCATTTACAATGTGCTCCGCTCTCTCTGGTTCTTTTGCTTTCATGGCTGTTATCAATTTCAAGTGACTTGTCTTTCTCTCTCATATCTGGCTGTCTATGGTCCTCTGCCTTGTAATTTTTTTTTCTTTTTTACTTCTAAAGTTCTTTTGAGACCTTGATAAAAGCTATAACCATTTCCCAGAAAGCAATTATATTTAAAATTTTGCATGCAATCATAGGACATTCAAAGATCTTCTGAAGGCATTTTGGTTTCCATCCCTACCCCTGAGGATACGAGTCTCTGATAAATCCCTTTTTCTCCTAATAAAAGCCCTATTTCTCCATGCAACGCATAGTCTGGACTCTTTCGTACAGCACTTACTGAAAAGGGCCTCGGATTTAAGAGGCTGGGTTCTAGCCTGTTCTCTGCTCACTCTGTAACTCTAGGACCCAGCCTCTCTGGAATTTCCTCCACCATAAATTAAGGGACTAAGCTTTCATTTGCTCTAAAAAGTTTGATTCATGGCTTGTTCTTAATGTACTAACTAGATTGTAAACTCTTTGTGGGAAAGAGCCATATCTTACTAGTTCTCTCTTTACTATAGATTATCTAACATAATACTCACTTCTAGAAATTAACCAGCAAATACTTATATACCACTACATACTTATAAGAAAATAAAGCAAGCAGCATACTAAGCTTTTTCTCTAATCTGAAATTTCTTTGTGCCTAATACAGATGCAAAGAAATTTTAACTTAAATAAAAAATTGTGTGGCGTCCCCTTCGCTTTGTGTTTTGCACAGTACCCCTTCCCTCTGAACGTTGTCTACGCTGCCTACAATGCTGTATTAATGAAGAATATTGGTTCTCATTCCTAAAAAGTATTTTTCTTTTTGCATAGAAGTCATTTGAATGGATATATAATCATACTACATGAAATATTTCACATTTGCCTCCACATAAATCTTTTCCAAACCCATTTGATTGCAAACATGCAATGCTTTCCCTATATTTTCTTTTTTTCAAAGAACTAAGAAACACAAACACTATAAATGGGAAGGTATTCCATGCTGGGAACACTGCTTGGACGGACGTGCAATCACAGGCCTGCAGTGACCTCAAGGGAATGCCTGGTCCATCTGGTGCTCCAGAAAGGGACACGTTTAGACAGACAAGAGATGTCCTCTGACACCTGGTTGGGCTGGCGGTGGGGATGTGAGGTGGTGGTTGTGACATCGCTAGCAAGCTATTCTAACATTCTGGGGACTTTCACAGTGACAGTTACATGCTTAACATTGCCTGTATCGTTAGGGGGCGTCCGGAGGTCTTTCTCTTCCCCTCTTCTCCCAAAGACATCCCTCAAGGAAGAGGAGATCTGATATGAATCAGAGATTCAAGGGGTGACCTTAATGGCAGAAGGTTTCTGTAGGCAAAATTAAGATATTTAAATAGAATTAATTAAAGTACAACTTTGTACCTCTCCGTGCAGCCAGTGTGTTAGATGGGCCCTGGGTGTGTCCCACTTCCACCCTTATTTTACCCTCTCTCTCCCAACACACACACACACACACCCCCCACACACTCACTTGTGATTAGGTGGAGTTCAAATAAAGAACACATAATGAGGGGTGCCTGGGTGGCTTAGTCGTTAAGCATTTGCCTTTGGCTCAGGTCATGATCCCAGGGTCCTTGGATTGAGCAATGAGTCGAGTTCGGCTCCCTGCTCAGTGGGAAGCCTGCTTCTCTCTCCCTCCTCTCTCCCCCTCCCCCACTCTCTCCCACTCCCCCCCCTTGTGTTCCCTCTCTAGACCTCTCTCTCTCTGTCAAATAGATAAATAAAATCTTTTAAAAAAAAAGACAAGAAAAAAAATATATAAAAGAACATGAGGTGAAAAATTTAACTAGGGTACCCTCCTGATTTCGTTAGGTTCAGTTTCCTTGTTAATTTCCTACTCACCTCCCTCCAGGGCCAAGATCAGGGTATAAACCTAGAGGAAAGGAAACAAAGGGGCAGACTCTGCAAGCCTCAGACTCAAAGGAATAAAGATTCTGCAGCACACTTTCGATAGAAACAAGTTTGCCAGCATTGAGATTAGCAGGAAGTTGCAACAAAACCCAACTAGTTAAAAAAAGAGAGAGAGACAGTAGAAAGAAGAAGGAAGGAAGGAAGGAAGGAAAGGAGGAAGGGAGGAAGGGAAGAAAATATTTATTTACCTCTTGTGTTTCCCGTACAAATATCTTTAAAAAATCTAACGTGATGGTTGGTGATAGACTTGTGAATGATTATTCTAATTTCTTATCCCCTCTGAAGACCACTGACATCAACTGACACCAAACCAAACACTTTAAGAGCTCTGTCCATACACAGGACAACACCTGTTTTGTTTGGCCTGCACAGTAAGTTTTATTTTGACTCTTTTTTAATTGCCAGCATTTAGAACATGGAAAATTCCCCATAAGATTTTGACTTCCAGATTCTCTTAAAAGATGGGAAGTTCTAGCAAATACGGGTCTAAGTTCCCACAGGGTGCACCCATTTGGAGCTCCTTAGCAGCTGACCATGTAGAGAAGGAATGCGTTCTCTGGTTTGTAGCAAGCAGTACCATTCCTTAGTGCTTACAGCCCAGCACCACACTTGTTTGGAGTACTTGCCCCTCACTGTTGGCATTTAAAGATGCCAACAGCGCTTTTAAATGTCTCCAGGTAAAGTCTAGTAATACACATTCTTCAGTCAGAAAAGTGCTATAATGGAGTTATATAGTAAAAATCATCCTACTACAAAAGCCTTCACTTTTATGAAGACATTATGTTACCAAACTGTCATTTTTTTTTCCAGGCAAAATAAATCTTTCTGTTCAATAATTATTTCCAAGAGTTTTAACCATTTTTACTGTTTTTTTAAACTACTTTGAAAATCTACAGAAAGCCAAATCTGTAAGATTTTAAAACCATAGAAATATGGACTTCACTTGGGGCACCTGGGAGACTCAGTCCATTAAGCGTCTGACTTAAGCACACAGGTCATGATCTCAGGGTCCTTGGATTGAGCCCTTCATCTGGCTCTCTGCTCAGGAGGGGGAAGTCTGCTTGTCCATCTCCCTCTGGCTCTCTCCCTGCTTGTGCTCTTTCTCTCTCTGTCTCTCTCTCAAATAAATAAATAAATAAAATTTAAAAATATATATGGACTTCTCTCAGTTTATGTTAAGAAAAGGATTGGAAGAAGAGCACTTTTTAGGGACTTCTTAGTATCCAAATGGCTCTAACACAACTCTGAGTAGTGTTAGCTTTTTTATATAAGATGTTTTGCGGGGCATCTGGGTGGCTCAGTCGGTTAAGTGTCTGCCTTTGGCTCAGGTCATGATCTCGGGGTCCTGAGAGTAAGCCACTGCACTGGGGTCCCTGCTTGGTGGGGAGTCTGCCTCTCCCTCTCCATCTGCACCTCCCCTTCCCCCTGCTTGTGCTCTCTCCCTCTCTCTCTCAAATAAACAATTAAATAAAATCTTTAAAAAAAAGATGTTTTGGTATTTTTTTATTTGACTAAAATTTGTAGATGCTTTTAGTTCTCTTTGAGGTCTAATCTGCATCCATCCATCCAACCATCCATCCATCCATCCATCCATCCATCCATCCATCCACCCTTCCATTGGTCTTTCCATCCATCTCTTTACTTACCTACCTGTCTATGGCCACAACTAAGAATTGAAACCATTAATTTTAATAGGTAAGGAAGCCAGTTTCCCCTTCCCATTTCTCCTCCTCCTCCCACCATCTCCTCCTCCTTCTTTAGGTTCATTCTTTCACTTACCCATTTAACAATTATTCATCTAAGGAATCTCTATTGTATAACAGACACCGTGTTAGGTACTAAAGGAATAAGTAAGTACGAGTCATAATTCAGATGTCAAGATTCACCATTTTATAGAAAAGGGAAGTGAAAGCTGTAGCCAAAGAGTTGGTCTAAGGTTGTATAATCAATTAAGCTAGAGCAAGAATTTGAACATTAGTCTATGGGATGTGGAAGTCCATGTTTTTTCTCTTCCACTGCTTCCCTTTCTAAGCATCAGATAATCACAGGTAATCAGCCACAAATAAGCATGACTTAGAAGGTGTAATTGGAATATGATTTTGACTTCCCTCATGCCCTAGTTCTTGGGCGTGAACTCTGTCAGATTCTATGACTTTTTTGGTCACTCTTAAATAAAGTACCATGGTCACTTTAAATCGCAAGCAAAATCTTAATTCAGAAATCAGAATGCCAAATGGGTTACATGAGTCAACACACCCTTCTCCCTCCCTCCCCTCTCCCCTCCTCTGTGTCCTTTTGCTCCTGTCTCTCTCCATTCTCCAGCACATAGCTGTCTGCATTCTTCAGTCTTGCCTGTGGTGCTTTTATAGGTTTCATGAAAGTCTCCTCTTCTGGGCCCTTTGAACTGTGAGTGCCTGTACTCATGCAGCAAGTATCTCTGTTCTCCCAGAAGCGTGATATTAAATAGCAGATAAAGAACATCATCCTAAGTTGAAAGAAAGAGACTGTGGAAGAAAGAAAAACAAATATATTTTCACATCTTCAGTGGTAGTTGTTTCCTGCTTTTTGAACAAAGTGCTCTGCATTTTTATTTTTCATGAGTGCCTGCAAATTAAGTACTTTGCTTTGTGTTGAGACCAGACAGAACGGCCAGTGTAGAAGCTGTGAGAACATTCTTAGGCAGGATATTAAATCAGGTCCAGGATGGTAGTGCCTTGGACCTTGATGGAAGCAGCCAAATTGGTAGGAATAAGATTTTCTTGTCTCCTCATGTCTACACATGTGGCAATTCAGATCATTCTTAATTCCAAAAGAAGATAAAAAAAAAAAAACTATGGATAAATTGGATAGAACATACATAGCCAATTTAATGTAAAAACACTCCTTAAAAC
This sequence comes from Ursus maritimus, assembly GCF_017311325.1. Taxonomy (NCBI): domain Eukaryota; kingdom Metazoa; phylum Chordata; class Mammalia; order Carnivora; family Ursidae; genus Ursus; species Ursus maritimus. The sequence continues at coordinate 6,287,354 of NW_024423453.1, forward strand.
ACTTTTCTGCTAAATCACAGTAGAAATTTCACATAGTAGGTGCTCTTTCTTCAGCAGATCCTTAATGTCATGCTTTGTTACGGTTGGCAGTGGCATTTCTTTGTAATGGATGGTAAATTCATAAAAAATATATAAATAGATTGAACACACCTGTGAATAACTCTCCTAAGTGCAATACAAAATCCCCTGAATTAAATGTTATGTATGCATTTTTTTTTTTTAATTTAGCTCCATCACGAAGGAGACCTAAAAGCATTTGCGGATTTTAGAAAAGCTCATTATTTGGCTGGAAAAGAACCAAACTGCCACCATCTTATGTCCACTGTTGTGATTCTAAACATCATTAAGTCTTTTAAAAAGCCGGAATGAAATACACTGGGTTTCTTTGTCTCGTTCCTGATCGGTCACGATCCATCCCAAACCTGTCTGGGGCACGGGTTCAGGCGCTCCTCACCTGGACGCCTCCCATGGGATTCTTTGTCTTGGGCGGCAAGTCAGTTATTACCATCAGGAGGTAACTGCCGCTGAAAAAGAGGGAACGTGCTGAAGAGGTAGTGAGACGAAGCAGGGGTTAAGCAGAGACTGCCCCCAAGTAAAGTAATTGTGTACCTGCATTTTGGCTGGATCAAGCATTAGAGTCGCGGTAATTAGCAGTGCATTTTTGTATTATGACATGGAGGCCCGTGACTTCCTTTTTTTTTTTTTTTTTTTTTTCCCTTTTCTTCCCTGAGACTTGTCCTAAGCAGAAAGCCAGGGGGAAAATGAAGTGAGAATTAGATTAAAGCTGCCTTGCCCTGCCGAATGCTGAGCCTACATGAGCTGCTGGATCAAGGACCAGCCCCGGAAAAGCTTCGCTACAGTTGCTAAAAGTAAGCATGGCATCAGAATTTTGTCCTTCTCCAATGCTGTCTGCTCTT
>NW_024423453.1:6288276-6333104 GCF_017311325.1 Ursus maritimus
TAAGGGTCACTGGGGGGGGGGGGGGCTCCCTGAAAAATCAAGGATAAAGAGTAAATAACTGTAAGCCTTACTGGCTCAAACAAATTATCTTCCGGTTGGCAGACAGAGCGCTAAGCAAGAGGCGGTGAGCTTGAACCTGAGGGTCTTGGTTGGTGATCAGGGCCTGCCCTTCTCTGTGTCTGAAGCGCTTCCAACCGAGAAACACTCTGGAGGTTGAGTAACACTCCCTGAGCCCACAGAAAGGCACATCGAAAAGACTTTCCAACACCAAGGGGAACAAACCACGCAGCTGTCCAAATTTTTGTGTGTTCTCGGTGTGGGAGCTGGAAGATGTATCTTGCACAAGTTTATTACTTTTACTATGGGAGCAATATTTTCTACAACTCAGTTATTGAATCATGAGTCTCTTCTCATTAGTGGTATAAAACTGGATATGTCTTTTGTTCACCACACGCTTTTAAAATTTGGCAAATTCTAGGCAGGCAACCTCAAACAAGCTTTTTTCCTTTTTTGCTGGGATTTCTTTTTACTACACTTGTCATGCAAATGTTTGAACGATTTTATTGAAATGCTTCGTGTTCTATGGTTCTATTATCCTTAAACATATGAAACTCAAGGACAGAAAAAAAATCCAGCCCTTCAAGCTGAATTTCCATTTGTGGATGGCAACTCATATAAACAAAATGTCTGTTCCTTGTGCTGTTGGCGCGCACGGCCAACCTGTCAAAAAAGTACTGGGACTATTTCTCATTTTTTAGGGGGAATGCTGAAAACTTACAATCTCTTTGGGAATCTCTGTTTTCTTCATGAAGCTGTACAGGAAGCCATTTTCTGTAGTTTTAATTAGAAGCTATTTTGAATGTTGAAAGTTCTTTCCCAGCACGTAAAATGAGAGGAGACACTGAAAAATATCTCTGGTTGCTCTAAACGATGGTAATCAATTTTACTGAAAAATTGTTTGCCAAAAATGGCACATAAAACTGAAGTACTTATAGTGGAATAATAACACCGAGAACACCAAGAACAATATCACTTACTTTTTGAGTGTTTAGTGTGCGCTGGGCATTGTTCTATGTACTTTCCATGGAACTTTGGTGCCACAGTTTTGGGAAGAAAATAATACTCTTTTATCATCCTCATTATGAAGCGTAGACAGGTTAAGAAATTGGTCCTAAATTAAGAAATTGGTCCTAGGTCCTATTGCTCGTCTCCTACTCCATTCAGGCTGCGGTAACAAAATACCATAAACTTGGTAGCTTATAAACAACAGGAATGTATTTCTCACAGTAGTAGAAGCCAGGAAGTCCAAGGTCACGTCACCAGCAGATTCAATGTCAGAAGAGGACTGGTTTCCTGGTTCATCCACAGCCGTCTTCTCACTATTACCTCACATAGCAGAAGGGGCAGGGAAGCTCTCTGGCATTTCTTTTATAAGGGCACTAATAAAGCAACTCCCAGAGGCCTCCCAAAGGCTTCTTCTCCTAATACCATCGTGTTATGGATTAGGTTGCAAAGTTTGAATTTTTGAGGAACGCAAACATTCAGTCTTACAGCAGCCAGTATGCACACACATGAAGCCCAGATCCACATACTTAAGCATTAGGCAACATGTAGTTACATATTTCATTCCAAATGATTGATTTCCATATTTTCTAAAGTTTAATAATTCTGAAAATACGAATTACCAACATTATTTTCTTTAGGATGTGATTCTCATTAGAATGTAAACTAATTGTAATAAGATCCACTTCCCCAAATTTTTATAAAAAGTGTCTTTTGGATAATAAGGAAACAATGTCTCCTCTATTAACACTTTAAAAATGGCCAAGAGTGAACACTTAGCCACAGAGGATCGAAATGATGGGCCGTTTTTCAGATAAGCTCATTTTTGGTTGTTGTCATCTCTCATCTACAGAAGACATAACATGGTATCTGTATATTTGACTCTATACCTGTATCTTTCCATCATCTGTCTGTTAGTTTACATATAATACTGGAAATAGGGGATTGTGATTCAAGAGAGATGAGAGGGCTGAGAGCTGTGAACTGTGTGTGGAGAACATTTGGTCCAGATCGGAACAGGTCATAAAGGTCCAAGGAGAGTTTTCTTTAAGAAGATGGATATGTGGGGGGTGGGGGGAATGGGATAGACCGGTGATGGGTAGTAAGGAGGGCACGTATTGCATGGTGCAGTGGGTGTTATATGCAACTAATGATTCATCGAACTTTGCATCGGACACCGGGGATGTACTGTATGGTGACTAACATAATATAATAAAAAAAATTAAAAAAAAGAAGATGAATATGTAATGCTATTAAACGTCTTGACCATTGACAGAAAGTTTGAATTTTTATTGATAAGAATTACTAGAAAAGTACCAAAACACTAGGTAAATTAAACAATAAGACACTCATGAACTCCAGGGAAGATAGAATATTGTGGAAAATTCAAATAGATCATAGTGTGCCAATGTTTCAGCTGTGGAAATAGTTTTATAGAGTCGTGATGTACCCAGCATAGTTTTCTAGCCAACAATTACGGTATAAAATATTGGGATGATGGAGCACAGGTAGTATACATCTGTGGCTAATTAGGTGGGGAGGAGGTATGGGTGGTTAAAAAAAAAAAAGACAAATCATAAGCTCCCAAGGGGGGAATAAATCGATGACACCCATAGCTGAAAAACCATAGTAAGAAGAGAATATTATTTAGAGATAGGAAGGTATTTGCCCAAATAATCAACTAAAAGAGTTGAGAAGGGCTCCCTCTGAGATGAAAAGAATTGAGAAAGGAGGGGCGACTGGGTGGCTCAGTCAGTGAAGCATCTGCTTTCAGCTCAGGTCATGATCCTAGGGTCCTGCAATTGAGCCCCACGTTGGGCTCTCTGCTCAGCGGGGAGCCTGCTTCTCCCTCTCCCTCCCTCCTACTTATGCTCTCTCTGTCTCTCACTCTCTGTCAAATAAATAAATAAACAAACAAACAAATAAATAAATAAATAAAATCTTTTAAAAAAATTGAGAAAGGAGAGCAAGAGACTGCTGTTTTTGTTTTGTTTTGTCTTCTTAGCTCTCCTTGACACTTTATGCATATGTACCATGATTCAAAAAATGAAATAATATTAATTTAAATCATATTGCAATCTGCATGATATAGCAAAGCTTTTGTCTTTAATTTTCCATGCTGTCTTTGCTCTTCACTGATGTCTAAGAAATGATCTATGTCAGTCTTCAGAGACATTTATATCATAGAGAAAACATTTGGAAAAATATGCACATAAATGTAATTATATTGGAATATATGCAAGTGGGAGTTCACTGGGCCTGGTCTTCTTTCCTCAAAACCATGGAGCTTTAGAGCAGGAAGTGATCTTGAAAGATCATCTCATCTAATCCCTTCTTTTAACCGATAAACCATGTGAACCTTGGCTTATGTAATGTGGTCAAGTGAAGCGTGCTCTTTAACTGCATTCAACTGTGTAAGAACAAATATCCTTTATTGACAAATAAATATTTTAACAATATAATAGTTTTGAGGCAACATATACATTAAAATATAGATTTAAATCAGTTAATGGTATCAAAAACGGACAAAAGATGTTTTCATTACCTAATGTTTCCAAGTGTTGCCTTTTGCAATGAGTCCGTTTTTTAAAAATAATTTTTAAGTTTGAATCCAAATGATTAAATAAGGGAGGAAGTTTCAGGTTATTTTGAAGACTGTTCAAGGAAGAAATGTGGGAATGGGTAGTCTTCATTCTCAATACATGAAAGGCATCCTGGTGTAATCATCACTGTATTTTCTCTGCTTTGGGACACCAGCGGCATCTTGATCAGATGAATTCAATATACGGATCTGGTGGAAATCATCTTGTTGCAAATTTGAAATCTTAGCTCTCTCTCTTTGGTCTCTTTGTTTCTCATTAACTTACATTTCAACATCAGTGTTTCTTATGTTGCCTGTATTTAACTCATGGTCCATTATAGATATACATTAAAACATAGATGGCAAAGAATAAGTATAATTTAAAACTGCGTGATGTTTGGGACCAGCACAGTGGCAGGTGGTGTTCAGCTGAGTGATAAACTGAGTGACTAAATCATGAACATATGCATCTGGTCTTCCAATGTCTGCACATGCATAGTCTCTCAACACTTTCCATTTTGAAGGCATAAGATATTTAAATGGTTGTTTTATTTAGTTAAAAAAAATAACAAAATGGATGCCACAACTACCTGTATGGTGTGAATCCTATGAAAACATGCCTGTCAACTGCTGTGGGTTGTTGAATCACCATTCTTGTACCACGCTCTAGGTCTCTAAGTGAGTGCCTCTAAGTGAGTGCCTGCTTTTTCTCAATTGTATCATTAGCATTTCCCAATCATAAATATTCTTTGATGGGGCACCTGGGTGGCTCAGTCAGTTAGGCGTCCGCCTTCAGCTCAGGTCATGATCGAGTCCCACATCGGGCTTCCTGCTTAGTGGGGAGCCTGCTTCTCCCTCTGCCCTTTCACCATGCTTGTGCCCACTCTGTCTCAAACTCTCTCAAATAAATAAATAAAATCTTTGTAAATAACTAAATAAATATTGTTTGGCAACATGGTTTTTTTCCTATACAATATTTCAAGGTGTGAATGTCTCCCACTTATATCCTTCTTAGGAATTGTTTGATTACAAGGGGGCAGAAACAGATTCAGGCTAGGTTGGGGAGGTGGGTTTTGGTTAGGGATACGCGGAAATCTCGTGGAGTACTACTCAAAATGTACAGTTGAGGGGAAAGGTGATTCCACCTCTCCTTGCTTCTGCACTCTTTCATTCTCTTTCTGGCTGTAGCCTCTGGTTTGAGACTGTCACTGAGCACCTCCCATACACTCCCTCTGTGTGCAGACCAAGATCTTCTGCAAGGCCCTTAGAATCTTCTACCTTCCCCATAGCCTTGCCTTTCATGTGATTTGGGCTGCCAGAGAGCCAGTTCTCTTCCCAACTCGGTGCTAATTTTACCACCTTACTAGGTACATTCTGTGCATGTGTGTGAGGGGGGCAGGTGGGTGGGAAGAGAGGGAGGAAAGAAAGACATCATTCTGGAGAATGAATCTGCCTGGAGGTTGAGAGCCATGGATTGGGTGTTTTAAAATCACTCCTGATAGAATTTTCTGCAGAGGTGAGTGGCCGTGGGGGTCCAGATCATGTAGCTCACTTTCTGCTGAGTTTGGTCTCTTGGAGTAGTTTCTGAGCTGAGTTATGAGCAAGACAGGCAAACTGACTTAACAACTGCATAGCCCCAGACTTCGCCTTCTTCCTGAATATGAACCTTTGAACAGCACAGATCTGTCCCCCTTTGTTTCAGTAGCTTCCTTTCTGTTCCTGTTAAGCTACCGTTTTCCAGGGTAAGATGATGCGTGTCTACAGTGAAGGAGATGACATTTTGCAGCTTTTCATAAATATCACTTCAGTGAACTGAGTTCAAATGGACTATTTTAATTTAGAGTTTATTTTCCTATGCTCTTTAATGCTATGTTTAAGCAAATTTCTTAGGTGCTTCCTCCCTAATCATATGACTCTTATCCATCAATTAAGATCACATTATTGCATTTACTATATCTTTTCTTCTGTGTAGCACCCCTAATTTTAGCCAGCTATAATTCAAACCTCATTAATTTTAAATTAAGTTTAAAAAAAAATCAAGCAGTTTCCACAAGCACTTTAAACCAAACAATGACAACAAAGCAAAAATAGATTTTGCAAACTTCCCAAAGTCCACAGCAATAATAAATATTTGAGGCCTTAAGTGCAGGTGCAGTTAGAAGCGGGGACTCTGCCTAGGGAGGAGGAAAAACAGATATGAGCTTGGAAAGAAAAGAGAACTGTGATAAAGGAGGTTAAGGAGAATTGAGAAAACCATGGTGGCATAGCGTGAATTGATGAGGAGCTTCCAAGGTGGGAAGACAAAAGAAATCAATAGAGAGATCAAGTAGAGTCAGGACAGAGAAAAGATCCCTGGCAAAATATGGTAAAGCTAGCACGTCCATATTTTAATTGTTTGTAATGAAAACTGGTAGTGGGGTGCCTGGGTGGCACAGCGGTTAAGCGTCTGCCTTCGGCTCAGGGCGTGATCCTGGCGTTATGGGATCGAGCCCCACATCAGGCTCTTCCGTGATGGGCCTGCTTCTTCCTCTCCCACTCCCCCTGCTTGTCTTCCCTCTCTCGCTGGCTGTCTCTATCTCTGTCGAATAAATAAATAAAATCTTAAAAAAAAAAAAAGAAAACTGGTAGTATCTTTTATCAGGCAATCCGACAATGCATTTCAAGAGCAATAAATAGATTCATATCTTTGACTCAGTGTTCCTACTCCAAAAATGGAAAATGTTAAATTGATGAAGATCTTCTTCCTCAATTTTTTTAAATGGTGAGAAAGTGAAACCCCTGGGAGCCTAGTTATGGGAGAGTGGTCTAATTGTAGCATATCAACAATGGACATCCTTGTACATAAAAGTTCCAGTGGTAGTGTAGCAACTTTGGATACTACTGTATAAAAATTCACCACTAATTATGACTAGATGGATGCGTGTGTAAGGATGGAAAGTAAATAGAAAAAAATGGAAACAGTTAATTCTAAATATGATGAGATTCCGTGTTATTTCCTCTATAGCAAATGTTATTTGATTCGGCAATTACAGGAAATGGTTAAAATTTGAGACTGTAATTTTTACACGTTATGGGGGCAAAAAGCAAAGCTTAAAGAAGCAAGTTGTGAATGGATGGAGAAGAAATAGAAACTTTGGGAAAATGCCATTCGTAGTAGAAACATGGCTATGGAAGGAAAGAACCGGCATTTTCACAGGAGGTTGGTTGTAATAAGGATGGGAGGCTGACTATACAGCGACGGGCTGATCAAATAGAGGGCCCTGCAGGCTTGAAAGCCGAGGTGGAGAAAACCAGCATAGACAGAAAGACCGAGGATGTCAGAGAGAGAGAAACAGAGACAGAGACAGAGACGGAAAGACAGAGAGAGAGAACTTTAGGGAAACCAGACATAGTCAAGACAAGAGAGTGTTCATTCAGTCATTGAACACATGTTTATTGCGTGTGCTAAGTGCTACAGATGAATCTGAATCGGTAAACAAAGCAAATAACCTTCCTGCTTTCATTGAGCATTAGTGCAGTGGGTGAGACAGGGGTTATGCAAGTGAACACAAATCCACAAACTGGATTAAGGGATACGTAGGAAATGTACAGGGTGTTGAAAGAGAAATAGGCAATGGTGGCTAAAGAAGTCCTCTCTATGGCAGGATATATAAGCTGAGACATGAAGCAGAAGCAGAAGTTGACTAAGTCAATAGCAGAGGAAGGGGGTGAAAAGAGTGTCCTAGGAAGAAGAGCCAGCAGGTGCAAAGACCTGGGGAAGGAAATAATTTGATGTCTTGTGGAACTGAAAGAAGGACCGAGTAGTTAGAATGTCATGAATGAAGAGAAGACGGATATCAGATGAAGGCATGCTCACAGACAGAACCAGATCATACTGAATTTTACAGGTTATGGCAGAGATTGGATTTTGCTGAAACAGCAATGATAAGGCACTAATGGGTTTAACCAGAGTCTGACATGATAAGGTTGGTGATTTTAGCATGTTACTCTCGCAGGTAGCAATGTTGAGTATGGAATGGATGAAAGAAAAGCAGAAACCACTACAGCTGTGTTCAGGCTATTGAAATGGTCCCGTTGAGAGCTGATGATAGCATCACTGGAGAAGATGTGTAAAACAATGTTGCTTCTCAGCAGTCGGGTTTTGAAACTCAAGTCTTAGCACTAAGAGCTCTGCTGCTGTGTTTCCCCCCTCCTGTCTGGAACTTTGCTTAATGAAGCCAGTGCTATTACGACCATCTTTAATTTAGTAGTTTAATTGTTATTGACAACTTGTAGAATACCAGCCTATGACAGACTCATCTTAATGTACAAATAATCCTTTAGGTTATTCTCCAGAATAACAATTACCGAAATATTCCATTGCTTAGATTTGTCCTCCTCAAACTTTCTTATTTAGTTAGGAAGAAGATCCCAGTGCCTCAGTCTGAATATCAGTAGTTCACTGCTCTTGGGATTTCTAAATGTTAAGGTCTAGAGTCGAGCTCTCCAGTATGGTAGCCACTAGCTGTGTGCGACTATCTAAATACATACTAGTTAAAATTGAATACAAGTTAAACATAGTTTCTCTGTTGCACTAGTCACATCTCAGGCCCTCAATAACCACATGTAGCTATGGCTATGGAGCGGATGGGGTAGATATAGAACATTTCCAATATCCATAAAGTCTGGTTAGACAGTGCCGATCTGGAGATTCTCACGTTTCCTTGCGCACGTAAGCTTACTGTGATCTGATTAACCACAGTGATTGGTCTAGATTCTTGAAGAATACTCTTTTGCAAGGTTTTGGTATATTCATAATAGAGGTCGTCTATTTTTTATGACGATGGCCCATTATTTGTATAAACATACTTAAGTCATGTTTACTTAAGCCATTAGATAATTTAATAATACAACAACCATTGTTTTTGATTAGATCTTTGAAAGCAAAGAAAGCCCTAGAATTAACAATAATAATTAAAACAACAATAAACCCTTACTGCCAGGTACTGTTCTGACTATTCTACGTGTATTAACTATTTAATTCCCAAACCAACCCTACTTATAACTCTATAAGAATTTTTCCTTCTTTCTTTCTTTCTTTCTTTCTTTCTTTCTTTCTTTCTTTCTTTCTTTCTTTCTTTCTTTCTCTCTCTCTCTCTCTCTTAGAAAACCAAGGGACAGATATTCTCTCTTACAAAGATTTTTACTTGCAAATTCTGAACCTCAATTTCTTTTGAAAAATTGCTTAACCTCTCTGATTCTTAGTTTTTTCTCTATCAAATTAGTATGTCATTAATTTCACACAGCATACATACTATCTGCTTTTTAAAGGCCAAGTCACAGTAACAAAGAATTCCCAAATGTTAATGACTTACAGTAGAGGTTCTTGTCTTGTTCTCTTTACATGTTGACTCTCAGATCTTCCCATTCTGGAGTCTAGGTGAAGGGAGCTGCTCCCGTGGGGCAACATATTCACAGCAGAGGGAGAGAGAGCTGGCAGAAATGTACAGTGTTTCCTAAAGCTTCTACTTGGAACTGGCACATTGTCACACTGTTCACATGTCACTGGCTAGAGCAAGTCACATGGCCAACCTTGATGTCAGCGGGACGCGAAAGTATATCTCCTCTTCCAAGAAGACACCTTAAGGCCCATGGCAATAGACTGAGTCATATAAGCCTCTTATAGGGAAGAGGGGAGTTAAGCTTGGGACCAACACTACAATCTACCACAACATGGACTAAATATAATAACATAGAAAGACTTAACTCCATGCTTGGCATCTTGCTCACTACAGTTACAGTTATCACTTCCTTTTTCCTTCCCCTTAATGCGTTTGTGTAAATCTTAGAGCTTTCAAAGTACTGATTATAGAACAGACCACTGATAATTATTCTTTCCTCTTGTTCCAGAAGAAGTTTAATCATTACTTTGCATCATTAAACATATATTAAAAAATATTTGGACTTACATGAGGAAGATTTAGGGGAAAAATTCAGATTTCAGATTGTTTTTGTGGTTGTTTTCACTGACTTGGTGTTATGCACTTAAGAAGTTTATCTTATGGAAAGTTATATTCTAAACAGATGGTGACTGAGAGTTAAGTTGGTCAGATATTCATGTGAAGGGGAGAAATATCTAGTTATCTAGGAAAAAAGACTGTTTTTCTTTTCTTTTTTTTTTTTCTTACTAAAATGAAAGAAAGAGAGGAAGGGAAGAAGGAAGGAAAGAAGGAAGGAAGGAAGGAAAAATGAAGATTAGTTAAATATCTAAGGATATAATGTGTATTTATGTAATGGGTGTGAAATTATAAAATAAACAATAAAACCGAGTAGCAAGAAAACTATTTGGATGAGTTTCATGTCCTAAAAAAGGGTTTGTTTAACAATGTTCTCTACTAAGTTTGCTCTAAATGAGGTTTTGTTGCTGGGGCTTCAAAGAATGGTTTCATACACAGGGATGCTAGATTTTAATTTTGCATATTCCATAATAATGTGGTTCATATCAATATAAACATCATGTGGTTCTCAAAGTCAATAGTTAATTTCTTCATACTGATTTGTAATTCCAGAAAAAAACATACATCAAAGTTAATGTATGCACAAGGTTTTAGGCTTAAAATGCATGCATAATGCTTGGCATGAAAAGATTATTTCCTGCCACTGTCAGTAAGGAAAGAGTTCAGTGGAAAAATAGAACTGTCTGAAAAATGAGCAAAATATTTATTCACCATAAATAGTATGTGTTTTGTTAGGTAAATTCAGATATTTATGTTTGATAATTTTAACTATATTGATTCTGTAAGAGAGATTCTATGAGGACTAGCGAGGCAGTAATCTGTCAGCCTACAGGTAATTTTTTTTTTAATTCTTTGTTTTTACATGTTTGTCTTATTTCAGGATGATTTTATATTTCTGAAATTATGGATGAGTGTGATTACTACTGTCATTAAAGGGGTTCCAGGTATTTTCTGAGTTAAAAAAAAATAGAGTGGCAGGTTTTGTAGCGTAGACTGCTTTTTAAGAGATAAAGGTATTTGTTTATATGTTGCTTTCGGCCAACATAACGTTTTGTAGACTGAGTTCTGGTGTGTCCAGTTACAGGTTCATTCAAAAACAAGAAAGGCTCTGTCTATATGAGTATCTTTTGGCTTTAGGAGTCTTTAGCACCGGAAAAAAACTGGGAGCTTCCACTGTTTTCCTTTGGTGTGAAAGACCGTTTCGTGAAGACTGTTTCGATGACAAGGAATAGCTGTAGCCCCAAATAGAAGGAAATAACATATACAAGAGACTTATTTCCACTGAAAAAAATTAAAATAATTATAAGGGTTGTTTTATTGCTAGCACGAAGAACATGGTCATAAGCAGGAAGCAAAGACATTCATTGAGTTTTTAGTCCCCTGAAAAAATTTTAAAATGACTTGAGAATTATGCCTCATCAATTTCTTTAAGCATTAAAGTTAGTAGAAAACACTTGCCATGAGTATAAATTTGATGATCATTGTTTTAAAGAAATATTCCTAATTGCAATGAAAGGGAAAATCATAATCTAAAAATTAATTTTCATGTTTATAAATATATGACAGATACCTTCCCTTTGGATGTTATTACAAAACTGAATATTCTGTATTTTAGTTAAGTTATTGAGTAGGAACATAGGCAAAAATGAAATATATATAAAGTGAAAAATGGCTAAATGCTTTCTTATTAGATCATTTGTGTTGAAGAAAATAACTTCTTCAATATTCCAGTTCTTTTCTTCATACTTTAAGTTAATAGGGATTTATAACTGGGATGATTCTATTACCACAGGGTGTTTGGAAGATGACACATAATAATCTAGAGCTCAATAAATGTTAGCAATAATATATTAGCAGTAAACCAGTTTTGCTTTGTCATTAATCTTTGTGTTATCTTGGATCAGTCATTTTATCTTTTAGGCTCTCATTTTCTTCATGTGGAAACTATGAGGAAGGTTTGAAGTAGATGGTCTCCTATGTTTTGTTAAGCTGTGATAATTAAATAATGCTACTTTATGGTGTGGATGACTTCCAGAATCTTGGGGCTTGGTTTAAACGGTATTGCACTTGTTATGTAAATATACTGGCTATTCTTCGTAGAGATACTATTTAAGCATATCTTTTTCTTCCCTAGAAATGTAATTGGCTGCCATTAATTAATTTTTATAAAGAGCTTTGAAGATGAAAAGTGTCACATAAGTGGTGATTCATCAAGCATGAGGAGTGCAAGTTCAACACTGTTGTATTATACAGTTAGACTTTGAAGATAAGATTAAGTTATGATGAGTTTTAATGACACCAAAGAAAAGCACAGATTTCTTTTGTGAAGGAAAAAGCTGCATAAAATTATACATATGTGATAAATGTTTGAACATTTTATTAAATACTTTTACAATGACAAAATGCTATGTACGATTTTTAATTCAAAAATTTCTGAAATGAGTATTAAGTATAGCTGTCACTGAAATACAGGGGACATTGCTCTTGAAAGTTTTTTTTTAATTTTATTTATTTATTTGAGAGAGAGACAGCCAGCGAGAGAGGGAACACAGGCAGAGGGAGTGGGAGAGGGAGAAGCAGGCTCCCAGCAGAGGAGCCCGACGTGGGGCTTGATCCCAGAACGCCAGGATCACGCCCTGAGCCGAAGGCAGACGCTCAACGACTGAGCCACCCAGGCGCCACTGCTCTTGAAAGTTTTTTATACACATAAATTGTTTGCTGTTTATGATGTGCATGTTGGTGATTATGACTAAAACCTTTTGGCTAACCAAAGATGCCAAGGTCTGTATATAGTTGCATTTTAAGGAATAATTCGATTCCTGGTGTCTCTAAATCTATGAAATAATGAACCCTGCAAAGACATAGTGCACTCATGCTAGGTGACATAAAGGGTTAAGCTATTTAAGCTCACACTCAATTTTGATTCTATAATTAATTAAGTGTACATTGTAAATGTGCTTTAACTTTAGCTTTTTATTGATCTTTAGATTATCTATTTTTAGAAGTTTATTCCTAAAACATATTTCTAGTAGAAAAGTGTATTTTTCATAGGAAGCATTATTTACATAATTTGTAAACCCAACGATGCTTTCTTGGAAGCAGAGAGAAGCAAGGGAAAAGAATATCTATAACTCCGAGGTACGCAAATCTAGTATAGTCTCATAGGTAGATAGGGATGGGCAACATAATATAAACATTCTGTGATGTCTGTTCACCTCCGTCCTAAGAAGAATGCCTGCTAATCATGTTAGAGTACCATGGTTTAAATATACGTATTTAAAAATATAATCCAGGATATATTTTAATTAAAATTACTTTATCTAAATTATATTGTATATTCACTTTCCCCAAATCAACAGACAGTAGCATGTTCATGTCTATAATCTTCCATTTTGATACATAAAGGAAAAGTAATTTAGTTTCACATTATAGGTGATACAAATTTTCTGATATAAATTTTGTACTCATTCTAATCATTTTTCATGGCTTTATGTAGAAAACTATTCAGCTAACCCAAGTGTTTCTTAATGCTGAATGTTTAGACGAAAATATTGGCAAAAGAATTATCATCATCTTACAATAAAAACACACACAAAATGAGGCTATGATTTGTGTAAATATTTCACCATTTTGTATGGCCAACCTTAATTTCTCATAACACATATTTTTCCTTCATAGTAATCCCATGTTTGTGTATTTAACAAAGTAAAGCTAAGAGATTTTGAGTCTCATAAACTTCTTAGCAGAATCTCTTGGCATCATATTTTGCCTGTTGACTTTTAGTCCTAATTGGTTCATTTCTTTAAAGATGGAGAAACAGAAATGTTATAACTTGCTAATATTTTGCCTTCCATATTATTGCTCTTTCTTAAACATTAGAATGTAGCATTTAAGATATTTATTGTAAGCATGTCTCTGAAGTTATCTCCCCAAGGCAGTGTTCAGTTTCAAGTTGTGGTGATGATTTTGATGGAAAAGAATTGAAACTATAGGATGAATTTTTATAGGTCAGTCAACAGACCATATTGTGATCGCAGTATTTGTTTTCTTAAGGCCTTAGCAGGTCTGTGAGAAAAGTCAATGTAAAAAAGGATGGGAGTGCTGGGTGTAAACCATGAGTTATCAATGCATAATAGGTTAAAGTTTTTCCCCATATAATTTGTGAGTCAGAATTTAAAAAAAGAGCAGTTTCTGAAGCTTTTAATTTTTCTGAGTATTTTGAAAAGATGCATTTCCAGAAAACATTTATAATCTAGGTACAGCCATATTATTCTCCAAAGTTGAGGTGCATGAAGGAACAAATAAATTTGGTGGGAGAATGCTACAATAATCAGTTAAAAAGTGAAAATTCTTTGAGCCGATTATTTGGGATAGATGGAGCCTCGGTCATGGCTCACATCGCACTGAGACCTCTTACAAAAACCTCCTCCTTTGATTTCGAGTATCAGACAGTACAACAGCGTTTCGGACACCTATCTGGGGGCTTGGCCCAATTTCTTCTCTTTACCTTATTGCCAAAACTCTTGGAAAGAGAGTATGATGGAGAAGGGAATAGTCCTACGGGAAGAGAAAGAAAAGAAAGGAAAATAAATAGAAGACCACAGCGGTTTGACATATTAGAGAGCTCTAAATATATTTTCAAATCTATCTTCCTATCTATCTAATCCAACTATCTGTCAATCACACTTCAAAAGCTCATCTTTTAATTCTGCTTCAATTGGAATGATTCTGCCTCCTGTTGATAGATAGCGTTCCAGGCCTTGTTGTAGTTACCACTTTCCACATAGCTGTACACAGAAAAAAAGAGACACGATGTGTTAGAACCAAGCTCAGTTGCAGTGAATATTGTGGATTCTTCTGTTTGATCCTGACTTGGCTCACGAACCAGCTGT
Organism: Ursus maritimus; assembly: GCF_017311325.1. Taxonomy (NCBI): domain Eukaryota; kingdom Metazoa; phylum Chordata; class Mammalia; order Carnivora; family Ursidae; genus Ursus; species Ursus maritimus. The sequence continues at coordinate 6,302,808 of NW_024423453.1, forward strand.
CTCTCTCCTGCAGCTTCATTTTCAAAGAAGATTTACAAAAGAAGACATCTTAAAGTTTACACATGGAATTACAGTGATTTTGCAGCATTTATCTAGACCTCTCCACTCCAGCCATTATTTTAAATCTAAAATTATTTTGCTAACATCTGTTTAAATATTGAAACAGATGACATCGTGTCCCTGATGTTCATGAGTGCACATTTCTCAGATACCGAGTCGTCACTTAAATTTGAGAGATGTAGATGTTTTCCTGAGTGGGATCCAAAGTTCAATATTCAAAGTGTCCATGAAGGGAGGTATTTTCATTAAATTATTGGAAATATTGAAATGAAAACAGGTAATATTACTAGGAAATAATTAAATCCTGATGATGTTAATACAAATTCTCTAGCTGATCAAATGTTTCTTTTACTTCTTAAAATAAGTGTAACTCCAGCAGGCTAAAAACCAGTGATTTATTAGTTTAACTTTACAGATATTTATTGCAATCATTTTTGGTATGATGGATTTGGCTTAGTTGGTTGAGCGTCCGTCTGCACTCAGGTCATGATCCCAGGGTCCTGGGATGGAGCCCCGCATCAGGCTCCCTGCTCGGTGGGGAGCCTGCTTCTCCCTCTGCCTCTGCTGCTCCCTCTGCTTGTGCTCTCTTGCTCTCGCTGTCAAATAAATAAATAAAATCTTAAAAAATCAATCAATAAATCAGGAGTAACATCCCTGTGAAAGTTCTTCTACATCCAAATTTCTTTTATCAGTTTGAGAAATCGTCTACTCTTTTGGTTTCTTTCAAAATAAATAGCAAAATTCATCTGAAGTTTGATGTGTTGATTACAAATGAATAAGGCTACCATTTTTTTTCTTATGTAAAGTGTATTTTTCTTTCCTTTGCATGGACCAAATGTGAGATAGAAATGTAAAGTGTTGTCTAGAAAACCTTATAGTTTATAATTGCTGATTTCAATTGTCTCTGAGTTGTCTCTCAGTTTCTCATTGCTGTGTCAATGATTCGGAGACACACAAATTTTAATAACCCTTTAACATAGCCTGTATTACTTTTAAAGAATGCACAAAACTTAAGAGTTCTGATGTGACCAGAACAAGACTCCTACCACTACGACACAGACCTTCTTCTGTTAATAAAGGATAAACTACTACATTTTGAAGTTGGTCCTCAGCAAGAAACATAGAAAGAAGCATGCATAATAACAAGATCTATTTTGTACATTTTAACAAAGAAGTAGTCCAGACAAGGCTGTTTGAAATAGTTTTTCTGAGAAACATTTTCACTTTATAAACGTCATGTTTAAAATTTGAAATTTATTTGAAAATATTTTATTTTTACACCGTTCAATGAATCCTATTTCAAACTTATACATGACATAATTAAAAACCATTTGAAATGGTTTTGTTTTCTAAATAGTAAATGGATCTTTTCAAAATACCGATTTTAAATACTCTCCAAGAGAACACTGGGTATTTGAGACTCGTATTTTTTTTTATCATGAAATTAACAAATTAAATAAAAGTCTTTATATTTTTAGAGCTGTAATTTCTTAAATCTTTTTTGCCAATATGCCAAAGTATAAATAATTTCTTTACCAAATTATTGTAGTGGTTTTGAGCTACCAGTCAGAATACCCAGCCTTTGCAGGGTATTGGAGATGGGAGATTGTTGGTCCTGGGACTTTTTCTTTCCCTGTAGGAACATGTACCTACTTCATGAAGTTCAGCGGACTCCCAGGAATAACCCGGGGCCTTCAGAATTAATTGGGAGCATTTTAGCGTGCTGTATTGTATAAAGCAGTCTGCAAATTTATACTAAAACAAACAGCAAAACCAAAACAAATCAGCATGTCTGTGTCCCTGATATGCTTTTTTTTTTTTAAATGAGAGCTAAATCGTTTATTTTTTATCTCACATGCAATCTAACCAGACTAGCTACTCATGTCTTAAAAAGCTAAACCCTTGTGTGGCCATCTGCGCATTGGTCAACTTTTTTTTATTCCATTTGTTGTCCCAACTTAAGTATTTCCCAAATAGTCAAGATTCTTGATACTCTACATGTGTTTATCTAGATATTAGGAGGAGAAACAAACATATTTAGAGCTATAAACAGTTGATTTATGCACCCAAGACATATTGACTTACTTTATTATTGTGAAACTAATGTCTAAAATAGAATTTCATTCAAAAATCCCAATTTTGAATACTTCATGATTTATAGGGTTTGTCATTTCTTAGTCATTAAATAGATAATGCTTATTTTGAATTTAGTAACACACAGTGTTACTTGTGTGGAATGTCTGGATTGTGATGAAATCTTGACATGGAAATTGAAATAAAGGAAACTACTCCAAAAGAGTAGTAAGAAAGATTGAAAATGTTCTGAATTGTTTCCTGGCTTTGAAGTGTGCAACGTTTAATACATGCGTTTGTCTTATATTGTCTTTCTAGGGTGTCATACTTTGACTTAGTGGTTACGGCCAAATCCATCTCTCTTTTTTTTTGAAATGATTTAGCTGTAATAAGACACTTGTTTTTCTTTTCTCCCTTTTACACTTTTTCTGCACAACTTTGCTTTACTCTTTAACCCCTCCTACCCAAATCCAAACGAAGTATCACAACTTAGACTTCAAAGCAATTTTTTAAAAGTCCAGTTACTTGAAAGATGGGATAATTCTCTTCCGTGCCATATAAGATTTTTTTTTCTTTTAAATTAGATACTTCAGCAGTTTAAATGTATTTCTAAAATGTGGGTGGAAAATTGATTTAAAACATTTAAAATGCACGGTGCATTAAGTATTAACTTTATTCTAGTTTATCTTGACTGGTTTAAGAGCCCTAAATTAAACTTGGGTGCTCAGATCAAAGTTTGTTATAAAAATAAAGCACTAAAAGCTTTTGAACCTATTTTGAAAACCTAACAAGGTTTCTCAGTTTGTTATTAGGATACCATTTAAAGAATAGATAATCATTGTATAGGGTAAAATATGAGCTAATATGGGTAAAGGCCCAGAGAGCACAATCTGTATACGTTTTATTGCCCAAATGTGTAGCCCAGAATTAGGCATGCAGGAAGCCATCAATACGTATTTCTGGTGATTGAGAATGGTTAAGCAAGGTCTCAATCACGGCAAAAAAAAAACTCTCCTATTTTAAGATTGGTTTTTCTTATGTCAAAGAAGCCTCAGAGAACCTAAAGTTTGAAATGTATTTGCCATAATTTTTCAGCAAAATTGTAATTTTTATATAATAATTCTGAAGAGAGTATTGTTAAGAGTTAATGAATGAAAGATAATGCTTGTCCTGACAACAAACCAAGAGGACAGTGAGTATGAATTTGATATTGTCATCTTTATTTCTCTTCCCCCATTATGTAGTTTTCTTTTCTTTCTTTCTTTTTTTTTTTTTTTACAAAATTTAATAAGGAAGTTAACACGGATTGAAGACAAAGCTTTCCAAAAGTCATTTTATATTTACTACCCTGACTGATAAGGACATCTCTTTACTTTTGGGAGACACCATGGTCTTCAAGAATCAAAACAAAGATATTGCTTTTGTAAATAATCCTTTGTAATTTAGTATTTTAAAATAGGAAATCTATGAACAAGTTAACAACCACATTATTTAAAACACTTAAAATGATATTTTGTCTCTATGATAACTATTGCTTTGTTTTTTCTGTAGTGTTCGGCCAAATGCCTTGCAAACAGTAAGAACTTAGTAGGTTTAATATGGTAAGAAGAATAGGATTACTTTGTTCAAGACAATTCGGTGTGTGACAGTTACTCCACTGCAAAACCTGAAAGAAATTTCAGATATTCTATCAATGGAGGAATTTTAAAATAATATACATTAAAAAATCTTTGAATCATCAAAAAAATCTCTAAGATAAACTAAGGAAAACCAGCTGGCCTGTAGGCGATGTTCCTCTGTGTTAAAGCTGCCTCTTTAGTTATGTATATGGGTGTGCATTTGTGTGTAAATGCGTACACACATCGAGTACCTGTAAGCACATATACTCTGCGTGTGTGCGTACATACGTAGGAAGTGTGTACGCGCATCGCGTATATACCATGCATGTGAAGTGAATCCTATTTTTTTTTCACACGCTGGTTCCATGGAAGCTTTATTTTCCTCACTTTTGATTGATCTCCAATTGGCAGTGTCTCCCTGCACTTGAGCTTTAAGTTTTTCTGCCCCCATAGCCTCTTTGTCAAGTGGCTAATGATCTGTAAACAAACACTTAAATAGGGAGCTCCCGATTTACAGGAAGCCATCTGTGAATTCTTTTGTGATGTGAATAATCACATCCTAATTTATCTGTTTTCCAAGTTATCTGGCTTTTTTAAAGAAAGGCTGTCTTGTGGTATTATTTTAGAATATGAAAACAAAGAGAATTGATCTCTCAGGTACTCCTGGTCTTTGAAAGTCTTGAACATTCTACAAGATTTAAAAACACATTTGATGAAGTGAGAAGCATGCAATTAATAACAACACAGAATCCTCACTTAGCACCATACGGATCAAGGCCAGTGAGAAAATTAAAAGCTAGGAACTGCTTAATATGCAATAATATATAGCAATCTTATAATTCGGGATAATTTGTTATAAAGATACAGACAAATGAGTTATACTCCATATTTCTGAGTAAAACAAAACCAGTATTATTTGAGGAATTTATTTCTCCCCTTCTATGTCTCTTTGTGTTTGTAGAAATAGGCTTGTTCTTAAAAGATATGGTGGATTGAACCCAGAGTAATTTATTTCACCATCGCATTTTATCGGTGTGAAAATCACCCGTCAGGCTTATAAAAGCCTTTATAAAGACCAATGGTTAGAGTCATTGTGGCTTAGAAATACTTGAAGGGGTTTCTATGGAAACCATGAAAGTAAGCAGAGAGATAATTTTAGATAGTATAATATTTGTGTTTACTTTCTCTGTCATAACAATAACAACCTAAACTTTTCAGGTAAGTAAGTTTTTTCCTGAAATGCTGCATTTCAAAATCCACTGGAAGATACAGATAACTATATGAATTAGAATGACCAAGTACGGTATCTATGAACAAAAGGTCTCCCATCTTATTTCTTACCTGACATATATAGACAGTTTGGTCCAGGCGCTGTATAAAACTGAAACCCAAAGTATACTGGCGAGACATTATAGTGAAATTTGAAGGAAAAATGAAGAATTTTGCTAAAATGCTAAATTATTGATCACTGGATAAAAGCATTACATAATTCTACATGGTATCCAATTAAAGTTAAAGATTTTATCTATAATTGACTAAAGCTTATTTTTTCGTGGGGGTGGCTTGCTTATAGAATGTAGTTCTTCACTACAGTAAAATGTCTTATTCACTAATATCAATGTTTCATTTCAAGAGAATAAAATATGCCTATTTAGTTAGATATTTTGACATGCAGAAGATCCATGTTGCTTGCAGTCCACATGGAGCTGTAGTATAAGATTTTTGCTAGAGCTTCCATTAAAGACTTGAACAGACATTTTCAAGTAAGATCATGTCTTATTTTCGAAGGAAATTTGTTCTTTTATGTATAGTTCTTGGAGCATTTCTGGAAAAAAATGAAAAGATCTCCAGATTTAATTTTATGAAGTCTAATGATATTTTGAAATGCAAAATTAGTCAAAGCACGTTTAAACTAGTGTCTTGAAATTTAATTTATAATCGAAAGCAAATACTTTTATGAAACATCCAACTGTCCTTCTTAAAATGCATAAAAATACTTTAAGTAGGGAATTTAAAATATATTTAATGCCTTAGCATTATTTTAGCGATGTGTGCTTTTCCCCATTTTCTTGTGTAATCATTAACTTTTAAAAGCAGATATGATCTCAGAAATTTGTTCTCCTGTTTGTGTAATATCAAAGGACCTGAAAAATAAGATTTGGTTGGGGGTAATCCACTGTAATCCCAACACAGAAATCAAGGGGGGAAAATGGTCAAAGCAATAAATTATTCTTTCGTTCATTCTTGTTACCACCAATTTCTTTCTTTTTTTTTCCTTAAGATTTTATTTATTTATTTATTTGACAGAGAGAGAGAGAGAGAGAGCAGCAGCAACAGAGGGAGAGGGGAGCAGACTCTCTGCTGAGCAGGGAGGCTGATGTGGGACTCGATCCCAGGACCCTGAGATCATGACCTGAGCCATGGGTAGATGCTTAACTGACTGAGCCACCCAGGCACCCACCACCAAATCTTTCCAAATCCCCTAATTTAAGGGCACTGTCCCCACCTCCCCATTCAAATAATGTCTTTTAATGAATACAGGGAAATATCAGGTAAACAAATTAGGTCAACAATTTTGATTTGGTTCTAGAATTATAAAAGCCACTTATAAATTGTTACATAGTAGGATTATAAATATGGCATGAACCAATAGCTGTCAATTTCCAGTTATATATTGTACGAGAGGCCAAAATGTTTAGAATAGGGCTTAATATTCTTACAATCCTCAGTAATGAAGTGGGTAATGTTTTACTTTAGTCATTTCAGTGCATGATAAATTTAATGTTTTCAAAAGTGAAAATGTAGGGGCACAATACAAACTGTGCCATATTGTTGCATTTTGCACGTATCCTCTGTGAAGAGTAGAATGGTTATCTAGTATTAGCGTAGCTAGTTTTATTTCCAAAGTCTATCAAGTTTCCAAAAAATATTAATGTATTTTATCTTTCTAAATACTCAAAAAGTTTCAGAAACGATGCTAGAGAACTCAGTGCTTCCACTAGAATGCAGTGTCTTTAGTGATAAGAATGTCAATCCATACATTTTATGGATTAAAACTGAACCTGTATTTTGTGTTTAACATCCTGGAATTTACGGAACCTTCCCGTTTTACAGTTGCTGCAGATTAGAACAGTAAATTAAAATTTCCTTCCAATCTCCTATAAACAACTTGTTTCCGTTTTTTTGTAGACGTAGCCTCACTTCTGAGTTATGAGCTTATTGTGTCCTGACTTTATCTTCCAGGTGGTTTCAGGACGATGAAGAGGTATTTACAGTGCAGGTCACTGAATGGGAGACGCTTCATTTAGCATATTTGTATTCTATGGAGAGACTCTTTAGGAGTCCTGAAGTTCCTGGATTCGGTCAAATTTCAGTGTCATCATACTTACTGTATTTATTTTCTCTCCTGGAAACAAATGTTTTCAAATTTTAGATAACCTCAAATTCCAAAAACACAAGGTGCAAAATCTCAACTTCATGAAAAATGTATTATTTCTTAGCATCATGTGTTCATAGATTAGAGAATACTTTGATATGTCTGTTAGCAGTGCTTTGACTTGTTTAAAAAGGCAGTTACTTAATAATATGAATTTTTATTGCTGACAATAAAAATTGGCTATGCAATATAATATTTGTTTCTGATCCAATATACAAAACGAAAGCTTTGCTTATTTATTTGATTGAAATGCAAAAGTGCAAGTGCATCCAGGCTTGTGTTGTATAGAACAGAACTTATTTTATCAATCACTTTCATAACCTTTAAAGAGCCTTAAATAGTACATATGAAAAACACATTCATATCAGGTTCCCCTTGGGGATTTTTTCTTTGGTTTAAGAAAATTTTATTAAAAATCGGCATTGCAAATAACATTTTTCATAACTATATGTAGACCTGTTAAAATTTTTATTAAAACTGGAGTTCGGCCTGTTCTTTTTCATCATTCTATCAGATATTAAACTCCTGCAGCAGCTGTAGGAAATAGAGAAAGGGATTTTCAAAGGGATTTGAGTCTCCCTGTCTCTGTGCCTTTAGTGATCATATTATCATAACTATCACACATAACAAAGCTCTAAATCTGTAATTCAGATAAAGTAGTCAGGACTCTGAAATACAAAAATCCAAACATATGCCGTAACATTTTTTTTTTGCATTGCTGGCTCCTTTAACATGGATTTTGTAAACTTGGAGAGGCATTCAAGAGATTTTGTGTACGGACACAAACTAAACAACATTGTTAGCGGTATGTTTGACAGAGATTTAATTAGAGGTATTTTCATACATCCAAGCAGTGCCATTAGAAGACCATGCCTGCATGCTCTAGCAAATTATGATCAAACCTCTGCACGTTAATAAGAATGAAACTGGAAGCTTCTTTTGCAGCCAGGTCTATACGAATCTATGGCTAACAGGGTCTGAGCTCTCAAGAGAGCAACATTCCTTAAATGCAGTGTTAAAAAATGGTAAGTGTGACCACATAATTCTTTTAGGAATTATGTTAAAAATGAGGGTAATAAAATTGTGAATGGGCTGACAGAGAAATGAAAATTATACAAGAAAGTATTATACGTGTTTTTTCTTCACATTTATAGGGCAAATTAGTAACTTAATGTCTACGTGAAATGAAGATTTGCACTATGGAAAGTTAGTAAAACTCTCGTCAGAATGTCCAACTGGTTTGTAAATGAGCAGTCGTATGTATATATTTATTGTAACAGTGCCTTCTGCTGGTCACACCTTATTTATGATGTAAGTGAATATATTGAATAGTAATGAACACTCGCATTTATTCTAAATTATTCTTGGGTATATTTATTGCCTTGGCAAAAGTATTTCTGTGAATGGCAATTTATATGCATACAAAATATAGTGTGTTAGAGATGAACACATTTTATTTCTGTTATACGTTAGCAATAATTGGACCTTTTGAATAGTTTCTCTTAGGGAGAAAAGCATTTCCTAAATAATACAACTTGAAATGTGAAATATTTCCACTTGTTTACTCTGTCTTTCTGATTTTGAAATCTATCTTGGACTTACTGGCATTTTTCTTTGTAGTCATACTGTGTCTAATTAAATCTAGCAGAGTCCTTATGTATTATCAATATCATAAAATTTGTGAATCATGACATTTATTTGTAAATTGAGAAATGCAGAAGTTAAACCATAATTTAATTGGCTTGAAGTATTTAGCAATACTTAGTGAAAATTATGTAGGGTTCTGAATATGAAGTCATAACAAAGAATGGTTGATTTTTAATTTGCTTTGAAAGAGAATCAACGAATCAAAAAAAAGCATGTATAATGATGAAGAAAAATTGTCTTTTTCATAAAAATATAGCTAACGTGGCATTAAGTGTTTAATTCATTTTTAGTATGCCATAAAGATGCCAATAAAATCTATTTATGAACCCATATTATTTCAGTTTTAATTTTAAATAATACTTAACAAAGAATGTACATAACCGATTATAGAATAGTCGTTTTCCTACCAAAAAGAAACACTCCGATTAATTTTATTGAGGTATAATTTATACTGAATAAGACAACTTGCTGAAATTACACTTTAAAGAAATTCTGACCAGGGACATTTGCCTATCTGTAACCAAATTAAAATCTTTACTGTGGGAAAAATTTTTACTTTGTTTTTTTAAGTCGGTTAAATTCTGCCTTTATTGCCTGAAGCAACATTTTTAAGAAGATTTATTACACATCCATTAAAATTCTGAGCATATGATAAAATTGACTTTATTTCATTAGAAGAAATGACTTCAACGGGGACAATTCTGCTTATGTTTGAAATAATGTAAAGTAGAAGGAATGTGCCTCATTCCCTATATCACAAGCATGGCGAGTGCTGCCTCAACTCAGTGGGAGGGACTTCCCTAGGGAGGCAGCCCAAGTGGGGCAAATCGTTAGGATGTTCAATTTAGAATTCGGAGTAACTCACGGGACCATACCATGTAATGGAGAAAACACCGTAATTTTATTTCCCCAAAATGATTTATTTCAAAGAATTGTCTTCTCTAGAAGGGAGTTGCTGTCATTTTAATGATTTCTTAACATACATGGAAGAAAAGTAAGCATCAAAAACACAACGTACAATATTTTTAGGCTTGAGTTCCAGTGAGATTTCAATCAAAGCTGATTTATTTTTTTTTAATGGGGGAAAGAGCGCCCAACTAGCTCAGTTGGCAGAACATGAGACTCTTACATGGGGGAGAGAGCTAGAAAGAGAGTTGTTAAAGAATGAAAGGGCTCTGTTTCAGGTTCATAGACCAGTATCTTCCTCCTTTCACCTGTGAAGAAATGCCTGATTTCCTTTATAAGGATGCCATTCGTTTTGTTTACCATGTGGCATTCATAACAAGAGTAGAGATGTCCCTTGTAAAATTTTGTTTTTTGGAATGAAATACAGTATGTATGTATGTGTGTGTATATATATATATATATATATATATACACACACACCCTCACAAACAAGTGTCTAGTTGCTATTTATCCATGGGTGACTATTTCCATATTATATGTGCACATTTACACTTGCATAGATGCACCCATGAATAATGAACTGTGGAAATGTGTGCACAAGGACATGGAAAGAGACAATACATGACAGTGGGCAGTTAATGCACTTTCATTTCCATGAGTTAGGGATAATTGCATAATTCATGAATGGCAGAGAAAAGTCACAAGTGTGAATTGCATATGGGCAACTTAATATATGTTTAATGGTGTCCCTACCATGCTAGTTAAAGGATGCATTTAAACTTACATCAATTGTAGTTTGGAATTAAACCATTTTAAGTGGCATATTGATAGGAATAAAAAATCGGCTCAACATAATGTAATTCTGGCCTAATAAGGATAGAATATTTATAATCGGTGTATTCTGTTTTTGCTTAATTTGCCAGCACACTGGGTTTTCATATCTTTGTGTTAACTATGATTTATTCATATTTTACTTTATGCAAGGCATTAATATAAACAAAATTGTGTTCTCGTTTTTTTTGAAATTACTTTGTGCCGTCACTTAAGCTGTTAAATTCACTGAAGACATTCAGATCATATTTACACCATGCTTAACATAGACATTGTAACGATGACGTGTATTCCATAGAGAATAGTGGTCTTTAGCCAGAACTTCAGGCATTTTGTTATTTTTTTGAACTGTATAATAAATATAATTCCCTATGCTTTTGTTTTTCTTGGTTGCTTGGTTTAATCCATAGTACTCAGTAATTAAATATTCATCAAGAAATACTTACCAGAATTATTGAAGTAGTGCAGACAGATGAAATAGTTAAAGATGCTTCCATGAGAAGAGCAATGGATCAGCAATTTTAAAAGATTTCGAATACAAACTACTATCGGGTCCACCAATAATACAGTGTTGCTATGGGGAACTTGTATATTTATATGCTTCTACACACTGTATATGAATAGTAAATCCATAAGCCTGTGGGCAGCCCTAAAATTATCCCTGAGAGTTATAAATTTCCATCGTCACTCTGAGAAGTTGAATTTAACCTTATGCTTTACAGTGAAGCCCCAATATGCAAGGACATTGCAATAATTGCAGAGGATAAATGTAATGCACTTCTCCATTGTATCCTTGTCTGGGCAACTTCATAAACACCAATTTGTAGTTGTTCCCATCGGGGCCCTGTGCTCCTGCTGCACCCTGTGAGTCACTGTATACCTGGGAGGAAGCAAAAACACTGAATCTGATGTCTTATGCACAAAAGCATTCAGTATTTAGACGGCAACTACTGCATATTGGTTTCCTGAGATCCGTGGTACTTGATGAAACGATACATTTCCTCCTGTAGGAAAAAGAAAGTACTTAAGATTCAACTCTATATTAATGGACGTGTATAATTTTAAAATATACTCATTTTATTACATGTACTACTACATGTACTATTATTAGAATGTACTGCATTTTATGCTCACAGGAAGAATAACATTCTTAGTATGAAGAACACAATACAGTGCCGTTCGTGATCTACAGCACGGCATTTCTGTCTCCATCGTTAAAATGCCTACAATTTGTCCATATCGTAAAGCATACTTTTCCTCTTCTATTAACTGGAGCAGACTAATTGCACATTTTCAGAGTTGTTGTTGGAGATTCCATAGTCGATATTATTATAATCATTCTTGGGCATCAGACAGGTATTTAACAGTTTGGCTCAGGTTGTCTAGGACAACAGGAATGTTGCTAGACTGCATCTCCAAGCCACTGGGACGAAATCAGTTGTGACAAAGCAGTGAAGATTAAATTTGTAACAGATACAACACCTTTGAAGTACTAGCTTGTGATTTCACGGTGGCATTATGAGTCTTACTGCAGTATTTAAGCAGTTAGAAAGAATGCTGGTTATTAGCAGTTGAATTTTGTAAAATAGGATTTTATTGTCTTTAAATAGCCATGGAAGCAGTTTGTATTATCCTAGTACAACATTTTTATAGCCATGTATTACAGTTGGTGAGTATCTTTTCACGCTCCTCTTTTTCCAGGTAAATTCTTCTATCTATACGACCTTATGTTACATAAATACAGAAATACATACGTATTTCTAAAATACGAGTGTGTATAATACACAAAATTTAACTATGTATACCTATACGATGTATTTTAAAATTCATAGTATTTTATAGAAGACCGAAGGAAGAAACTCTGCTTTATTTCTCCCAAATAACATTTCAACGGCAAAGTAACAAAGTATTTCAGACCTCACGGAACAGTGTGGATAAAGTAACTGAAAATATCTAATACCATAAAGCTGAACTGTTCCCTTAATAATCTTGAAAGTACAGCATTAGCGATACATAAAGCAATTATGCTTTGTTACTAAATCTGATCACATTGAAATTTCCCGTCTTATCGTATGTCAGAAAGAGTCTGGTTCCTAAAAATAATGTCTAGAAATTTTGAGGTATGCAATAAACCACTTCTTGATGGGGGAATGTGATCCCCCAGATGTTTTATTAGGGAAGCATCTAAGGTTCAGGCATACAAATTTGAATACCAAAATTTTATGTAAGTTACTTCATATTAAACTGGTGTAATGCCACTTTGTTTTAATGACTACAGAGACTTTAATGGGTTAACTTTGTATGGGGGTCAGGTTTTATATGTTTATATTTTCTTAGCCGTGGTCAGGAGAAGTGGTTTTGCTTGCCCTTGTGTGGTGCCGGAGTGGTAGGGTTTCACTCCGTTTGAAAACCTAGCACATCCCAAGAGGTTACCTTGGTGTAGATTTCTTTCTTTCTGTATTAAATCGCTCATTGTCGCAAAGTGACTGGTGCTGCTGGGCTTTGAAAAGAACTTCTAAGAGGTTAAAAAAAGCTTCTGTATGAAAGGATTTTTTACTTCTGCAGACAGAATACAGTTTGCAGCTGTTTGACTTGCGACAGTGATATGGATCTGATTGTATACAGTATAGCAGGGGCCGTGGATGCAGCTGGAATAGAGGTTATAAATTTTAAAAGCAATGCAGATTTTTGCCATTAATTGGCTGCTAATAAAAGCAAACTCGATGGCTTCTAACTGTGGGAGTCTGTGGCTCTGTATCTGATATCAGGAATTCATACACATTACACAGTTTTAGTGATTCAGACCACGACTAATTGAAATATGAGGCATACTGATCAAATTTAGCATTACCAGCATGCACTATGGTTTGGGACTGTATGGCGACAAGGTAGCATTTATTACTTATTCTCCATAACACTGCTTGATTGAAATATCTAGCTATGTTGTCAGCAGAGGCCCAGCTGGGCTTTAGTACAGCTAATTAAGTCATTAAAAGAGAGGTCAAGCAATCTAATTCTTGCATACTAAAGTACAAAAAAGTCTTTTATTATATTTTTTTAATAAGTTAAGATTTGAATTTTTAAAGAAATTTCTTTTTAATAATAAATGCATTTGCTGGTTTATTTATTAAAGTCTTAATTTAAATATATAGAGGTAAGAAATTATGAACTTGTCAATACACAATTTCCAACGCAGTTTATATGGTTATGTCCTTTAGTAAGTACGTCGTGTATGTGATTTTTGAAAGTTGTTCAATAAATTAAATATTGATTTAAGGGGTATAGCTTCTGATACTTTTCAACTGATTATTTCAGTATGGTGGTCTCTTTCAGGGAAAAATTTAAAAATATATACATTATTGCATACATTATGCATCCTGTAAGTCAAACCAAATATATTCTATGACATTCTTTGTTTTGAGGGCTTTTTGGGTAAGGGTAGGACGTTCTAACCATTCATTCCTTTGTAATTTATCAAGTGCCTCTTGAAACGCCTTTCTCTATTTGAGAGAGCATGTGAGATTGTGTCAAATGAGTCAGTGGGAATGGAAACATTAATTTGAGAGAACATGTATTAACATTGCTCAATTTTTTTTTTTTTTTTTTTTTTTTAGTTGTGGGGACTACTGACATATTGCCCAGAACAGTGCTTATCTCGAAGTGTATGAATGGCATAATGATAATCTAATACAATATTTTAAAGGATGAATATTTTGCTTTCCTTTATTGTTTTAATATGTATGGACAGTCCAATTTGCATTTCCTCATGATAAGCTCCTCAGGTGAACAACGAACACAGTAGGTGTTCTAGAAATAATTAACCAACAAATGAATGAACATCTTCGATGTACTGTATCAATTTCCTTAATAATTTGGAGAACAGTTTCTAACTTTTGTGTCTTTTTTCCCCTTCACATTAACTCTCAATTAGTTATCGTTTCCAAAGCTAGAATAGAAGCTAGAGCCTGAGGCTCAAATTTGTTCATATTATTACTATCCACGAATGGATCTTGGAAAATGTTTGGGGGAAGAAAAATATTTAAATTGCACTTTGAATTAAATTAACAATGAAACTAATTTCTGTTACAATTCTGGATCCTTATTCAGTGTACATTGCTAATAACTAATAGAATCGGTCTTCTTAGAGAATTGTATGATTAAGAAAATTCAAAAATCAAGTGAGTAATAAGAGGAGAGTGATTGGAGAAGCTTTAGAAAGTATGGGCAAACTGATACAAAATAGTTCAAATTACAAGTGCTGTCTTAGTTAGAAATGGTTTGAAATATCAAATGAGGTCTGCTTTGGAAAAATCCTAGAAAAGAACTATAGAGAGATGTAAGACTTATTCTAGTTTTCATATCTGTCGAGGATCTGCTTTCAGCATGAGATTGACATGGGACAACTGTTACTAATTTTTACACTTTTATGAGAGCAGAGCATGCAGCTCTAAATAAGCTACTGCTATTTTGGCAGGAACTGTACGTTTTTAAGTAAAATCTGCGCGGACATCAAATAGTTTTATGATAATAGCTTTCCAGAGATTGAGAAACTTTGCACTATGTAAATATAGCTAGTTGCTCTGTAGCTGTTATTGCTTCCAGGCTTTTGGAAGCAAAATTCATGTATAATAAGTGGTAATTTTTTAAATAAGGTCCAAGATGCAGCTCTCCTTGCTAATGTATTTAAGGCTGTTGGAGAGTCATTGTTATTCAGACCTTCTGGAGAGCCTCACGGAATAGACTGGAGAGTGGACTCCGGCGCACCTGTTGTGGGACGTGGAGCATAGAAAGTACGTATTCGCGAATCAAGTCGCGACCACATTAACAACTAGTTTGTGTCTATTTCATTACTGCTTACTCAGTCTATATCCTAGCATTTTTTTTTCCTAGAGAAGAATAAAATCATGTCCTACTCAGAATCATACTAATAAACACAGGAGTAGTTTACTGTGGTTCAAAGCTAATGTCAGAATTTTATTCTTTGTACCAAAAAACAGTATTGTGATCTCTTGTCAAAGCAACTTTTTTTCATAGTAGGTTTTGTGAGTAATGATAAATCTCACATGAGTCATTTAAGAGACACATTTTAATTAGATACATGATAACTAGACCAAAGAATGGTCATATTTTTTGCAGGGTAACTCACTGAGCTCAGTTAAAAGGAGTCCTTCCCTGCAATCAGAGTGACAGACAAATTCTTTGTCAGCTCTTCCAGACTGACTGTCTCTTTGGTGTCCCCAGACCTCCTGCCCGTCTCTCAGTCTACCACTCCTCGGCAGTCCTGGGTGAGGCTTTATACCAGTCAAGGACCTATTACCAGTCTTCGTGGATGAATTAGAATACACATGAAGAGTTCACCTGCCTTCAAAGACATGTTCAAAAGCTTTACTGTTAATATTGTTCCAAACTGGATTCAAATAACAAGTAAATGTTTTTTAGAAATTTCCTTTCCTTCCAGGAAAAAAAATTATATATTGTTTACAGTTTCTCTTCAAAACTAAAAGTCATACTACTTTTGTTAGTTGTCTACTTAAAATAAGTTTCTCATTTTGCAGGACTCTGAAAATTAACAATTTCCCAGCATACATTGATTATAAGGCCAAGAGTATGGAATATGACTGAAGACCAAAAGTCTGGTCTCAAAGGAATTCTAGCTCAGTTTTAAAATTAGAAGTTATGGAAGGTTTTGGGTAAGCTCGAGAATCTCTGGGCACCTGTCCAAAATGAACCTCTAAGTCTTTTGAAGTCTACCCATCACTAATATACACAGTACAGTCTAATCCAGCTGTCTGCCCCTTTTCCTGTTTCCCTTTCTCTTTCTTCAGTCTGTCCTGAGGTACCAGTAGCTACATACTGTGGGAGGATTTGGTAAAATGAATATTGCCTCTTGGAAATATTCCCATACAGTGTATCTAGGGTTTTGTTTGGAAGAGGTGTTGGGGGGAGAACAGGTAGCGCTTTATAGTCATTTGTCTTTCTGATGGACGTACATTTACACTGTAATAATTCCTACCCAACTTTCAAATTACAAAAACTATTTTAGCTATCAGTAATCACAATCATATCTTTGCAAGATTTGTTGTCTGTTTCTACAAAAGATTACACAATTTTAAAGAGCAATAAAGATTTACAGATGAAAGTAAACAAATATAATTTTAGAAAATCATATTAATTAACAACTTTTAATATCATAAGCATTTATATACTATTCAAATTTTTGCATGGCTCAGGTCAGTGGAATTTTAAATTTGTTAACATTTTACAGCTGATAGTTTGGCTAGTGACCTTACTATTTTAATATACATTTTTTTTCAAATTCTTTTTCTTTAAAATAACTTTTGGCTAAGGATAGGTTTTGGCTAAAGATAGAAAAATTAATAACAAAGTAAAATCTGAGCATAGTTTCTAAGAAATCTTTGTGATATCTGCATTAAAAAATTCTGATTGTGGTTAGAAAATATTTCAACTAACCAAAATACTTAAAATAGTGTGCCTTTTAAGAATCTCTCCTTTCTTGGTCATTTTATCATGTTCATAATTGGATATTCATTTTTTTTTTTTTGAGGGACCCATTCTATTGAACTGTTTCTGAAACGGAAATTCTTTAAATATTTCTATGCATATCTTCCAAAAACAGTAGCAGAGTCAATTTAAAGAATTTTATGTTGTTATCACAGAACCTACAAAAGTTAACTAAAAACACAGGGTGAGAGCAGAGAAGCCAGTTTCATCACTGCTCTGACCTGTGTAATAAAGCCCCATTTTATTTAAATAAAAGAATGATGAGTTTGAGGGAAGAAAGAGCATGACTGGAGAAAAGACTGCAAGTTCAGATAAAGAAAATATTGGAGGCTTTTCTTTTGTCTTTATTCACCATGTCTTTCTTCTTGTTTTTCTCTTCCTCTCTTGGATCAAAATCTGCAAAGCTTTGAGCCAATCTTCTGTGCAGATCACCATCCCAAGGACTGTGAAGTGCTATTGATGGAAAAAGGGAGATTCACAGTCTTAAAAAATGCATAAATGAACAAACCAATCACACACACACACACACACACACACACACACGCGCGCGCGCGTCATTTGGAAATCTGGGCTCTTATCTCAGTCTTCCCCTATGATATTGAGCAGGTTACTAAACATTTCTAATATATGTATTTTTCACCTCTACGATACATTAGTGAGCCTAGAACCTTTTGGGTGTTTTGGGAAAAAGAGATGGGGAAACGCCTGTTAAAGAATTCTGGATTCAAGTACATTCAAAACAGAGGCTTGTGGGAAGCTTACAAGCTGATCCTAAAATTCATATGGAAAGAAAAAAATGGACAAAGAATAATCAAGACACTTTCTGAAGATTAAGAATAAGGAAGTATTGGTACCACTAGGCCATAGTGATCAAGATGAAGTGTACTAGACGGGGCCTGACAGGCAGACGAGAATGGAGAGCCTGGACAGAGACCCCTTCATAAGTGAAGGCCTGGTATTGAACAGAGACCTTCTCATGAGACTGTGGAGAGATGATATATTACCCAAAAATGACACTAGGATAAGTGGTTTAGCCATATAGAAAAAAAAAAGCAACATAAAATTCTAGATGAATTAAATATCTTAATGTGAAAAGCAAAAGTTTAAATCTTTTAGAAGAAAATATCAGAGAAAATATAATATCAGGGCAGAAGAGCATTTCTTAAGCCCCAAAGAACACAAATCATAAAGAAAAAGCTTGGTATTTTGATTATATTATGATAAGAATAATTTCTGTATATCAAAATGTTCTATAAAAATAGAAAAAGGTAAGTTAAAAAGGGAGAAGATATTTGTGACATGTATAAGTGATAAAGAGTTAACATACAATATATACAATTGCTACAAATCAAGGAGAAAAAAAACACACAACCCAAGAGAAAAATTGGTGAAGAGCAAGGACTTTTCAGAAGAGGGAAACTAATAGAGCAAAAGACTGACGAGAAGATGTTTAGAACCATGAAAGATAGATTATAATAATGGTAAGTTATTCTTGACATCTATCAGGTTGGCAGAGATTAAAGTCTGGAAACTATTGAGTGTTGAGAAGGTTGTGAGAAGTGGGAACTTTTACGTACTACTTGCATGAATATAATTCAGAACAATAACCTTACAGAATATTTGGCACTAGTCAGTTGGAGAGTGCACATACTTTCAGGAAGGTTTACTAAATGGAGATGGTGATATGAGAACAAACAGATACTCTACTCTGCCTCTTGCATACAAGACATTGCATGAAGATGTCTATTCTAACACTCTTTACAGTGGGATAAAAATGGAACATCTTAAATTTCCATCAGTGACCATTGGCTAAATAAAATGTGCTATAATCATGCAATAGAATACAATAAATCAGTTCAGATAAAGTAGATGTGTATCGCTAGGGATAAAACTAGAAAGATAAATGGAAATATAGGTTGAAGAATCATATGGAGCATGATATCATTTTATGTAATTTGAAAAAAACCTCAAACATTGTATATTGCTTATAGGTAACTATGTATGTAGTAAAAAAAAAACCATGAATGTGAAATATATATACCAACTTCAATATATTTATTAACTCTGTAAAGGGAGGACAGGGGGGAAATACAATCTGGGGTATGTTTAAATGGGTTTCATCTCTATTTGCTGTATTTTCTTTCTGTGGTAAGCATCCTTTTAACTCATTATATTCCATACATTTTTCTGTTTCATTGAAATATTTAAATTTTGAGGCAATTGTTAGACATTGCCCATGTTCATTAAAAATAATTACTAAAAACTAAATTAAATTAAATTGCTATCAAATGAATGTTATTAAGAAGTTGGGGCTATTACAATTTAGCAGCTTAGAGGAAGAGCCATGCAGAGGTGCCATCGACCTTGAAGGAGGGAACTCTGGCTGGCTGGAGGTGTTGTCTCTGAGGGGAAGGAGGAGGCTGGATGGAAATATAGGAAGACTGCAAACTGGAGACACCTTCTGTTACTGGGATAAGTAGCCACTGCCGGGTTGAAGAAGCCTCGCTGAGGTCATGCCAGAGAAACAGGAAGGACCAAGTTCCTTCTTCCTTTTCCAGCCTTCCAGTCTCCTTCCGGTGCCCACAATGTCAGAGTTAAAGAGTTAGACGGAGCGGCTGGACAAACTGAAATGTAGTTTTCCGAGTCCCAGCACCAGGATCACAAAACAGAGCATAGAAGGGGGTTTTAAAACCGAGAGACAGTAACAACCAGAACACAGAACACCTACTTTTTGTCTTCCTCCCAAACTCCAGGATATCACTTTATAATGATAAAAGCAGGGACTGCTTATTCTTCTATGGTCCATCTTATATAGCCCTGCAAGAAATTAGAATTATTCTAGCCTCCTCCTGATGCTGCTTTGTAGGCATTCCCAAAGCAGATTCTCATGTAAACCTACCTCCATCAATAAGCCCTCTATTTCCCCTGGTTTGGGTCTTCCAGAGATTTTATTCCTACTCGAAAAACTTTGACAAATGACTCAGGCTTTCTCTGTACTTAAACTCTTGCCATAATCTTACAGGGTAACAATGTTTATGTGAAAACTTGTGACAGACCCTCGTTTTAGAGTTTTTCCATTTTCTGGACTTCTTCTTCTTCTTTTTTTTTTTTTTTTAAAGATTTTATTTATTTATTTATTTGACAGAGAGAGAGACAGCCAGCGAGAGAGGGAACACAAGCAGGGGGAGTGGGAGAGGAGGAAGCAGGCTCCCAGCGGAGGAGCCTGATGTGGGGCTTGATCCCAGAATGCTGGGATCATGCCCTGAGCCGAAGGCAGACGCTTAACGACTGCGCCACCCAGGCGCCCCTTTTTCCTGGACTTCTATACCTCCATTTTAAGTTCACAAAAGCCACCCAGCCCAATCGTTCCACCTTAGATTTTGTGATTCCCTGAACATCCTCCCATGGTCAAATCTTCATCTCCAGTTCTTTATGTTTTTAGAATAAACACGGAACCATTTGTCTCTTCCAGGATCTTTCTTCCATTTTACTTGTTTTCTGACTTTGTGAAACCACTTCTGTCTTCCTTTAGCTCTTCAGTTTTCTCCTTATCAGTGCCTCTCTGGCTTTTTTCTCTATATCCTACTTGCCTTAGACCCTGAGAACAACACTTTAACAGTATTATTATAATTAGCTTTTACTGTCTCCCTACAGCCTTATTCCCTCATTGTAGACACCTTGTGGACCACCATTCCGGGATGAATCTGGGGGTCGAGATTCTTTACTCTTGTACGACAAACGCTACTGGGGTCCCTTCAGATTCTTGCCTCTTTAGCAAAGGGTCTTGAAAGGGTCGTGTGCTTTTGCCAGGTCCATGTCTTCACCTCTAACCTGCGGCAGTCTGTACATTGCTTTGCTGTATCTTCTCTTGTTGAGGTTAAGGGTTACATTACAATTTCAGAATTAGTGAAACTTTTCAATCGTTATCATTTGTCTCTCAATATATTTAACATTATTGAATTTTTCCACATTTGATTTCTGTGTTAATTTTTCTTCGATCTTCTTCCACCATTACTCTTCTTTCTTAGTACATTTTTCAAGCTTTTATTTTTCAGGCTATGTCTTAAATATTGGTGTTTCTATGGCTCTTCCTCATTTTATATGTTTTCCTACCAGGGATACCTTTCATTCCTGTAGTTTCCATGACCACAAACACACACTTGATGCCTCATATCTCTTGTCTGGATCCTACCTTGCATGTGCACATTTCTACCACTGTCCCATATCCACTTTGACCTATCCCATTCTGTATCTTGTCGCCACCCACTCAGTTTATCGAGCCAGGACTACGGTGGCAAATTAAATCCCAGACCTTCCTTTTCTTCCTTCTGCATATTTGAGCGATACCAAGTCTTAAAAGAGTCTACTTTCTGAAAACCTTTCAAGTGAGACCCTTCCTTCTAAGTTTCCCTCTTTTGTCCTTGCTGTCTTCTAATCCATCCTCCATTCCACCATGAAAGTGATTTAAAAAAAATAAAATCTAATCCTCTTGCCTTCTTACCTAACATCTTCTTATCGTTCTCTACTGCCTACATAATACCTCTGCAAGGTATACGAGTGTCTTTGGAGTCTGGCCTCGGCCTCATCTAACTTTCTTGCCCATACAGGGTCCAAGGTGTAGCTATTCTGAACTTCTTCCCAATCCCTAAATACATTCTGCATTTTCATGTTTCTCCATGTCTGCACATGCTGTTCCCTTCATCTGGAACAACTTCTCCCTCTCTTGTCTCCATCTCTACTTAATCTGCTTGGAAACTTTCAACTTTTCTTCTTTGCCTGTAAGTCATAAAGCATTTTTTCCTCTGGGAAGCCTGTGGAGACGTCATGTTTAACCATGAGAATATGGGACATGGCATCACCCCTGTATGGTTTTCAAACCTGGATCTGCCTGGATATACTGCAGAACCGATCCTGATGAGCCTCTAAACTTCAGTGATGAGATGAACCTCACAGACTGGGTAGGATTGAAAGTGGTAAGTGATAAAAGGGGTGAATGAGATAAAATACCCAGCCAGTACTGGGCATCGCACAGACGTTCAGTCGGATGTTGTTATCATTATTGTGACTGTGAATATTAATGATAAGAGGGATGTTTTTAATAGTAACATTTCAGGTTCTCTCATGCAGTTAGATACTCCATTCTATAGATACTTTGTAGATCTATATTGCCCCTCTAAATTTTGTGTATGTAACTCTTGCCCTCAAAACTGTGAGCTCCTTCAAAACAGTGGCTCTCTTATTATGAATTAATTTAAATATGCCAAACCTCATTTCTGAGAGGATTTGAAGCAGCTTATATGTAATGATGCAATAAAATGTATAGGTATAAGAATTATGACCAAAGGAAATATGGGTAGGGGAATAAAATAAAATCGGAATAATTTGGTTTATAAAACTGTGCATATAGTCTTGTATAGTTCCCAGGAGAGGTAGCAGATTTTATCTGTGAGCTTCCTAGTGGCCAAGGCAAAGAGGAAAATGAAAATTCACAATATCTACGAGGGAAAAATCCACCAGTTACTGAGGATGAGTATAGCTTTTCCTGGAAGTGAGAAATTACTTTGATGTTCATCAGTATACTCTGAACACGTGCTAGTCAAATTGTGGTTCTTGATCCAGTATCGGTTGGGAACTTGTTAGACTTGTGGGATCTCAAGTGCTACCAACACCTACTAAACTCAAATTCACATTTTAACAAGATCCCCAGGTGACATATATGCTTTAAAACTTGTGAAGTGCTGCTACAGAGGACAACATTTTCAATAACTTCTCTCAAATAACTAGAGTTTCAAACGATGGTTTCTTTATGTTTGTCTTGGATTCAAATATGCAGAAAAGTATTTCAAAAAATATAATCCAGTTCCCAGTTTGACATACCTTTCATATCTCTCCAAATATGTTTTAAATCTCTTTTTTAATGAAGAAATAAAACATTATAGATAGAGTTATATTTCTTTTCCATTCACTTTCTTCTGCCTTCTTTCTTGAAGGTAATCACTACTGTGAGGCTGGGGAGTATCTTTCCCATGCAGGCTTTTATAGTTTACCACTTATGTGGGTATCCATAAAATATAATTATTTTAAGTAAGTAGTTCTTTTGAAGTTCCTCAATGGAAACCCAGGATAGAGCATAAAAACCTAATCAGTAAGAGCAATTAATACAAAAGTACAGAATCTGTGTGAGGGAAATGCTTTCGGGCTTAACCCGAGGAAAGAATTTAGATTTCAGAACTATGAAAATAGGTGGGGAAAAAAAAAAAAAAAAGAATGGTTGGGCAACATTTCATTTTGGTAATGCTCCCAGAGGAGAATTGGACAGGGCAGAATTCAATATTATATTTAGTAGCCACAAGACAGGAGCAAAATGACAGCACTGTTAGGTCAGCATTAAATTCCAATACTTTTTTTCTCTTTCTTTTTTTCAAGGAAGAGATGTTTACCACCTTTCACTCCATTCCATCTTTAGAAGCTGCTCTACTTGAGAGGGAGGAAAGTGCCAGGTAGGAGGGCCCACTGAGCTGGGGGAAGAGGCTCTCATAAAATATATCATCCTACCAGGGCCTAGAGAATGGAGCTGGCCCTGGAAGAAAAAGTGGCACAGGGAGAAAAGGACATCTAGATCAGGGAAAGGATAGGGAATTGGCCCTGCTGACCCCCTGCCCACTCTGCTCTCATCCTCCACTTTTCCTTCCCTGCTATTCTCCCATTCTCTGGAAAATTCTTCCTCTCACCCGCGAATTCTGCCTCCCACCCACGAATTCTGCGATGACTCCATCAGGATCTTCTGAAAGTTTCCCAAACTTGTTCTGGAGAAAATACAAATGACCAGTAAGTGTAGACATGTCACAAACATAGAAAACATGTTCAAATTTACTAGGAAGCCAAGAAATGATAGTTCAAATGACATAAAATACCTTGGAAGAGTTTTAAACCTAAGGAGAAGTGATTTTGAAAGTATTCCAAAATGAGGGCAACTTTGTTCAACTCTCATCAGCTTTAGTTCTCTAGGTATATCTTAAACATAAATTATTTTGATTTGAGGCAATTTTCAAATACCAAAAGGAACAGTGGAGTATGAACAAAGTGAGCGTTTTGGAACTTAAAAACAGAACAGAATCCCACACAGAGAACTGAGGAAGCAATCACTATTATGTTCTCTGCTAAGAAGCTGGAATGTAGACATTTGTAGTGTACTTGCAAAGGCAGAATTGCTACTCCATTAGGTATAGTCAGAATGTCAAAGGTCATTGTGAAAATTGCACACTTACTCATCGTGAAACTGGGCAGGATATTGAAAAGGTGAACATTAAAAATCTGGAGACTGGAATAATGTACATCGAATACGTTACGTGCTATCTTTTGCTCATCAGATCTGACTAGCTGGGGAGGTCAACATAGGAATTTGGTGGTGGTGGTGTTAAGAGAGTTTACCAAAAGCTGTGTCAGGTAGAAGAATGCTCTAGACCACTAGCCTGCATGTTTGCTAGGATGCTGCCTTGCTTGGCCATTTCCTGATTCTTTGGTAAGGCTGCCCCAGCAAGCTTCAGTAAACTCTCACCTTCATGGATCATAATGAGAGGCTGTCCACTCTTGCGTCAAGGTGGAAGATGAATGCCACTGACCTGGGAGATTTATTACTACTATTCTTAATTACTATTGTTTTGCTTTTGGAGTCTTTGTTTTCAACGTGGTCTAAATTCCAAAGGGTAAACGTTAGCCATTTCAGGATTTCACTATATTCTTTCCTCTCCACCTTTTCAACCATTGTTCCACAGAACCTTCCTAGAAAAGTGAAACTAAATACAATAAAGGGAACACATGCAGAAAATGTTTAGGATTTTTATGTTTGGGGAGATGATGCTAACTTTCCCACTTAAAACATGTTTCTGAAGGAGAGAGGATTACTTCAGTGTGGCACGAGGGAAGCTCCTTTCTCATCCACTTGGTAGAGTGTAGTCATTCTTGATGTAATGTCTATGTGTTACTGAAAAGTCATAACTTGTCCTAAGCTGCATGTAGGCTTTAAATCTCTCTTTTAAAGCTCTGTTTATTTTCATTAAGGCTTTTCTTTTCGACTCAGGTGATGTATTTGTGTTTAGAAATGTATAACTTTGGCTTCCTTGGCTCTTTTCCCCTCATGCAGATTTTATGCGGGTACGTGTGCACTAAAGGGCATTTGTGTAATTACTTGTTTCATCTGGAAGCTCTGTGCACTTTGTACGCTCCTCAGCACATCCCAGCTCAGGTATTAATAATGTTTTTTGATGAGTTGATGACGACGATACTGATGGTGATGAAAAGAAAATGAGAATAAAATTAGTATAGCGAGATTTAGGAACAGAACAGAAGAATGTTTTCATCTTTACATAAAGCGCTTTGCAGGAAAAGATGTTTTATGCTTTTACCAACCTGGAATGTCTGGGGCATCTTGCTGTCAATATACTCATGGCTACTTGCTCGTTGACTTAAAATAGGCATAGACTCGATTCCTGTTGCAACTTTTGTGGCTATTTGTTCCTGTGAGACATGAGAGAAAAATCAGCTTTCTCTGTCATTTGGTAATTTAAAAGTGTAGGAATTATGTCGTATAATTCATAGTTTATAAGAGGTCACCAGAGATTATTTAGCTCTATTTTTAGAGGGACCAGTCTATATTATTCCACACAGAATATATATTTTTATTTGAGAATATGTTACTTTCAGCTATTCCAGGACTAAATGTTACTAAACCAATTCCTTGATTCTACTGGCATTGGGATAGAAATTACCATAGGTATAGAAATTGGGGGGCGCCTGGGTGGCACAGCGGGTACCCCCCCTCCCCCCCCCCCCCCCCCCCTGCTTGTGTTCCCTCTCTCACTGGCTGTCTCTATCTCTGTCAAATAAATAAATAAAATCTTTAAAAAAAAAAAAAAAGAAATTGGTATAGAAATTATCACAGGTATCTGTGTAGTTCTTCGTCTTCACATGTTTTTTTGGAGTATTGTAATATTGCTTCTTTCTCCGAGTGTGTTATGCAAACTTTTAATTGTTACTGCTATATATTGTAGGTGAGTTTCTACTTTTTCTTAGCCTGCCGTGATTACTGGTCTCTTGACCCTGCTACTTAGGTCTGCAGTATCTTTTTTTTTTTTCCTTCTCCTTTTTAGCTCTCCATTTTGTGAACTAGAACCTAACCTAGGACTTAGAATGGTGGGCTGATTTGGCTTGGTTTCTTTCCACCTTTTTCTGTTCCTTATTACTAGAGCTTGCTCAAGAGTGAGACATTTACATCTGAACCATATGGGGTGACTGTAAAAAGCAAAGGTAAGCCATAGATTTGCTTGCATCTTAACTTATGGCAGTGGAGCCAGGGAATATACATTTAACAGATTCCCTAGGCGACTTGTGTGTATTAATATGAAGAATTGCCGGGCTGGTAACCCCTTATACTGCTTTCACAACCTCCCATTGTGACCACAGAAGTATAGTGGATCACCAGTACAGCCTCTTAGCCTCCAACCAATCCCTGGATAGGAACACTTGAATAGCAATATTGTACTAGATTGGATTGAAGTTTGCTAAGATGTCTCGAGGTTCATATTAAATGACATCTGAGGCCTTTCTGGAGTTGATGGGGGTTTGGATTTAACGGGGCAGCCTTTCTATTACAATTATTTTGCCCCAGCCTCCAACTGGATGTAATTTGGTTCATTCCTTACTAGTTCTTTCTAGCTCAAATGGAAAGTCATCAGAATGTTCTGGGGCTACTCAGTACCAGCCTTGGAATGGAATATGTTTCTTCCCCGAGGGATGAGAGTAAAGATATTAAAGTAATGATAATATAGGGAATTTATTAGTTCTTCAGCTTCCTTCCAGCCAAGCAAGACATTTATGGGCATCTACCTTCATTCTTTCTTTTTCCCCTTTTCTTAAAATGGAATAAGTGACACTGCCCACTTCCTCCCAGCTAGAGCTCTTCCACCATCTGTGCTCTAGATCCCAATTCTCTCAAACTCTAAGTGACTTTGATTTATTGATTATCCCCATTTTCTGGATCATCAAATCTTCCTCATCTTTTTGGAATTCAATTTACTCTTTAACACCTCCATATCACTCTTCCCCTTAATGGTCCCACTTAAGGAAAGTGTTATCTACACTCTCATCTTATTGCATCATTCTCCACTTTTTTCCCCCGAACCACTGTGATTTGAATTTGGGGCCCTCACACCACCAAATGACTTTACCAGTCACTGAAGTTCTCTTTACTAATAGACACTTTGCAGTCTCCTTCTTTGTTAGCTTGGCAGTGTATGATATCATTGACCTTTCATCTGTCCTGAAATCCTTTCTTCCTATTTACATGGCATCCTTGGCCTTCCTTCAACTGCCCTACTTCTTGTTCTGGCCATTCTACGTGTATTTCAGTTCTTTGAGTTCTCTGTCTTCCATCTGAGCTTCTTGTTTGCATTTCCATCTATCTAGACCATTTTCTTCCTCCTCCTTGATGCCTTCATACTATCCTCTATTCCTTTCTATACAGTTTCTGTGTTTCCTCAACTCTGGCTAAGTTGCTCATCCTATTCACTTCCACAGAACTCCTTATATAACATTTTTTCACTGTAATTTACTTCCATTTGCCTATATTCCTCACTAAAGTATAAACAACATAGGCTCAGGATTGTGTCAATTGTTCAATTGTTTTCACTGACTTTTCTCTGGTGCCTAGTAGCCTACGATAGTGACTAGTGTAGGGATCAGATAGGAGCATAATCAATATAGACAGATAGATAGAATACATATATATCCAATATGTACATATTGGATAAATAAATAGAAATACATTTGTACATACACTTGCACAAGCACACACACACACACACACACAAACACTATGGTCCTATGGCTATTGTGGAAAATCTCATTGAGTATGTGACAATATTTCATCCCTAGGCCATAGATTTAATCAGCTACTATTGGGAAGATATGTTCACAAAAGATTGCAATAAAGGACAGGAAATGCTTGGAGAAAAATGAGTGATATGAACAATATGCATGTTAAGAAAAGGGTGATTGCATGCTCACCTGAGCTGAGCAGTATATAGAGAAAAAAAATTATTTCAAAACTTAACCTTAAAGGGTAATGTGAGTTTTGAAAGGGAGGTATAGGAAGGTGTTTCTTGAGAGAACTAATAATGGGGTAGAAAAGCACAGGACAAAAATGGGAGATAGTGGCAAGCCAGGTATTCAGCTGGAGCAAATATGTTCCAGGCAAGAATAAAAGAAAAGATTGGGAAGGTTGACAGGTTGTCAAAATTTGTAAAAGAAAGGAAGGAAGGAAGGAAGGAAGGAAGGAAGGAAAGAAAGAAAGAAAGAAAGAAAGAAAGAAAGAAAGAAAGAAAGAAAGGAAGGAAGAAAATTTATACTTTATTCTTTAGTAAATGGGAACTCCCTAAAATACTAAACTTCACATTTTTTCTCTTCATACTAGCATAAAGTTTAAAGTTCTTAATTATAGTTGCTTTTCCCCTTAAACACGCAATCGTTAATTCACTCAGCCTCAGCTAACATCTGAACACTAGCAGTAATGGGGTCATGTGTCTTAGTTCCTCTTTCAATGAACTGACTGCATGCTCCTTCTGTATATGAAATGATTGTCCTGGACAATTTCTTATTTCACTATTTTAAACTTTCAATTAAAATTTTAAAAAATTACCATGATGCTTAACTGTTCTAATTGACAATTACTTAGTATTAACAGAGAATTGAATTAATATGAAACACATCATTCCAGATAATTAGGGAATCGTTGAATGAGTACAGATCTAATTTTAACTTCTGTAGCACGTACAAACATTCTCCTTCCATACCTTTGTACTAAGTCATGAGTTTTTGCCATCCCTCCACAGGTTTCTGGTTCAAATTCAAGCCTATCTGAATTCACTTTTTAATATTATTTATATGTCAACTGAGTGACTTGCTAAACTTAAATATATCCTTAAACATGAATTATCTTCCCACA
Source organism: Ursus maritimus (assembly GCF_017311325.1). Lineage (NCBI taxonomy): Eukaryota > Metazoa > Chordata > Mammalia > Carnivora > Ursidae > Ursus > Ursus maritimus. The sequence goes on from NW_024423453.1 coordinate 6,331,903, forward strand.
ATTAATCTAAATGTGATTTAAAAACACAAATTTAGTTCCTTTGTGCATTTTTATTGTATACTTTCGTGGTGCTAACATCTTAAAAATGAGGCATAGCCTCAAATACAGCTTGAGTACTTTTATTTCCTTTATGTTAGTTTACAGTCTAATTCCAAGAGTAGTTGATTCAATCTCCTTAGCCTTCAGGCTTTCAATCTCACAATCACTCTCTGCACTCTTAGAAGATGCACTTCTAAGTTACTGACAAATTCAGCACAAATGTTCTCTGGGGGCCTCCCAAGGAAACCCACAAATGTGCTTCTTGAAAGACCACCTTTTGGATGCTTGCCAAGGCGGTGCTGGCCAGCATTAGCTAAGAAAGAACTACAGACTGCACCAGCTCCATGAAAATACATTTTCTTCCTTTTCTTAAAAATCCCCCTCCTCCTGCTCCAGCCCTGGAATATGCAGAAGTGGGAAGGAGAGAAGACAAGGACATGGAAAAGAATAGCTGCCATTTTGTTTTCCCGGAGCCTGCTCAGGCTGGAGCTGGGGCAGGGGGATGGGGGGAGAGGGGGATAATTTGGATTGGATGTTAAATTCAAGTTTTAAATTAAATCATTTAAAATCCAAAAAATCTAAAGTAAATCTTAATTTCCAAAATGACTATTGTTTTAGCTGGATATGCCTGGATATCTACTGGCATATACTGGAAATAGAGCCATGGAAAGGGAGATTTGAAAGAACATCTTGAAGACGATGGTGGAAGAAAAATAAAGCTGTTTTCTATCTGCACCTCATCCAGTTCAGTCCATTTAATTTATCTGCAATAATACTTGCATTTGGTACATTAAAGTTGTCTTTATAATTATATAACTGAAAAAAATCAGCCTCCAAATTATCTTAACCCTTTCCTCTCTCTTATAGTCCCTCCCTGTTTTCTTTTCTTCTTTCCTCCCTTTCTTCCTTCTGTCCTTCCTCCTATCCTTCCAAAAAATATGGAGACCATAATCTATGTCAGGCACTGTACTAGGCATCAGAGATATATACAAGGGAAAGAGACAGAAATAACCTTTGCCTACATGGAGTTTACGTTTTAGTACCAGAAAATAAGTAGTTAATACTGGTTTTGAACTGAGACTGAGTGAATTGAGAAAGCATGCCATAAGAATACCTGGTAAAGAATAGTCCATATGGAAGGAAAAGTAAATATTAAAAAAAAA
>NW_024423453.1:6333114-6531628 GCF_017311325.1 Ursus maritimus
AAAAAAAAACAACAACATTAAGAAAGAGTGTGATCAGTGGTCCTGAGGAAGAGCAAAGTTTCAAAGAGATATGGGCAAAGTGATAGAAGATAAAATTAGGAAAGTGGGGCTGGGGACAGATGATGTAGGACCATGGGTCTTCAGATTTTATTCTAAATGTGATGAAAAGCCATTGGGTGGCTCCAGTTAGCGACATAACTGGATTTGGGTTCTGAATATTGATAGAATATTAGGGAGACAAGAGTGGAAGCCAAATGACCAGTATAGAAGCTATGCTAGCAGTCCAGGCAAAAGATGACAGATGGCTTTGTTAGCAGACAGAGGTAGATATAACGAGACATGATTGGATTTTGGTTATAATTTGAAGATGGAGCTGAGAGAATTTATTGATGCGCTAGATACGAAATATGCAAAATTAAAGTCAAGGATGATTCCCAGATGTGTTTGTTTTTGTGTTTGTTTTCCAGAGTAATTGGTGGAAGCTTGGTGTCATTTACTATGATACAAAAGACCACAGAAAGTAGATTTGGGGGAAAAACCAAGAGTTCCATTTTTGTCGTATAAGTTTGAGATGTCCATTAAACATGGTATTTGAGATATAGGAGTCTGGAGTTAAGAAGAGCAGTAGGGTAGGAGATACAAATATGGTAGTCACCAGTTTATAGTTGCGAGATACAAATATGGTAGTCACCAGTTTATAGTTGCGAGAGGAAGGAAAAAACAGATAAGGTGAAAAGGGGATGAGATACAGTGAATAGATGGGCCTTTGATGTGAGCGATGACATCAGTTGTGTCTTGCATACACGGAAAGAATAATACTGGATCTGGATACCTGTATTAAGAGGATCAGGTCATATAGACCATGGAAAAGACCTTCATCAAAGGGAAACTAGGGATGTAAAGACTTAACATTTAGTTGAATCATATTTACTGATCAGATGGGCATGTCACCTACCCCACCCAGATCCATTGGTATATGGGGCTTAGACACTGCTGGGGGAAGGTGGTAGGAGCTTGAATCCCTACATATTTGTTTGAACACATAGCTTTTATATAATTAAATCAACAACAAGAACTGGGGCATCTTTGATGTGCCAGCTACTGAGTCAGGCTCTGGGGATTCAGTGATGGAAAAGACAAAGTCACTGCCCAAAGTATCTGACATTCTAGGAAAGGGAGACAATGTATAGAAAGGTAAGTAAATAAATAAGACATTGTCTGGGGACACTTATTAGAAAAACTGCAAACAAAAAACGTATAGGGAAATCTGATAGACTCTAACTTCATTCCTTTTGGATTGACTTTATTAAGTATGGGGTCCATGTGCCCCAGAAACACAAAATGTATTCTGCTCACTGTGACAATAATTGTCATTCTCACAAACTTGTGAGACAGGTGATGCGAGACAGAAATAATTCCCACTTTTCAGATGAGGAAGTGTAGATTCAGGGAATTGGGCCCAAGTTGTAAAAGAAGACTCAAATACAGATATTTGGGCCTCAGGCTTCCAGATAGTAGGAAGAGGTGAGTCTAGTACATTGAATATGCTTATTATCCACTTTAAAAATCATCCTATATGTTAAAAGACAAATACAATTGTAAACATACAAAATTAACATCTTTTAGATTTCAAAAGGATCTAGGAAGTTTAGGTTTGTACATTCTAAGAAAAATGTAAAACTTTATCATTAATCTTCTATAATGACATTCTTTTAGGTTGTGAGAAATTTTTTTAATGTCATGTTTTAAATTATTTCATTTTACTATTGTTATTCTTTATTTTGTATCTTTTAAACATTAATATTTACTCAGGGAAAAGTCATTATAAAGTGTATGTTTGGGGGGGTTGATTTTGTTGTTGTTTCTTTTTGTTTTGTCTTGTTTTGTTTTGTTAAACTACAGAGGGAGATTTTCCTAAATAGAGAGATAAATATTTTAAACTAATGCCCTCTAAAATTTCCCTTTGGAAACATGAAACCATTTGGGGAATATAAATGGGCTGTACAAGGCTGTTGGCTAAGCAACTCCAAAGCCACAGATTCCTTGTTAACTAAATGCTAAAGCAACGGATAAAAAAAGTATGATTGCTTTAATACCCTCTTTTTCCTTGTACTTAAACTAGGCAACAATTTGGATCTGAAAGACAATTTTATCTTTTAAGCTCTTGAAAATTTTGCGTCATTGGTATTTGTGCTGCTAATTCTATCCAACAGAATTTTGAGATCTATTTTTCAAACTTTCTGATTGTGGCAACATCAAATAAAACCTTAACTCCGAAAAATGTAATGTTTCTAAAAAGGCCACTGTGTAATATTCTAGGCTGCCTTTCTGCATCCCAGTTTCGCAGATGTAAGGTCTAGGTTTTTAAATGCTTTGACAGATGTTAAAATGTGCAGTGTTTATGACGCTGAGGGAGAGCAGTATAGTAATTTTATGAACATGGAGCAACTGCGAATCAAGAATCAAGCAGCTTAATGCTGATTTTTTTATTTTGGGGTTCCAGAATTTTGGTGATCTTACGCGTAAACTTTGGGAAGTCGAATATCACAGGGAGTGTCTAAAATCTTTGTCTGAAAGTCTTTTTGTTCTTAACTGTCAGAGAATATAAAAAATCAGCTGTGGTATTTTCAGAACTATCCAATTTCAAATGCCCTTTTATTCAGTGCTTTTATGACCAGTTGCTTGACAACATATAGATATGGTTACTTCATGCGAATGTTTCGGTGCCATTGGTCCCGGCCTATTTTTCTGGACATATGCTGATATACAGTAGTTCCCAACGTACAGATTTTAAACTGGATTTACTCTTTTGCATTTGCACAAATTTTAGAGCTTCCTGTAACCTAAAAATTCTCCTCTGTGCGCTCCTTGAAATGTACTCTGAGACAAGTGTGAGTCAGTAGCTGTGTAATGTGTCAGGCGTACTTTAACAGAGATTCGTTACTCATTAGACAGTAAACATGCTATATGCAAAAGTAAGCTTTAAAAACAATCTCTGTTCCTGTGTTAGTATTTGAGAGTGAATTTTTGTTGCAAGAAATAAGCTGAAAGTTTTAAAATATAGGCATTCTAAATAGATTTTTTTTATTGAAATGTATAGATATAATTTCAAAACATACCTATATTTCAATAGTAATTATGATCATTAATCTCCTCCATTGGCTTTTAACATCCACATTGTTAGGGATATGTATCTACACACCCCCCCCCCACACACACTTGAGCTGTTTCTCTGCACCTATAAATTTCTATAGGATATTTTATACACATGGATAAGAACGTACTTCTATTGTATGATTACACAGTATGTCCAATCATTTAGAGCACACTAGAGAGAGATAACCACATAAGCAATCTTTTTACTATATTTTGCTTATTATATCATCTTAACAATTATTTAGGAGTGAACAGATTAGTAATAAGATAGATCAAAAATAAAAGAAAAACGGAGGATTAACTCAACACAAAAATTTAGGTAAATGATTGAATTTCAAATAACCACTTACTAGGTCTTCTAGCTTTAGTAAATACCTTACAGCCAAATGTTGAGGCTGTTAACTTGGCGGAGAGAGTGCCTTAGACCACAGTTCCAGGTTAAAGCAGTTGTATGTTTGAACTAAAAACAATGTGCGTGCGGGTCCCGAGCAATTCTAAGGGATTATTTTTTCCTTTTAAGAAAAACACCGCCTTGTGGATCACCAAGTCCCGATCTGTACAAAGGAAAACTAGTTCAGGGCTGAGAGCGAGAGCTGATACATTTCAAGGAGGACCGGCCGGCTGCACTTGTGAGCGGTGACAGATTTCTGTGAAATATAATCCTGATTAAAAATGCATGTGTGAAACCTCTTCGAATAAAGCGCTGTGTCCGACAGCATTTTTTGAGCTCCTGCATGCAAGAAGGGAAGACTAACGTAGCTACTCCGCTACGTCCCATCATTTGTGACTGTTTTACATTTCTGAAATGGTCTCTGACTTTGAGCTAGGAAGAAGTGGATATTTTTTGTTTAAAAAAAAAAGTCAGTGACACTAGCAAATTTGGAAATTCAGAAATTCAGGGCACACACGTACACACAGCCTTTTTATAAAAATAGGTCTCAATCAAACGGGTGCGCTAAGTGATGGAAAGTCGTGCTTTAGATGAGCGCACATGACTACGACATTCAGGCTTTTACTACGGCTAAGTCATGCACAATAAGAAGAGGCGTATGTGTGCAACTACTCCACACAGATTAGCAACCCCATTGTTGCCGCGCTATTACCCTTGCGGGACCGCAGCTTTCATCAACCACGGAGCGATTTTGAGTGTGTGTATAAACCAATTGGCTTCATTTGGGGTCCAGATTTGAGGGAATTCAGGTATAAAGCTTGAGAAGGTTTCTAAAAGAGAGATGAGATAAATCCGTATAGTATAAAATGAAAACAACGAGCTCAACTATGGAAGTGTCTGGTAAAACCCGAGGAAGCCACGTTGCCTTTGTGCCCATGGGCGCCAGTTCCTACAACCCTGTGTAATTTAGAGCCTGTGGATATGGACGAGAATGCCTATTTATGGCCTTACCTTTTGTTGGGATCCAAAAGATGGGCGTAAACCATGCAGATATTCATTTCTTTAAAACCTTAGGAAATTGGGGAGAAAATCAGGAGGCTGGCCCACTGAAGTAATATAGATTATCTGGCATCGCCCATGTGTCCAGTTAGTTGTGTAATTGTGATACACACAGACAGACAGACGGACATATATACATATATACAGATGAAACAAATACGTCAGAAACCTATTTCTTGAGCTTCTTCGATGGGCTTCATGGCTTTATAGTGGTCTGAAGCTTTCCGCCTAATAATAACTCCCGACCGTAATGTAATTTCTCCAAACACAGTGAAATTTTCTGAATCAGTCTTTTATAAAATGCGTGTTGCGGTCATGGCCCGTGTGCGTTTCTTTGTCTTGCCTTCTTTTTCATGCCTCAGTCTAGTACCCTGTTCCTAGCTGGTAGTCTCCAGTTCTTCACAGGAAGACGTGAAAATTAACTCACAAACGCAATGCATTTAACACACGGCTACTGGGTTTCTTCTTGATCATGCAATCATCAAAGTATTGAAGATTTTAGGAGTTCTAATTTTATACAACAAAATGAGCAGGGGAGAAAAATGCATTTACCTTCTTTTAGGCCTCAGAGCTGAATATATTATTAAATGCACAGTTGGCTTCTTTCTTTTACTTATTCAATAACCAAGTACTGAATACTTACTCCACTTGCAGATACTCAGTTTCAGTTGAAATATTAAAATGAGTATAGTTTGAGGGATAAGTAACAGCACTTATTTGCCTTAAATTTGAGATTTAGCTTTATTATGTCTTCAATTTTGTACATCCTTCCCTAATATTTGTTTATATTTTCAAGAGCACCTATTCTTCCTTCTAGGACTAATCCTTTAGAAAGACCCTTTAAAGGGCTTATCCTTAATTGTGCATATTATTATATATTTGTTACCTATTTTGATTTTCCTAAAATAAATGCAATTATTTTTGGAGGGGTCTAGTAGGTCTAGATTCATGTCAATAGAGAGAACATGACACAGTGGACAAAATTCTACAACAGAATATGTTGCAAGTTCAAGCCAATGAATAAAAATTACTATCACTGAGAACAACGACAACAAAGAGCTTTCTAGAACCTTAAGACCTTGAATATTTTCTCTAATCCCTTGGTGCCTTTTAACAAGTGAAACTATATTTTTTATAAAATTGTCAATGGCCTTTCTTTAGATTTATTGGGGACCCTACTCACGTGGAATATTTGTCTTTTGTGTTTCAATAATATACGAAGCTTTCCTGTGTATTATTTTCCTCGTACAAAGGCACACACATGAAAATGCCCGCAGAGAAGTTTATCAAAGTGAAAGCCTGAGCACCTCCAGGTAAAATGTGATCCTCTGTGTCTGGGGCAAATATAAAATGAGTAAGGCATACATGCATTTTTTTTTCTTTGCTGCTATCCTCTTAGTAATGAATGCTTAGATATGAGAAGTGAAATGTAATTTATCCTTATCATTCTGTACATTTTACTTTATTTGCAATTAATTCTCTTGCTATATTACATCTATGTTAATATATGTTTTCTTAGAAATTCTAAGGAGAGTACCGCCTCTAATTTATTTCCCATCTTGCAGTTGATTTAAGCAGGGGTTTAATACCAGTGATCTCCTTTCTTAGTAACAAATATACACAGTGAGTGTTCTGAGATTTACGTAGGAACCTAGAATTCAGAAATGGGTTTTTATTACTCCTTTTGATTTAAAATTAATTATCAATTATTAATTTAAAAAATCACAATGAGAATTAGTCTCAGGTTGCTGTTTAGTTCATGCTGATTATTTTAAAACTTTACATTGCTATTGATATCGATATCACTGTCTTTGTGCAACCATTTCTAGTATAAAAAGGTTATCTAATATTCATAATTGGTCTGAAATCATCGGGTATATATGTGTGTGAATAATTCTTTTATTTCTCTGTTCACGTAGAGAAATTCTATCAAGAATTCTATAAAGACAATTACAAAATTTTTTGATTCTATTAAAATGCAGTGGCTTTTAATTACAGCTTCGAAAATAAAAAATTATTAAGAGGAAAGTCACGCAACAGAGTTGTCGATAAGAATTGTCATTAAGCATTATTAAGTGCTTCGTATTTCAAATGCCAATTTTGATTCATTGGAAAAAGACTATCTGTGAAACAAATGTGTTTAGGAAACAAAAAGCCATAACTTTTAAACCAATTCTAGCCCAACAGAAACAAAAATCTATCATAATTATAAAACAGTTACAGCCCTGCCAGAGAGGTAGAAAGGGACAAAGAGAAGAGAGCATGTTTCCAACCTTGGAAAATGTCTTATTTCAGCGTGTATACTCATATGCGGAGCACTCCATTTTGCAGAGCAATTTGAAATAATGACTGTTGTGACAATTTGTGGTGAAAGCTTCCTCACCATTGGAGACCTCGACAGACAACGCACGGCCTTTCCAAAGGGTTTGTGTACAGGGCATGAAACTACAGTTCTTTCCCAGAAAGAGTTTGAGGTTTGCTTTTTAAATCCTCATCCGGGGTATGGTACTTGCCATTGTAGTACAGTAGCTAATGGAATGTGAAACATTTAAGAAGCCCTCCTCGAGAGAATGCGAGTACTGACCCTGTTCTGATTGACCTGGTTGATACACATTCCAGATATTCAGCTGTGAACCTTGAAAGGCCTCGAGCGCTTGCTATTTGAATAACAAATTTCGACCCCAAAGAAATATGTTTCTTCTTAGCATTGACACAGGTACAACGGCGGTGACGCCCCTCCTGGCCCGGGGTCCTTAGTTAAATCATCAGTTTGTTAACTGCTGTTTGCAAGGTAAACCCTCCCCCTGGAATGAACTTCTTTAAGGCAAAATGAAATAAAATAAAGGTAAGTAAAAGTAAATAGATTTTCCTATTGAAAGTTATTACTTCAGGAATGAAGAAGATGGGTATTGATCGGCCCCATCCTTTGTCATTACTGTCAGGTCCGCGTAGACGGCTAAGACACTTTATTCTAAGCAAACAGCCATTTTCTCTTCTGACATGGGATTCCAGTGAGAATTGAAAAAAGTAAAAGGTTTGTAAAAACATTTTTCTGTCCTTCTTACAGGGACAATTTATGTTGAAGTAACAGTTTCTGAGATACTTGCACCTGTTATTGATTTATTTCTTCTTTGTCACGAGCAATCTCCTGTTTCATAATACAGTTATCCTTGTGTACTGCTCTTAGGCAGTAATTCAGAAATAATTTTCATTGCAACAATGGCCCAACAAGCTCAACAATCTAGGAAGCATGTGAACGAAAACCCTAAAATGCGTGTACTTTTAAAACACGTTCTCCGGTACAGTGATAGTTGCGGTATTTGTTTTTCGCCCTGATGAAGGCAAGATATCATTACGAGCCATTGTCCTAACATTGCAGATGGAATTCTAAAGCCATGAAGTCCCCATGGCCTCTGGTCAAATAACCCCTCCATATGACCTTGTGAATCCATGGGGTGGAAAACAGAAAAAAAGTGTGAACAACGTAAACTTAACGCAATTGGAATATAATTTATTATAGCCAAAGATGGGCTAAATCTCTATTGATAAGAAAGCAAATCTGAGCACAAAATCCAGTAAATCTGAAGACAAACTTTTGTTTAAATCCCTGAGCACCTTTGATATGCAACTATAAATTTGCACACCGGTACATGTATAAGCACCCGCTTTATCTGTGTGTCCACCAATACAGTGCACAATTGTTTCCTCCTAAAAAATCAATATGGCTGTGATTTCTCTATGGTTCATTCACTGTTTATGGATAGGGATTAATGCTTGACCTTCCCTTGCCTTCTTGACTTGAACCAATTACTTTAGAATAATTTTTCTGGTTTAACTTTTTATCACATCTTCTGACATTTTAGTGAATAATATTTGACAGCTATGAACATCTGCGAAAGTTATTGTTATCATAACTTGAGCTCAATGGGACTACCGTCACTGATGCCCTGAAGATCGCATTGCGCTGCAGAGTAAGAACACACTTACATTTAAAAAGAGCTGTTTGATTTCTTAGTAGGAATCTTTGCTTAGTTTGCTTTAACAAAAGCAGACTGTTTCAAAAAAAAAAAAAAAAAAAAGACACCTGGAGATGGAAGGCACATTTGCATTCTATACAGGGGACTCCTCAAAGTATTTATTTTTCATTTTGGAATTTTATGCATTATTGTCATGCATAAAAGAGCTTTTAATCTTCTCTCTCCATATATATTTTTTTCTCAAATGAATAAAACAAAAATCTTTGGGAACGTTAGCACTGCAAACCAGCCTTATGCATCAGAGGTTTGCAAATAATTTCTGATAAAACTATTTCGCTTTAGTGTTCTGACTTCTTATTCAGTATGCACCCAGGGAAACTGGTATATTGCATTCTCCTTGAAGAAAGCAATAGAGAGAGAAAATGCAGTTAGTCATTTATGTGCATGTAACAATATAAATCGCAAAGATTAAGGGGAATCATTTTGGGGAGCACCACAATTTTGCAACCAAAGGCACTTAAATAATTACCTTTTTAAGTAACTTTTATTGACTATGCAGAAGGATAAAAAGTAATCTTACTTGTTTTAAATGGCATAAAGCAACCAAATGCCATTAACAGAGTGTTACATTTCTTATTTCACTAAGATTGTTGAAGCTTACCAGAAAGAGATAAAAAATGTATAAATTCAGAAACACTGGCTAGTAATATCCCAAACCATTGTCAGTGGACTCCTACTTTCTCCTGCCAAAATATGTGGAAGCATGCATGGATTGTACTAGATTAGTAAGAGGGGCTCGTTTCCGTGGCATTAGCCAGGTATCTTAGCAACAAGACCATACCAGATTCTAGCGGTGCTCTGTGGTGGTGCATGTAATATCCTGGACATAATCTGTCTTTTAATTTTCTTTGGATTGTAGTGATATTACAGATACATGTGTTCAGTTATAGATCTTTATTTAATAAGAAGAATGCCTTAGCTGAAGATTTGTACTATGCCGGGAGTGGGCAACTCACAGTAATGTTGCTGGCGGTTTAGCCCAGGTACTACCTTGTCTCCCATTTCAGATTGACAGGAAAACTTACTCCCTTCATTAAGATGTGCCTCATAGTTCATATCTTTATGCTGTGGAGATGAGGATGCTGCTGGAATTCATAATACTAAGAACGTTATTTAATGTCAGATAGAATGCAAATTGCTCGTACAATTGAAATGTCACCTAAAACATGCCACCGTGTGCAACACCACTTTATTATAAGTCACTGAGAGCAATATCTTAAATTTGGAACTGCACTAATCCTTCATCTGCTTTGTTTACCTTTCATCTATAATAGAGATGTCGAATTTCCTCCAAACTGGATTTGCATGTTTTAACTGCTTGCTCACAGAGCTCAAGATGTGTGGGAGAACTAGATAGGGGTACTTCCTTTGATTTTCTTGTCTTTTTGTTGTTTGTTTAATGCAAATTAACAGCAAAAGATAGCTTTCAAATACAAGACAAAATGCCATGTCGACCCTTTTGGGGAAATAAGCTAAAGCTTATCGAAGAGCATCTGATTATTTAAAGGACGAATTATAATACAAATGCGCTGTCGGTTTATTGGTAATTGATTTTCTCAGTAATTTCGGTTCATGCAGTATTTTCTTGTGTTTAATTGAAACAGTAATAATTTTAGAAGATCAGTTTTGCTCACAGTACAATTACATATAAACTAAGACTTTTGATAATGCTTGCTTGGACAAAGTGTCCAGAGCACTTGCCTTTCAAAATAAAGCTATCCTGACGTTACAAAATATTGTTTGTACGTGAGAGGTCTTGAAATTGGCGTCTAAATATTCGTCTAAGACTTACTGGCTTCTCTTCTACGGATCAGTTGTCAGTACCAAAAAAGGCCCAGGACACCTCTTTCGTTAGCACATTCGAGGGTTTTCCACAAAGAATTACATTTTTATGGAGGAGAGTTATGTGAAGGAAAATGGGAAGAAAGAAGAGACTTCTTAAAACCACACTCCTTGTTTCTACCCGCTCCAACTCAATATCCCTCCCCCTCCCAGCTTTTCTCAAAGAATTTTGGCTCTGAAGTAGTACTTAGTGTCTTTTGATGGGCAGCACTGGAAATTCTGTTTTGTTTTGTTTGACATTATACAGTATTTTTATTGTTCATAACGGAGTATTGCTTAGCATACACCAGTGGAACTTAAAAACTTTACCGCAAACCATTGTTTCTTCATGAATATTACTGATATAAAACCTAGATAAGCACGAGCAGTCCCCAAATTAAACCTCTTCGAGTTGGATACTTGTCTGTTTATCGTGTGGTATAGAAGTCTGTACAAGACTCTAACAACATTTATTTCTATTTATGAAGACATGCTTTGACTCCTAAAAAATGGCCTAAAGTAGACACTTTAATATGAATAATACCGTGGTGTTTCACTCTGTTTTTTAAAGATCTCTAGAACCATTCGGAACAGCTTCTCAAAGGGTTGTCTGAAGATTTCATGCCTTAGAATTAATTGGTATATTTGTGGAAGATTTAGATTCCTGAGTTTTTGCCTGGATTCATTGTATAAAGCTTTTAGGGATTCAGAAATGCCATTCTTCTTTGGCACATTAGAGTTTGAGAACTAGTGGGTTCAAATAATTAATGACAATCAAGAGGAAACTCAGTTTTCATAATAAGGGCTAGTTTTGGCAAATTAAATCATGTTATGTGAGATACAGAGTTCTCACGTTTTTATTTATTTATATGCTTATATATTATGTATTAATACATAAAAATAACTTGAGACTTTACTAAAATATAATTTGAAACAAAGGGCTTAGAATTTTCCTTAAGCTTATTAGTTCAAATTATGTAATTTGTCATCATAGGTCATTTTCTTAGGTCTTTTAAGTGAGAATATTAACTTGAAGTTCCATGGCATCTCTTAAAATCATGTGGGAAAGAAGATAATTTTTTTTCATAGCTGGGAATTTTATTTGAAAAATTCTCTTAAAATATGAAAACTCAAAAATGTGTTTTTGTAAATACATGTCAAAATATAATTTGTTGCTTTCCATGCATTCCTTAATAGTAAAAAGGGGAATCAAGTCAAATTGAGAACAAATGCCTTTTAATTTAATGGAAGTTTTTTTTTTTTTTCTTTCCATTTCCCTTCATTTGTCATTTCATCTATGTCTGGTCTGGGTACTGGTTTTGAAGCTGAATTACATTTTTGTTCATCCTTGCATAACTCTTCATGACCAGCAATGACCTTACTTTACCAGCTTCTTGGGTCTAGAAGCATCCCTGATTTTTGTGTAAAGGAAATAGGGACATCAGCTTAGCCAGCTGTGAAGTATGGTCATCTCCTGGATGTAAAATTGCATCTGGTGAATGGTGAACTGCATTATAAAGCAGCACGAAAGAGAAAGGGGAACACAGGAAGGCAAATGAAAGAGCAATTCAGAGCCCATGTGAACACAATGGACTTATGATATACTACTGATTTCTATCCAGACCATCAGCAAATGGTTCTGTAATAGATGCGCACAGTTCCAGAGACTGACGAGTCGGGAGCTGGCCTCAGGTCTAGAAATATAGGGGCAACTGTTCTGTGATGCTTCTTTGTACCTCTTTGTACATGTGGTGGATTCAAACATAATTAAACAAGAAAATATTTCTAACATTCTAAACGGTAAACATTACTTAGAATGATGTAGCTGACACATAATTTGGTATTCTACCATAAAAAGTCTTTCTAGAATTAGGGCAATTACTATTTCATGACTCCCAAATATTCCTTTACAACTATGACCTTTTCCTTGTACAATAGTTGGCATCTCTGGCTTCCTGTTCTTAAATTCTCTGCCATCATCTCAAAATCAGCCTTTCTAAAATAAAAATTATTTTATTTTATCGTGTCCCTCTGAACACAGGGTAGAGTCCTGATTTCTCTGTTTCTGTTGGTGGCACCAGTATTTCCCTTATCACTTGTATTCAAAACCTCTCAATAATCTATAGCAGGTCAAGTGCATATACTAATATTTCTAGTCAGTTTTGTTGTCACTGTGAAGTAGATTTATTTTAAAAATGGTTCACAGGTTGAAAAATACTTTTAATTCAAGATGTGAAACTGGATTTAGCAACATCCAGTGAAATGACACATCTTCTAACCAAGTAGACTAAGAAAATGTGAAATTTTAAGGACTACGTTTGATTATATAGAAAGGTAAAGACCAAGTAGTAAAATTTTTACCTGAAGAATTCAAAAGCTCACTTTTTTTAAAGAAAACAGTGTTGCTGATTTTATCCAAATCATTTGTTTATACACAGTGGAAATATTTCATTTTTCAAGTCTTTATGCATCAAGGTGAATTGAGCTTCTGTTTTAAAACGTAGCAGGATGAGGCACCTGGTGGTACAGTGGGTTTAGCATCTGGCTCTGGGTTTTGGCTCAGGTCGTGATCTCAGTGTCTGGAGATCAAGCCCTGCATCGGGCTCTGCACTCAACATGGAATCTGCTTGAGATTCTCCTTCCCTCTCCCTCTCTCCCTCTCCTCCCGCTCATGCTCTCTCTCTCTCTCTCTCTAAAATAAATAAATAAAAACTTTAAAAAAATATGGCATGATGATCTTTTGTTTTTTTCTTCCCTTCTTTCTATCTGGTGCTTGTCTTAGGCACAGCCCACACCAAGGATTGAATAACAGAAGCAGATACCGGTGATACAACCTCAGGTCAGGACTCAGATAATGGCACACAAGTCATCAATTAGGAGGCTGAGAAGAAGCTGATGAGATTCTGGGGTGAAGACCAAGGGGATGAGAGTGTCAGCTCCCTAAAGTTAAATGCCTTTGTCAGGTAAGTGGGGTGGTGGGGTGAGAGGATTTCAAGAACAGAAACCATACTTGACCTACTCTTCCTGTTCCATCTCAGACTCTGTGTGGTTTGGAAGACATAATTAAATCCAGATAATAATGCATGTTTTATACATGCGTCTGGATCCTGGCTAACTAGCTTGGTTTAAAAATGAGCTGTACCACTTTTCTCTTCTACAGCAAGTGATATGACGCTGTAGAAACATTGTTCTACAACAGTGTTCTTCGGGATGGTGTCTTGGGGGTCTGTTTCTTCATGGCAGTATCACATTTTAAGTTATGCCCGTTATAGAAATGATGCCAAGACAGCTCAGGCAAGACACTTGTGAGAGGTAAGGAAGGAAGATCCACCCCTCGGCAGAGCTGATATTTACCCCCAACTGTCATCGTGAAGGTGAACATTGGTGACTATACTTTTTTCCACCTATAATTACGAACACCCTATCTTTATAGGGTAGCAGGGCCACAGAGTTGGAGATCAGTGCAACAGGATGAAAGTAGGCATAGCCACCTTTTCAGAGGCTGCCACAACTGGAGAGGTGCTTTCATACACATATTTTTGTGCTTTGCAGAGTAGTTTTGTCGTTTCTGCTTATTCTCCCTCTGATAGGTAGGAGGAGGGAGAGTTAGCAATAACTAGAAAATTAGTGAGAGTCCTGGCTACTGCAGAATTCATTATGGTTCTTTTTTTTTTTTTTTTTTTTTTGAGAGAGAGAGAGCAAGAGAGAACACACACAGAAGGAAGAGGGACAGAGGGAGAGGGGAGAGAGAATCTTAAGCAGGCTCCATGCCCAGCACAGGGCTCGATCTCACGACTCAGAGATCATGACCGGAGCCAAAATTAAGAGTTGGATGCTCAACCGACTGAGCCACCCAGGGGCCGCCATTATGGTTCCCTCTACTAGACAACTGAGAAATCCCCAGAATCAGCTTCTTAAAATTCCCCGTGAATCCTGAGTACTTGCTACAGACCATGATTTTGTGAGGGGTTTGACATGACTTACATCTTTCAATCCTTATCACAGCCTATAAGGTGAAGATTCTTATTATTTCATTTTAAGGATGAAGACATAGATTCGATGAGGATAATTATCTTTGATAAAAGCCAGTCGGCTATCAATAATCATGATAATAATAATACCTGACACAGCAAACACTGGCATAGCACTTATTATGAGCCTGCTACTGTTAAGTGCTTAATATAGAATGACAAATTTAAACCAAAACAACCCTATGAGGTACTGTAATTATTCTCCTTTTTAGACATAATTAAATCAAGTCCTAGAAAGATGCAGTTACTTTCCCAAGTCACATACCTAGTAAGTGGCAGAGCCAGGCTTCAAGACCTGGTGTTCCTGCCTCAGAACCTATGCTCTTGACTACTGAGCTGCTAATACGTTAATGGAGCCACAATAAAAATACCTGTCTCCAAAAATCCAACATTTTACCATCGATATCTATGGATCATCCTTGAAACATGGCTATTGGTATGAATATATTATAGTTTTGACTTTCTACAGTTTTTATACATGAATTGAGATATTTGATATATTCCACTGATATGAGAAATATCTTTTCAACGGGAAGAGTTGTGATTAGGGGCCCCTGGGTGGCTCATTCGGTGGAGCGTTAGACTCTCGGTTTCGGCTTGGGTCATGATCTCAGGGTTGTGGGATGGAGCTGTACATCAGCCTCCACGCCAGCATGGAGTCTGCTTCTCCCTCCCTCAAATAAATTAATAAATCTTAAAGAAAAAGTGCGATTAAGGCAATGGGAAATAAGAACAGAAATATTTGAGGGGAGCCTGGGTGGCTCAGTCAGTTAAGCATCTGTCTTCGGCTCAGGTCATGATCCCAGGGTCCTGGGATCAAGTCCTGCATTGGGCTCCCTGCTCAGCGGGGAGTCTGCTTTTCTCTCTCCCTCTGCTCCTCCCCCTGCTTGTGCTCTCTTTCTCTCTCTCTAACTAAATAAAAATCTTTTAAAAAAAGAAAAGAACAGAAATATTTGAGCAACTAAGCCATTTGAGATATTCATCTTTCCTTAATTTTCCATTTCAAATAAACTTTATGTATTCATAGATTAGTAAATTAAGTGAACTGTGGAAAATTATACTGTTGGCCCTTCTTTGTGGTTATGCTGCTTAACAAGGAAGGTATCTCAAAGAAAAACAGTCCTCTGTGAAAGCACGCACTATTGACTGAATTAATGTGCATTTACTATTAGTCGTGGGTGATAATGAATAATCTGTTAATCTTTAGAAATTACTTGTACCTTATTCTAATCAGCACTCGGAACAACACCGCAGACTTCCTTCATAATTTGATCTTTACTTTTAATCTGAGATTGATTTTCCATGTATAATTATTGGTCTACTGTGTGGGGTTCTTTTTGCCTTTAGTAACCATGCAAACGATAGACTGAGACTAGTAGACACTTTAATCTTACTATTTGTATTATAATTGAATGGTAAAAATATGTCACTACTTTTATGATGTCATTCTAAACTTGAATAAGCTTGGACCACTTATTGAAAAATCCTGAGTAATTTTAAATTGATGTTGACATTAAAGAGGATTGCCTGTAATGATAGTGTCCTGTAGCTTTAAGTAGCAGTCTGAAGTAAATCTAGTAATAATTATGGTTACATCTTGATCACTTGCCTTTTCCTGTTTGTTAACCTTGTAAAGAAACATATTGTTAGAGTCATCTTTAATTCATATGAGAAATTAATCCCCTTTCCCTTCCATCTCAGATCTTAAAACAAAGACAGAGAACGTCAATTCTACGCTTGAACTTCTTTTTCCTGGAGGGATTCCCACATGGAAAGATGAAGCAATGCCACTAAAAGCTCAGTACCTTGATCACACATCAGCTTTGGTGCCTCTTGCCACTGTCCCTCCGTGAAGGAACGCCAACACACACGACCTGTGTTTTCCCAGGGCCTGCGGGACCCGGCTAGCGGCTGGGCTGTGAAGACCAGCCTGTTTGCACAGAAAAATCACTGAAGACAAGAACTTGCCAGCCAACCTGAACTGCTGGTCCCTGGAGAGGACTCTCAAGAAAGTTGGAAAAGATTATGTAAAATAGCTCTCATATGGTAGGCAGGGAGAAATGACTTATTGCCTCTAAACAGAAAGATTGTAAACAAGGTCTCTTATTCTCACAACAAAAGACAGAGCTCAGCTGCATAAGATGCTGTCCTCAAACTCAGCTTTCATAAACTGCCATCGGGTTGAGACTCATCCACTTACGTCTGAGGGAGGAGGGGAGAAATGGGAGAGATTTCTCTCTCTTATTTCTGAGCCCCCTTCTGTGTCGGGCAGAGCCTGAAGCCTGTACAGGTGGGCTCCTTTATCCCAAGCCCACTCCTGCTTTTTCATTCTACCTGGAGCAAAACAGCCTGGCAGTGCTGTAATCAAAGCAACAGTAACATAGTAAATTTTTGACACTGAAGATGTGATCCGATCAGTATTTCCTATCTTTCCTTAGTAATCAGAGTACGCAGTAGATGCCTGTTTAATTTGTGTGATTTGTACTTGACTTTTTTTTAAACCTAGGAATAAACTAATAAGGTTTATAGTTATGCCAATGCTGTTATGAATGTTAACTATGCTATAATTTGATGCTTTGAGATATAAACGGTATAGATAAAATTAATGGATTTTAAAGTATATGTGATCTCTATGTAGTAATTATGTATATTTAATGACATTTTTAAAAAGTTGCTAAATAAGCATGATAATTTGACTTACTGTTTCATTCTTCCAAATCCTACTTAGACCAAGTGCATATGCTTCTTGTCGTGCACCCTTTCCTGGCCGTTCCTGTCCATAGAGGCCTCCCACTTACAATAAACTCAAAGAACAGTAATTTTGAAGCTTACCACTACATGGGAAGTTAGTTTCCATCCCTTTGGACACTCTCTTTGCAGATTTTATTTACCAAAAACGCATTTGCTTAATAATTTGTTTCTTCGCATCGTATTTATAGGCACTCTTACCGAGCAGCAGACAACAGTGGCATTAATCAGCTGAACTTGAGATAAGGCACTGGGTCTGGGATTTGGGATTTGGACTGAGTGAACACGGGCAGATGTGGTACTGGTGCTTGGAGGATGCAGGGGCTGCAGGCCCGGGGCTCCTTAAGCGGAGCCGAGTGGTGTGGATTAAAGGACTTGGCCAGAATTGGTGAGAGCTGGTGATAGAAATGTGTGATGGCCAAGGATGCCACACGAAGCCAGAAGTGGGTTGGGAGCTGAATAACCTACTGTCCACATAGGATCTGACTGCAAGTGACAGGCAAGTAGCCCAAGAAGATGTATGGAGAAAAATGAAGGAGGATCACACACGTGCTATGTGTTCCATTTAACCCGCGTGGGGTTCCACTAAGCAAGATGGCCACAGTGGCCCTCGCTCCCTCAGCCCTGGAGTGGCATTCCTTCTTGGATCTTTAAAGGATTCTGGATAGTTCTGAAAGAATTGCATCTCAGTGTTTTGTCTCTGGCGAATGAGCATTAGCTTTTTAAAAAATATGTTTTTTAAAGATTTTATTTATTTATTTGAGAGATGGGGAGAGAGTGTGAGAGAGAACATGAGTGGGGCAGAAGGGCAGAGAGAAAGAGAAGCAGACTCCCCGCTGAGCAGGGAGCCCAATGTGGGGCTCAATCCCAGGACCCTGAGCCGAAGGCAGACGCTTAACCAACTGCGCCACCCAGGTGCCCCGGCTTTTTTTTTTTTTAATATTAAAAATATTTAACATTTCTGAGGAATCACTGTGCTACTTCTCTTTGTCAGAAGACTGTACTTCCCAGCCCCAATTTTCCTTGGCCAAGGATAACATAACTGGAAACAATATGTGATATTTCTAAACAATGGTTTTAAGAGCTCATGCGTGGTTCCTCTGTGCTATCTTTTCCATTTGCCATAAGACAAATCCCTTCAGGTAGAAAATAGAGAAACATGGAACAGATGTCATTCCTGGCCCCAAATGGACACTAACGTGAGTGAAAAACAAGCCTTTATTTTGTAAGTCACTGGGATTTCCTCGGTTGTTTGCCATCACAGTATTATTTAGCCTGAGTCGCCTGATATACGCAGCGCCATTGCCATGATTGTCTGTACTGGAGTTCAGTAAATATTTGTATGCCCTTTGGTATTTCTTATATTACTGTTTTTAAATCTTATGTACCATGATTATACATCCCTTGAGAATAACCTCAGTGTCTTGTGTTTGTTTATTTGATCTGCCATATAAACTGCATGCCTCTAAAGTAAAATATTTAAAAATATATCAAGATGAATCAATGAATAAATCCTTAACATATGTTCCATCGTTGTAACTATGGGTGATATAAACCTGTCAAAGAGAGTGAAATTAAGGTAAATATTTCCATGTTGAGAAGTCTATGATAATTATCAATTGGTTCAAGTGTTTCTGATAATAAATCAAATGATCTTTCACTTTCTTAAACATGGTATCTGAATGAGCAGCATTCAGTAAAAACTCTTTACAACTATACTGTCAAAATTAGATTGTAAAAATAAAGTACCGCGCATTTAACTTGTACCACTGAAGACTGTGTTATGTGGCCATTGTTGCATGCTTTTTCATGAAAGAAAGAAAAAAGTTGCTTTAAAACTAAAGCAGGTGGGATTGCAAAGGGGGACTTTTGCTGATAAACTCAGGGTATTTACTATAATTCTGAGATGGACCCTTGTCCTTCACATTAGAAAATTAGATTTCATCATGTACTGGCTGATAGATTGAAATGAGTTATAATCATAACCAATTGAAATATGATTAAGAATCCTAATTCATTTATTTACAGAATAAGAGAAGAGCTGTTTCCAGTGTCCTAATCACTAGTACCCTTATTCACGGCGAGCCCGGGACTTGGAAGTCCCTAGAGTTTGAACTAGTTGTTTCAAGTTTGCTTGGCGAGAGGTACATAATTACATGGCCTCAGTTGAAAGTGACAAAATGTCTTTGCCCTTTATCAGAGAATAGGTCTCTAATGCTAGACGTCAGTTTTCGTCCCTTTTCCACTAACACTGTTACCAAAAATTTATGTTCAAATTAGGCTGTCTGCCCTCTTTTATGGGCATACGTATTTTTTCTCTGGATATACTTCTGTTTTAAGTCAGATAATATATTCTTAACATTCAGATGGTAGGGTGGCCTAACCTAATGTGTTTGGTTTAATGACTTGAGCCATTTAACGAGTTGGAGGGCATCCTTCTGGCTTGTAGGAAGTACTCCCCAGTTGCTAACAAGTACTGTTTCTGAATGTATAGTCTTAGGGCAACATTCAACTGTGAGAAAAAAGTACAGTTGACTGTTGAACAATACAGGGGCTAGGAGTGCTGACCCCAACTCCTGCAGTTGAAAATCCACGTATAACTTTTGACTCCTCCAAAACTTAACTATCAATCGCCTGCTGTTGACTAAAAGCCCTACTGATAACATAAAGTTAGTTGATGTATTTTGTATATGTATCATAAACTGTAGTCTTACAATAAAGAAAACCAGAGAAGAGAATATGCTATTAAGAATATCATAAGAAAGAGAAAATACATTTACAGCGCTGTACTGTATTTATTAAAAAAGAAGTCCATGTATAAGTGGACCCATGAAGCTCAAACCCATGCTGTTCAAAAGTCAACTGTAATGTGCTTGATAGTTGGAGGACTTAGGTTCTAAAACAGGCTTTGGATTTTATGACCTATGTGACCTTGGTCATATCACTTAATTTTTTCTCATCGGTGAAATGGAAATTATGGTATCTTTCTCATGGAATTGTAATGATGATTAAATGATATGCAAATATGAGGTAGTCTAAACATGGAGTTGGAGGAGCCATCGGGGAGCACATCCAGAGCTTCACGTGTTCTCAGATTTTCCCTCGACTCGAACAGCCAGGACATCAAAGCATTGACTGAACCAGGGACCCCGGGAGTTCTATCAGCTCCTGCAAAGGTCTCACACCTCCTCACACTCCCACGGATTTATAGCCTCCCACAACAGTTTGATCAAAAGACCCTTAGGAGTAATTTGATCATGGCCTACATCCTGCTTACCTCAGTCAGCAGAAGATGCCAGAAACTCTTTGAGTCATTTCTCATCACTCAAACTCCCATCCCCATATGATTCTGTATATCCCCTAATTTAATTCACTCAAACATTTTCCTGGTCAGTCATTTTTTTAAGGGTTGGTTAGTAAATATTGTAGGCCATGGAGGCTAAAAGACAAGATCAAGGATTTCATGGATATACTTATGTAACCATTTAAAATGTAACTATTTAAAAAAATAGAAGCTCCAAGATATGAAAAATAGGAGGCTGGCTGAATTTGGCCATATTGGCTGAATTCGTTAACTCCTGCTCTATATCTTCAGCTTCGTGGCAAAACCACTTGGTTTCAGTGGATCTGGCTCTCAACTGAGCATACCTCTTTCTGCTGTTCTCTCCAGTCATGACTGTTTCTTCTCCTAGAACTTTATACCACCGCTCCTGGAGGTAGGACCAGAGGTCTTCTTTGCTCTTATTGCTGCCTTCAGACACAATAATAGCACTCTCCAGTTTAAAACTTATTCCTTCTCAGAGACTTATACTACCTTCTACTCTTCTTTGCCATGGTCTTAAACAGATTGTTGAGACACTATTCCCCTATCTTATCAACTTACAATCAGAAGTAGATGCTATCCGCTAACTCAGTATTTTTCCCCCTCCAACACAACTCCTGGCATAAATCTTGGTGATTTCAACATCTATGCAGACAAATCCTTCCAATATCATAACTGCTTAGGTCCTTGACCTCCTCATGTCTCCTGAATTTGCCTCCCACCCCACCTTAGTCACTTACTCTAGTCACATCTTAGATTTTGACATTTTAATTTCGATTTCAAGCACTCCAAGAGCAGACCGCTGTCTGCTTTCTCCCAATCTTTCTCCCTTGTTTTCTCACTCTCTGTAATAGCTTTACTCCAAAATTCCTTTCTTTTCAAATCTCCACTGTTTCACTGTTCATCGCACTCCTCATCTCCTCACTTCTGTCCTGACCCAGCTTAGATGCCGTGCTCCATCATTATGATGCCTCCCTGGCTACCACCTTCGTTTATCGGCTCATCTTTCCTGCTCTTACCTTGGCCTTGCCAAACCCAAGCCTACAAAATTCAACTCTTCACCCACGATGTACCTGCCAGAGAAGTTGACTAAAGCTGAAGAAAAA
The DNA here is from genome assembly GCF_017311325.1 of Ursus maritimus. Lineage (NCBI taxonomy): Eukaryota > Metazoa > Chordata > Mammalia > Carnivora > Ursidae > Ursus > Ursus maritimus. Next base: position 6,354,786 of record NW_024423453.1, read on the forward strand.
CACCAGTCAGGTTCCCATGTCTCTCTTTAAATGCACGACTATCAACCTCAGGTGGGCTCTTAGTGCTACCTTGCAATCCTTCTTCATTTCCTTAGATGCTATACTTTTCTTCGATAGGGTTTTTTAACACCTTTTTATCTCCTCTCTAACCTCCCACACTTTTTCTTCTGCCTTCTTGCAAAATGTATCCTTTCTTCTTATTTCACTTAAGAAAATAGAAATAATCAAAGGACCGTGTCTGTGCACTTTTGCATAAATCTACCAATCTGCTCACATCCATCCCCAAACATTTTGCCTTCCTTTTGATTACGAGGAATAAATTGGTTTTGCTTCATCTAAGACTGGTCCCTCTTTTGTGCATTGTTTTTCCTTTCTTACTTTAAGGATATTGTTTCTGCAGTTGCCCTCTCTCTTCTGAATCAAATTAGCCCTGTGTACAGGAACATTCCCAATATTATACAAATATTCTATAAAATCACATGTTATGAAAGATTTTCATTTAATCTCAATATACTGCCAAATACTTCACCAGTTCTCTTGCTAACTTTTCTAGAAATCGTCACAAAGATTGTGTATAATCTCCCACTACTTCCTTTTCCGTTCTCTCTTGAACCCCCTTTATTCTGGTTTCACTCTCTTACTACTTAACAGGGATAGCTTTTGTCATATCACCAAAGAGTTCCATATTGTAAAATCCAGTGGCCACTTTTAAGTTCTCCTTTCACTTACTTAGAAGCAGGTTTTGACACAGACGATGACTTCTCCCCTCTTGAAACACACTTGAGCCCTGGCACTCTCTTCTGGTAACCTTCCTACCTCACTAGATGCTCCTTCTCAGCTTGTTCTTCTCCACATCTGAATATTGGAGTGTTTCAGGGTTCAGGTTTTGGATCTTTTCTAGTCTTTTTATATACTCAGTCTTTGGTGAACTCATCTGGAGCGTTAGCGTTAAATGTCATTTATGCAGTGTTGCCAGAATCATCTCCCTAGAATTGCAGACTCTAATATCCCACTGCCTATTCAATGTGTCCAACCAGATGTCTGTTATGAACCTCAAATCTGCTCTGTCAATCCAAGCTACATATTCACCCCCCCACCCCCCGCCGCCCGATTCCACCTTCAAAACCTGTTTCTTCTGCATTCCTCTTCATCCCAGCAAACCAGAATTCCATTCATCCAGTTGCTTGGGTCAAAATTTTTTGAGAATTTCTTGATGTCTCTTTTTTTCTCACATCCCACACCTAACACAATTCTGTTGATTTTAGTGTTAAGTTTTCTTTAGAATCTGACTGTTTCTCACTAGCTCCATTTTCATCCAAGGTATCATCATTTCTTACCTAGATGTTTTTAGTTACCTAAGTGATTTTCCTGGTTTTGCCTTCATTTCTCTACAGTCTATTTCACTGAAGCTAGACTATCTTATTAACATGCAAGTCATAGGCATTGTCCCTGCTGCTCAAAAACCCAATCGTTTCACATTTCTATTATTTCTTTGAGAATTTCCTGCCATTTTAATTTTTATTAGTATGGTGATAGAAATCTTAGATTGGACCTTCATGGTTTCTTTTTCCTCTTATATTTAGATTCTTTGTATTTTTTTTCATAGTCTTGGATATTTCCTTGACTTTGTTTACAGGTCTTTTATTTGAAAATTTGAATTCCAGATACCATATTTTCACTTCTCATGAGCTTTCTTTTATGGTTGTCTAGTTCCTTTTGTATAATATATTATTCATTTTGTATGAATATAATGTTTTCTTGAATCTCCATGAGTGTGTTAATTATAATTCTTTAAAATTTCTCTTCTATTTATGAATTACTTCATTCTAAGATTTTTTCTATTAATATGTATAGATCTTTTTCTTCTATACTTTTCCTTTTCCTTATTTGTCTGAAAACCCTTGGTTTTCTGTTTATATTTATGGAAGAAGTATTGGTTAGTTCTTGTGCTAATCGATAAATAGCTCAGTTTGTGGCTAGACCTAGATTATTGACTGGCAGGCTTACTTTAAGTTCAGTGAGCAGAGAGCAACTATCAGGTCTCAGGTCCCTCAAAAAACGAAATCAAATTCTTGTCAGGGACTTTCACACGAGAGACCTTGACTTAACCCTGGAAGTACATTCAAACTTGTCAGAAAAGAATCCCTAGGAATTTCACTTAGAGGAGATATAGTCTGAATTTTCAAATTCTGCCAATTGGAGGTGCAGATTGATAAATTGTCCCATATTCAGATTTTCATTTCATATCTCTGTTTTCATCCTCCTCCTTGTTTGTTCTTTTTTTTTTTTTTAAAGATTTTATTTATTTATTTGAGAGAGAGAGAGAGAGTGAGCGTGAATAGGGGGAGGAGCAGAGGGAGAGGGAGAGGGAAAGACTCTCTAACAGACTGCACAGAGCACAGAGCCCGATGTGGGTGCTTGATCCCAGGACCCTGAAATCATGACCTGAGCCAAAGCCAAGAGTTGGGAGCTCAACCAACAGAGGCACCCAGATGCCTCTCATTGATTGTTCTTGACATAATTTCTGGGGCTCCCAATGGCAGATGGCTCCCACCTCCATTTCCTAAAAATCCTTTGTAGCATATCTTGGGGTCCAACTTTCTCAAATAGTTTCAGCCATCCATTAGCTTTCATAACTCTTTGACTTTCAGAAATGAGTTAAAAATCTCTTATCCACTGGTGACTCCATTTTTCCATTTTTATTCTCTTTCTGGTTACGAAATTTTTATTTGTATTTTTTATATTTCTACAACACACAATGCATAGCTAGGTTTGTAACATGGAAAGAGCAGCTCTCCTTGTTCATATGTTGCATAGCTGGTCACTATGATAACTACCAAGACCATCATACTGTTCCTTTGGTTTTCCATTACGGTGAATATTTGAGTCTCTCGGATTTTCCTTAATACTCTGGAAGGATATCTATATTCATCTATACCAATTACAAAAACAATGTCCTTTGTGTCAACTGAAAATTCACCTTTACGAAGAAAATAGTATTTACTGTAGTCAGTATTAAAATCTGTATGAAGATGAAATTGAATGGGCAGGATTTCAGTTCAACAATATTTGGTAAAAATGTTCTTCATTTATGGAACATGGCAAAACGTGTTAAGTAAATAAAAGGTCCTGTTTTCCTTTAGCGGCACCATGATGATTACTTACTATGGGGAATTTTCATTACTTACACATGTTTGTTGCTTTTTGATTTGTTAAGTGTACATGATTCAGCATCATTTTCTCTAATACAAGATGACAAGAAAACCCTCAAACCACAATGATTTCTGCTGGGATATCCTCTCAAAGTATTTGCATTTGTCAAGCAAGTATGGCATATTAAAGAAAAAAAAGTAGGAGAGAATTTTTCTCATAATAAAGTAAAAGTAACTCATAAATATTTTCAAAAATAACTACCAAAGTTCAGTTTTCCATTGAAAGGTTTTTGCGAAGCTGAAGGAAATTTCTTTTTCTTTTCTTTTTTTTTTTTTTTTATTTTTTTTTTTGCATTTTTTAACTTTAAAACTATCAACATGTTTGAATATTTTCCTTGGGGGGAAATCATATTTAGTTATTTCACTATCAATTTGAATTTATAGCATATGTTTAATTATAAATTACTTTTCTAACATCAATGATGAGTATATTCTCAGCATAGAAAGGTAGCTAAACCCAAATGAGTTTGCATGTTTTGTATGTAGGTTAGCATTCTCTCACACTCTTTCAACGTTATTTAGGTGACTAAAACATTGAAATGATCTTATTTCAAAGTTTCTTTAGTGTTTATTAATATATTTTTATAGAATAAAAGTTAATCTTGCTTTAATTACTTACATCATGTAAGTTAATAGTTAATATGTAATATATTTCCTATTCATAAATGAATTGTTTGATGATACAGGAATATTAAGTTAGAGCACAAGTGAATTTGAGTGCTTTACTTTGAAGCACATTGAGTGGGCCATATTCACACAGGGCTCATTGGAATGACATTTGAAGTAAGGAGGGTCTCCAAAAGCTGTGAATTCACTATCTGCTAACTTCTCTGTGGTCCTCACCTGGCTTCCAGCCTCCCCTCAGCAGCCCACTACCACCTCCCTTCCCTTCCCACTCTCCTGCTGTCCTGCTCTTCTCTTCTTTACACCCAGTACCCTGGCCTGACATCCTCAAGGACCCCTGTTAGAAATAATTTTTTTTTCTTTCTCTCCTTGCCACAAAATATACCTATCTAATTGTCCAAGGTCTCCAAATTTTGGTTCATCAATAAACTATTTTCAGCATTCAACCCAAAAATATTATTTTTGGTTATGTGTAAATTATATATCTGCATTTCTGTACTAATACATGTGCATTATAAAACACAGACAAAAACGGAAGTGAAGAATGACTAAAAAAATATTGCAGTGAAATTTTATTCCCAAACTCTAATAGAAGTCTAGTACTTTCCCTGGGGTACACATACACTCTTTTGGAGATAACAGCATCTTCCATTATTTTGGATGAAGCCATGTAGTTCAAAATGAAATAAATAAAAGGTGAAAGATTTATACGATCTGAAGAGAAACCAGAGTATTCAAAATGAAATAAATAAATAAAATAGTTAAAAATATTTTTAAAAAGGAAATGAAATAAATTATTTCTTATAAAATATGAATGAAAGCCATTGACCTAATGTGTTTCTCTTTAAAACATGGTTGCATTAGAATAAGAGTCTCTCTGCTAAAGAAATGAGAAACTATGGTATCACAATTTATGTGACAATCTTGAGGATGGAAATTTTTTGGGAGATTTACCCCAAAGCTCCCACTGCAGATTTGCAGAACTGGCCATGGAGACAAACATTTTTATATAAAAGTATAAATTTGAAAAATAATACTACAAATTAGGTGGTCATTAAGACATGTAAACATGTTGAGGGTAGTTTCTCTAATAACAGTCCTTGGGTTGAAGTGACAGACACTTATAATTTATACCAAGGAATGTTTTCCCATTTGTTAATTCTCCTTAAAGCAGATAAAGTGACTATTATGCATAACTTATAATTTCAATATGGTTGCTACTTAAATAGTTATAGAATCATAGATTTATTTTCCAAGCTGAAAAGAACTTTAGATACCATCTCACCCAAACTCTTCATTTTGCCCTTGAGGAAGTTGAGACTCAGTGAGGTTAGTGCCCCTGCCAAGGTCACAGATGTACTGCTAGGACTAAGACTGTAATTCAGCCCTTCTCATTGTGGGACCAGTTGGCCTGTGTTCTTGATCAGTGGGATTATAAATGGATCCTATCTGGAAAATGCTTCGAACTATATATGCCTCTGTCTGTTAAATGTTAGGAAGGGTGCCAACTGTAGATCCCAGATTTTAAAATCTCATCTGTGATAGAGAGATGGTGGCTTGGATTGGGTAGCAGAATTCAAGCATACAGAAAATCGGAAAAGTTTAAACAGTCTGTAAGAAAACGTGTGACTAGAAATTATGCATGTCTTTTGCAAAGGAAAGATTTAGAGTGAGTTTAGATACTTCACAATTTCTAAACCAGAATGTCATTTGGATAAGACGGAATCTAGACACCGTATTAAAGATAAATGAAGTATGTGTGGATATACATTAACTCTGAGTAACGGATTATCAATTTGAATTAAACTTTTCAGGACTTCAAATACTTATCTAGAGCATGAAAATAGATGAGGGTAAAACCAGAATAAAGAATAATGTTTTTGAGTGCAATACTTAGGATGTTCCCTGAGCTGTGATCTTGAGTCACACTGACTAGGCTTCCCTTAATCTGCTGTCTTTGGGGCAAAGATCTCTCTTCGAGTGCAACTGTATGCTACGATCTAACATGACTATATATTTGTTACTTCTTATTCTCTATTTCTCCCATTAAAATGCAATCTCTCTCATATGTATATACCTAAGAGAAATGAAAACATATGCCTACGCCAAAACCTATTCATATATATATATATATAGAGAGAGAGAGATAGAGAGAGAGAGAGAGCAGTATTTTTTATAATAGTTAAAAAGTAGAAACAAGTAAAAATCTATCACTTGATGAATGGGCAAAGAAAATGTGGTGTATTCATACAATGGACTATTACTCGTAGGCAATAAAAAGAGTGAGTACTGATGCATGTTACAACATGGCTAAATCCTGAAAATATTATGCTAAGTGAAAGAAATCACAGAAGACCACAAATTGTCTGACTCCATGTCTTACCTTGCTAGAGCTGCTATAACAAAATGCTAAAGACTGAAGGGCTTAAATGGAAATTTATTTTCTCATAGTTTTGGAAGCAGGAAGTCCAAGATCAAGGTGTTAGTAGGTTTGGTTTCTCCTGAGGTGTCTCTCCTTGGCTTGCAGACAGCTATCTTCTCACTATGTCCTCACATGAACTTTCCTGTATATGCCCATTCTCTTCTTACAAGGACACCAGTCCTATGAATTAGGATCCCATCTTATGACCTCATTTTGTCTTAATTATCTCCTTAAAGGCCCCTATCTTCAGATATAGTCAATTGGAGGTTAGGGCTATAATCCATTTATATGAAATGTCCAGAAAGGCAACTGCATAGAAACAGAAGGTAGATTAGTGGTTGCCAGAATCTGGGAGAGGGGGAAGCGGGGAGTGAGTGCTAATGGACACTTGGTTTCTTTTTTTTTTTTAAGATTTTATTTATTTATTCCACAGAGATAGAGACAGTCAGCGAGAGAGGGAACACAAGCAGGGGGAGTGGGAGAGAAAGAAGCAGGCTCATAGCGGAGGAGCCTGATGTGGGGCTCGATCCCATAACGCCGGGATCACGCCCTGAGCCGAAGGCAGACGCTTAACCGCTGTGCCACCCAGGCGCCCCGGACACTTGGTTTCTTTCTGGGGTGGTGAAATGTTCTGGAATAAGGTAGTGATGATGTCTGTGCAATTCTGTGAGTATACTAAATATTATAACTGTGCACTGTCAATGAGTGAATTTTATGGTATGTAAATTATATTTCAATAAAGCTGTTTAAAATGTAATCTCCACATGGTAAAAGCCCCTCTGGAGATAGAAACCATATGGGTTACTTTAACAAAGAGAATTTAATAAGTACTGAAGAACTGAAAAGACAAAAAGAAGAGTCTAAGACATCACAGAAGTAGCAAGTGCCGCTCTTTGGGCTGGGGGAACAAAGGGAAGGGGTTGGAATTATGAAAAGTTAGCAGCTTGGAGATGAAATTCAGACTTCGAAGAAGAAGGACTACCTGGCTGATACTAGTGTCTCTGGAGGTGGGGGTTAGATTCTGTGAGTGTTAGAAAAACTACAAAAGGGATTCAAGTGCTGCTGGTGGAACAAACTATCTCTGTTGGTGTAGTTGTGAGTGGCCTGTCAGAAACAGGAAGCAAACAGAAAGCCATCAGGAAGCAGTGCACCTTGCCTCCTCCTCCTTCCTCCAGCTGCCTTGTAGAGTTTCCTATTGGTGGAACCTACCAGGGAGCAGCCGACTGAGAAGGTAATTTTTCACATTCAAATTCAAAGTTATCAAAATATGTGTTACAATTAACAAAAATCAACTCAACTTCACATTCATTTGACAACCAATTAGATCCATTAGCTAGGATTTTGATCGATAGTTCAAAATCTGATTTGAGAACTCTTGTGCTAATAGACCACTCTGAGGTTTTTCGTATAAGATTGAGCTTGATTTGTGTCTTCTGGTTTTTCATCAGCCCAAATTCTTAAGTCATTGGGCTGCTGCATTTTGCACCTGTGGAAGCCTCTAGGTGATCAGCCAAAGGAGATGTAAGCAAAGCTCCCCCCAATAAAGAGTCTGGAGGTCACCAGACATGGGAGACTAAGGGTAAGGTCTATAGACACGAGACAAAGTCATAACATGACAGTGAAACACAGACATAAATATTTTCGGCCATTGATGCCACTTGAAAATCCAGTAGCATCTGGTGACTGAAGCAGTTATCTGGTCTGCAAGCCCTAGAGGTAAAGAGAAAATCTATTCTTCCAGTTAGGGTGGCTGAAGCCCTGGACCCCTCTGAACGCCCAGCTATCTTTGGTAGTTCCTCACCTCAGAAACTGAGGAAGGTAGATATATTAAGCTGGTCTACAAAATTAACACAGAGGAAGTAATCGACTTGTACACATTATTTACCCATTTGTTTTAGCACTAAATATATAATAGATTAAAATATAGTTTTCTTTTTGGGGGGCAACAATTACTACTTAGGCAAAGTAAACGGTTGCTTCTTAAGGGATAGTTTATCTTCTATCCGTTAAGAATAATGTCATATCTATTTTGTTAAAGCAGTGGTAAACTTCGGAGGATTTCTCATGGTAAATAATGCCAAATGGGACGGGTTATTAGGCTTGCATGTGTGATGCTGCTATTTATCTATCATCTTGCTCTTTTTTAAAGAAAATCTGTTATATTAAGTAACTGATGAAAAGGGCGTAGCTTTATCTTTTCAACAACAGAGGTATCAGCGGCTCACTACACTGACTTAAGGCTTACCGATAAAAATAATACATGGCTCGTTATAGGCATTTCAGTCTTTTAAGTGAGATACATCATCCGATACGAAGATGGGTATTAGCCACTCTGAGATCACATGCTAAATGTTTCTAGAGATTTAAAATATAAGTGCTGTTTGGTATCTGACATGTTTATTTTAAGCATGAACCAGGTTTTAACAGATGAGTTCATGGACTAGATGATCTCTAATAATGTCTCCAGGCCTTCAATTTTATGTGTTTATGTGGCACCACTAATATACATTTTTATGTATCTCTGATGTAAAGTTATCTGGTGAAGACTGTGACTATTTTTAAAAGTATGTGATTTCCGCAGAGAGGTCATATCAGTTGTTTCAAATAAACCACCCAGCAACCGAAATTTCCATGTTGTTGGTGAATTTGCCAGGAAGACAATTTCACTTGTTTAGATTATGTCATAATCCCTGTTTTTCCTCATCCACAGCATATTACAAAATATAACTTACAGTCATTTGTATGTGGTGCCAGGATCAGTGAATATTTCGTGCAGGCTAATACTTCTAACCTCTCTGCCAGACTTTGGAAATCAATGTTCATTTCACACTGCACCCCCCCCTCCCCAATACTGCTCAGCAAATACCAGTGCCAGGAGAGATGACCCCTTTTAATTCCTTAATATAGGCCACAGTTCCCTTTGATTTATAGAAGACTGGTAGTCTGTTTATAAAATATGTATCTGCAAGATGCAGTTTATGAGAAACTTGGCTTTGGGGACACATTAATTCCAACTGCAGATGCAACTTTCATGTTTTATAATATAACCCTGACAGCTGTAATTTCAGATTAAAGATTTTTCATTCACATTCCCACCCTGATTGTTCTGCACGGTCCTTATATTACCTTATTGTCGATAGCAAGTGTTCACTCTATTGGGAGGCATTTAATAACCAGCTGCCATTTAAAGTGTGGACAGAACATTTGTCTCAGCCAGGCCATCTCAAGTAGAGTTCCCCAGCATACGGAGCTGGGACCTCTTCAAGAAAAACAACAGCTGGCCTTCGCTATTGTCCTGACTTTTCCTTTTTTTGTGGTGGCTAGTTAAAATAAACATGGACACTCTTGGCGAATTTCTGAATGCATTTGTGAGTTTGTTATTTTAGTAACCGAATCGTTTGCTCCATCAGTCCCTCATCCTCAATGCCTTATCCCAGCCTGACCTCCACCTACTTTATGGGTCAGACTTTCTTTCTTTTCTGAGTTCTATAAATGCATATTCCTCTTAAAGTCACTTGTATTGGTAACTAAGAACTGAGCAATGTGAAGATTGTAAGTTAAGTGGATATCATTTGCTTTGGGGGAGGCTAATGTAGCTGTTAGTAAAGATTATATTTGCAAAGGATGAGGTTGTAATTAAAATACTATTAATTATAATAATAGGGCAATCTTTCAGAGAAATAATTTTAAATCCTAGTTTGTCTATAAAATCTTTGAGGTCTATGGTTGATGTATGAAAATGCATTCATGATTGGTAATGTTTTTATTTAGTGTCTACCTTTAAATTTCCGTAACTTGACAGCTGGGGATTAACTTCTACAGCAGGCAGTGGTAAAAGGAAATAAAAAGAAAAAGGAAAGGAAATCTTTAAAAAAATGGACTCTTTCATGGCTAATTAAACTGGAATACAAATCAATCATCGGAAATAAGTGATGAATTTTTTATGACCGTAAGATTACTGTACCCTGTAGTGCTTGCTATACACCGAAATTACAATTCCCATCAGCTTATAGGGTAATCGTTTACCTAAAGCTTTACCTTTATCTGTCATATTGATCCGGGACTCTCAGGGAAGGGGTGGATGGGTGATGGTCTAAGTAAGAGTGGGGAGTAAAAATGTATCAGCTGACAAACTTCGGAACCTCCACCCCATAGACTAAGACCTTTTTTTTCCCTCATTGCATTTCAACTAATGGGAATGTACCTCAGTCCTAATTCCTCAGGCAAATGTAATCATGGTAAATAGGGGAGGAGGAGGTGGTGGGGTTTGCAGAAGCCAAGTGGTGGATTGAGTGACAGATTTTCCAGTGATTATGTCACATTTACCTGCTCCCCACCAAGAATGGGGTTATAGATTGTATCAAGTTATTTGGAAATGGTTGCAATGTTAGATTCATACTACCATATTAAGATGTTAAATTAAGGTTGAGATTCTTTTTTTCTGCTTATTTTCTAATATTTGAGTTCTAAACTATTTCCATGTATAATTTGTTTTCTGGGTGGACTGTAATAATGATCTTTTTTCCTTGAGTGTCAGGCAAACTTTTTACATAATGACAGGGTTTTTCTTGCTACAAACATCACATGCATATCATGAGGGATCATTTTAAGCCTCTGAATTGGCTCCCGATTTTTGCACTGAGAGAATATGATAGCACACAATAGTTCCAAAATAAATTATATTGAATTTATAAATATTTCTATAGTTGTATATAAATGCCTAAAATTTTTGCAAAATGAAGACCACGTACCCTTTCACAGACACAAGGTAAGATGTAAGGAAGTGACTGACACCAAAGGAACGGTAATCAAACCCAAAATGTAATTACAGCCACTTTGTAAAAGAAAATTGCGGACCTAAATTTTCCCTCTTGCCAATGTGGGATTCACGGACTGGCTCCTACAGGTAATTTTCCTTCTCTAGAGATAGTGCCATCACTAAGCTGTTGAACTCTCAACCCTGTGAGATACTCAGGGCTCTGGTCCAGCTTGGTGACCTTGTCCGCAGGGCTGCCAGGGCTGCTTCCGGCCGTCTTAGCACAATTCATATATTACCACTCCCAGAGTGAAAAAGCGTCATCCAAATCTTGGCCCCGCTCTCGTATGTGTCATCATCTGAGGGCAGCAATAAAGAATTAGGCCAGCTGCACCCACTGGAAGAGCCTGTGGCCTGAAACATCTGCATTTCAAATACAGCTCTAGATGAATAATAAATTGAGATGTCTCTGCCTTAAATTGGAAAAGAGGTCCCATGACTAATCATGCCTATAAGTGCACTGGTATTAGAGTTTAGGGGAAAAATGAAGGCATCTTCATTTTCTGCCTCTGCATGGTGGTGCTTATCTGCAGATGGTTAAGTACAATTGAGAAAGCAGTGGTTTTAAGAAAGGCCACCGATATTTACCTTCCATTTTTTTCTTGTTTTATTAAAAAAGAAAAATAGAACAAGTAGTTATTGAAAAATAGACAGCCGAGAGGGTGCCCCACGGAAAAATCCTATATAAAGGCAGACATACAACATGAAATGAAATAAAAAATTCGGAGGGTCCAGGCCTCCGGGAGTGCTGGCTGTCTCACTATTTACTGTAAACAAAGTATGGAGACCTCTGGAGGCTAATGGAGTTGTTGATTGGTATTTAGTCATCCCAACAGGATCTGGTTTCTGATAATCTGGGACTCCTGCGTACGGATGAGTGTAGGCTGCTGGTGAACTAGTAGAGCCCACTTCAAGGTAAAGGAGAGGGGCTTGTTAGCGCTTTGTGGCTAGGTTGAGCGGAAAGACTGTTTATTTAGAATTCCTCCCAAGTCCTCCAGGACCCCTAGCAAAGGCTGCAGAAGTCAAATTCCCCAAAGCCCTGTGTGTCTTTGTGGAAGTATCTGGTTGGTGAAAGACTAAATAAGAAATCTACAACATTCTTTAAAGGAGCCCGGGGCATTTTATCGGATAGTTGCTGTTTTATTTATTTAGTTAGTTAGTTAGTTTTTATATACAGTGAGTTTTGGGGGAGTATCATTTAAACATAAGCTATTTCAAGTGGAATATGGATAAGAGCGATTCTCAACATTTGCCCTAATAGTAAATTTTTCAGAAAAAAAAATAAAGGTAATCCATGCTTTTAATGACATGTTAATATTCTTTGCTTTCATGGGCATTTTAGATTTAAGGCTTTGCATTTTCCCTCAGTTTCACTGAGATATAATTGACATGTAACACCGTATTAGGTTATACCTATAGTTAGAAGGTGTGAAGCATGATGAATTGATACATCTATATTATATGTTGGGAAATAATGACCACAGTAAGTTTAGGTAATATCCATTACCTCATACGGTTACAATTGTTTTCTTGTGATGAAAAGGTTTAAGGTCTAGTCTCTTAACAACCTTTAAATACACAATACGGTATTGTTAAGCATGGTCACCATGCTGTACATTCCGTCTGCAGAGCTTAGGTATCCTATGACTGAAAGTTTGTACCTTTCGATGACCTTCCCTCATGTCCCCCATCTCCTACACCCCACCGTTGGCAACCACCAATCTGTTCTGAGTTTGCTGTTGTTGTTTGTTTCTGATTCTACATATAAAACTTCCAAAGTTTTAGGTTTAAGCACATACCGAGGCTATTTCGACAAATTCTCCCACAGCAAATGGAGCCTGGTTAGCTGTAAGTGAGCTCTCAGGAAAAAGTTCGTTCTCCGGGATTTCTAACCCAGTGCTCTAACCATGGCGGTCGTTTGGGGTGACACACAGCTCTGAATGCTTAATCCAATGATTCCAACTGTGTGGACTGACAACTACTGATTCTGTGATTTTGATCTTAGAACCACGAAGACAACGCGGGCAGTAATGGCATTGTATAAACTCAGTGGCACTACACTTTAGTCAGACTGAGCGACAACGCTTAGTAGTTACTTGACCTTGTCAGAATCGTTTCTTTTCAGCCTTCAACTGAATTACTACCATTCTGCTTCTCCACCAAAAGAAATAAGACACTGACTTTCCATTTATTAAATTAAGCTTTGCTGAGGATCACATTTTGATTGAAATGCAAAATTTGAAAACACACTGCTTTGTTGTAATTTCAGTAGCTTTGATGTATGAATTTTAAGTTTGCTGTGGTTTGGAGAACGTCTCACATTCCTTATCATTTTGTTATTATGTTTTAATCATTTATCATGAAGACCCTTGGCAAAGTTTACCCTATTATTGCTATTCCAAATTAGCTGTTTTTAAAAACATTACAGCTTAAAAGATGATGATACACAAGCAGTGTGAGAATATAGCAGGTTTCTCAATTTGTTTCTAATTCTTCATCCCATAATGATGTTTTATGATATTCGGAGACACATATCAGCATTCTCTCTCAGACTATGTTGGTTTGTTAGCATCGATAGAAACGGACAAAGGGAAAGCAGTCATTTAAAGAAGTAAATTACTGATTGTATAGGAATACGTAGACCTTATACCCATTAATCTACCAAGAAATGTTTGTTGAGTACCTACCGTATACCTAACACAGTGAAAGACTTGGGCAAGGTATCGAGCAAATAGAATACTCACAGTTCTCTCAAGGGGATTATAATCCCACGAGGCAGATGCGACACCCAGGAAACACTTATTTAGATGATCCAGAGAAGCATGTAAATGTGCGTGCTGGGCTATGCGGTAGAGCCGATGAGAAAGATGGGAATTTGGTGAGGAGCGTGGGCTAAAGAAGGAGGAGCTGTTTGGAAGAAGTAAGCTTGAATTGCACCTTAAAGCAAGGCCTGAAATTAGATAGAGAAGAGAGACAGGAAAAGTAGGGCAACACACGTGATGTTGTGCTCAGAAGCCAGTAAGAGAATTGACCTGAACAAGGGAACTCGTTCTAAGGAAACACATTTGAATAGCAAGAGGAATTGAAATCCAGGAACAGATTTTTGATGCCCTGTGGTAACTGAGAGGGAGCCATTGGTGGCTTTGGGGCAGAGAAGGGAAATTCCATAAAATATGCAAAATAACTGAAGAAAGAAAAATCTGGGGCCAGTGAATAGGAGGGCTTAAGCAAGGTTGGGCAATGGAAATGGAGAGAAAATTACTGGTATTACTTTTCCATTTAAATATGAGTTTTAGATATGCTGTTGAATATTCATTATAAAGAACTGTAATTTGTTATGTTTTGCTCTTCTATAGCTTTTTTTCTGGAAAAGTTTTCTAATAATTTCCCAAAACTATGTTAATATTTTTCTTTTAAAATAAAGTTTTTATATTTGGAGCGCCTGCGTGGCTCAGTTGGTTAAGCGTCTGCCTTCGGCTCAGGTCATGATCCCAGTGTCCTGGGATGAAGCCCCTCTTGGGCCTTGGGTTCCCTGCTCAGTGGGGAGTCTGTTTCTCCCTCTCCCTCTGCCCCTACCCTCCCCCCCACTCCCCCACTCATGCTTTCTCTCCTCTCTCTTTCTCAAATAAATAAAATCTTTAACAAAAGTTTTTATATTTATGTTACAAGAATGATGAGCGTATACTGAAGAGCTTTTTAAAAATGTTGAGTCAGCAAAAGAAGAAAATTGAACTCATGCAAAAGTCCACTTTATTCTGAAATCATTACCATTAATATTGTAGCACACAACATTTTAGTTACCTCTGTACTAATATTTTTGTTGTTGCAAAATACCATTTTAATATATGTGTGTGCACACTTGCATAAACCTGCAACGTACAGAGTAGGGAGGGATTTTCCAAGCTGTAGGAGGAAACGTTTGAGCTGGGCTCTAAAGAATAGGGGCAGGGGTTTGCTTCAAAGAAGAGAAATTTCATGAACAGAACTGGAGTTGCCCATCCATGCTCTAACAATGGGAAATTTTGGTTTTAAGAAACACTAGGAAATATATACACTAAGAAATGAGCTAGGTGGGTGGTTTGGGGCTAGGTAGTGGAAGGTGTGAAATGTAGGCTAAGGAATTTATACCTGATTCCAACAAGATGTTTTAAACAGACTTTGGTAGACTAAAGAGCTCTCCAGTAGAGTGATGGCGGTTTACTGGTTGAAGTGAAAAGAAGACTCTTTATATCTAGGGAGGCAGATGGAAGGCTACTACAATTTTCAAGGTCCTACTGGGTGGGGTGGGTGATCATGGATGATGGAGAGATACAAACTGTCAGGATAGAAGATTCCAGCAGATATTGAGATTAGCTCATTATACTTATCCCTGCTATTCTTATTGTCTACTTGGCAATGTCCTTTTCCACTTTTTCACTTCCATCAGTAGTAACCACTCACATTACAGGATCAGTGGACAACCACACCTTCGAGAAATGTATCATTTCCATGAAACTCTTAGGTAAGCATACTTTTTCTCTACTTAAGGGTGAAGAAACAATGTCCTTATATTAAAATAAGACCCCACATTTAAAAAATAAAATTTTCATAATGCAGTTCTCAGTTTTACTTCTCTGGAAGGACTGGAGTCAAAGACAAAATTAACAACGACAACAATGGCAGTGTTGGGATAGAGTAAGGAACTCCTGGCTCAGCAATTAGTTGTAATGGAAGATTCAAGATTGTTTTTGAAATTTAGACTAGAATAATGAGACGGGAGGAATATTTTTTTGGTAAGATGTTCAACACCTCTCAAATCACAAAGCAAGTTGAATGAAGGAAAAAAATAAAACATGAAAAAATGGAACAACTGAAGAACAAATTGTTATATTAGTAAAGGTCTAAAATAGTTCATTTTTATAAAATTAACACATCCTTGCATTGCCTATTATTTTAATAAACAGATTCATTTCCCATCAAGCACTTATATCAAGCATTAATTCCTTTTGGTAGCCTAACAGCTCTTAAATTAGAATCTCCTCTGACAAATAAGAAAACTTTTTTAAATCTTTTCTCTTCTGCCATTTTTTAATCTTGTGACAGGAACTGCTCGTTTTCTGCCCAAGTTAATCTTTTTTTTATTTTATAACATAAAAATTCATTGTTATTGGGTGTTTATTATATGTCACGCAGGTGCACAGTATTTTATGGGGCACTATCTTCTTTACACTTCATGCCATGGAACTTTTCTTTGAGGAATGCTTTGCCTTTCTGCTATTGCTATTAGCAATAGAGTATGAAAATGAAGAATTACGGTATGGATAGTCCTGAAATCTTGTTTTGAAGTGGACATCCTTACCTCTCTCTTTCTGTATGCGAAGGTTATGATAATTTCTACTGAATTCTAAGGGACGCATTCCTAACGGTGTTTCACTGCAGGCTTATATTATCATTGCTGGTTATTATAATTACAATGACATTGTCTCTGTCTTAGTAATAAGGAAGTTTGAAATATGTAATTCCTTTGCAGATATAAATGGGCAACATAACACAACTTATGTAATGCATTTGGCTGTTGAAAACAAAGTTTTACCCAAACCTAAATAAATACTTTTGTAACTGAGCAATGGAGGGCTTAAAAATTATCTTCCTCTGCCTCCTTCAGCCAAATTTCCTTCCCCGTGGAAGTTTTTCCTCTTCCCGGAAGAAGATTTGGCTGTAAAAGATGTGTGTGCAAATGTCCACAGGTGTTGAGCCTGTAGCATGTCAGGCGTGCAAATGAACAATACAAGAGCTTAGTAAACTATATATGCATCACAAATAATGGCCATGGTTACTGATACTGGGCCAGCAGGTTTTTTGTAGGCCCCTTGTATATGCTGCTCCATGGTCCAGATTTCCTTTCTAAGTTGCACTCACAATTTCTAAAGGTTCAGACATCGTTAAGGCTACCTTTTCCTTGTAGAATGTTAAGTAGCTCAGCCCCTGAAAACCATGATGTAAAACCTCCATACAATAACATTTTAGTGTGGGCTTGCAGTTTAACACATAAGGAAAAACCCTGAGAAGACACGCTTGTGTCTTCTGCAAAATAGGATATTAAAGCACAATTCATTCTGTACTTCAACTTCCCCTGAGAAAAGACCCGTGTGATAAAGTTTCTGTTAGAATTTAGCAACCACAGAAAAAGGTTGCTTAAAAAAAAAAAAAAAGTAACAGCTACGCTGAATTTTGTTTGCCAATGGGAAGTAGATAATTCATTTTTCTGAGTCCTTTGGCCTGATCTAACAATCAGCTTCGTGTTGTGTGGGCAGGTTATATATGATAGATTATCTATCTATCTATCTATCTATCTATCTATCTATCTATCTATCTATCATATATGTGTATGTATATGTGTGTGTGTGTGTGTGTGTGTGTGTGTGTGTTTTAATCCTTCAGTTCAAGTCAGTATAAAGTAAGACAGCTACATAATTTGCTAACGCATTCATTAGGAAGAATAATAGTAACATGCTTTCGTGGGAAATACTGTACTCATATTTCGATCTAAGAGCTCACTCAGAATTATTAAAGGTAGTATAGTATGCTCATTGCCCATATCTGCATTCCCAGGGTTATTTTTTTTTTAGTTCAGGTCTCAATTTTTTCTTATATCCCAGCTAGTCTCCTTCATTCCAGTCTTGTTCCCTTTAGAGCCATCCAAAATATTATCAGAGTTTCTCTATAATGAAAATCTTAACATCTCTCTCACTTGCTTTTGAGCCATAAATGACTCCCCAAAGATGTTTCATAAAATAAGGGGTTGTGGGATGATTTGTGGCTATTGTATCAAAAAAAAGTATTTTCTATTTAAATATTTTGGAAAGTTTCTTGGAGTTAAATGGATTTCTTCATTGCAAGGCTACCCAGAGCCTTTAGTATCCCAAGTTTCACTGGGAGCTGCTAAAAGAACTACAGGAAAATCTGCATAATTTTCCAGACATATGTATCTGCAGGTCTATTTTTTTTAAGATTTTTAAACTTTTTCATTTATGAGAGAGAAAGAGGGTGCATGGTGGGGGGAGCAGCAGAGCGAGAAGGAGAAGCAGACTCCCCACTGAGCAGGCAGCCCTCGAGCCCAGGACCCTGGGATCATGACCTGAGCCGAAGGCAGACGTTTGACCAACTGAGTCACCCAGACGCCCTTCTGCAGGTCTGTTTTTTGTGGCATCCCAATCTACTTCACCAGGCTTATCTTGCAGAGTTATTCTTCAAAATCCAGTTCAGATTTAGTCATTTTTACGAAGACATTCCTCTAAGGCAGAACATTCCCTTCCTTATGGGGCGATTTAACATTTTCTTAAGTGTTTATTATTGAACTTCTCACTGTAGGTTATTTATATATTTTCTTTCTCAAAGCTTTTATTTTCATAAAGAATTCATACTGATGATTCAGACTTCCAATTAAATTTAAAGGTGAATATAGTAGCTAGTTACTATAGATGGTTCCCTATTCAGGGAACCATGATTACAAGATTTCATGCAGTTGAGTTCTCTCTTCCTCTTGAATATGGGCTGGCTCTGTCACTGGCTTTGATCACTAGAAAAGACACTACATGACTTCTGAGGCTAGGTTATGAGAAGCCTTACATTTTCAAATGGATCTTGTGGAGTGCTCGTTCTGAGGGAAGCTAGCCACCATGTAGGAAGCTTGACTGCCCTGAGACCATTATGCTGTGAGGAAGCCCACAGTGGTTATGGGAAGAGATGGGAGGATGAGAGAGAGAGAGAGATGCCCAGCCAGTACCCCACTGCTCTGTACGTTCCAGATAAGGTACTAGACATGTGAAAGGAGCTATCTCCTATACTGAGCCCTACCGCTATCTGACTTCAGCTGAAAACCCACATGACAATTGTCTAGCTGGTTCTAGTCAACTTGGAAGTGGAGTGATGTTCACACACACACACACACACACACAGCATTTACTTCGGGACCAATTGGAAATGGAAGCTGAAAGGACATGAGGATATAATTAGTAAAGGCTGTGTTAAAAATGTCTGACTTTCAGTTGTGCATCTTCAGATTTGGAAACAAGAAATATGAACAAAAGAAAAAAAATTGTCAAGTTTGCAAGTAACATCTAGAGGAAGTATTTCTGATAAAGTTACTTGTTAGATTTAAAAATAAAAATATGGGGCGCCTGGGTGGTTCAGTTGGTAAAGCATCTGCCTTCGGCTCAGGTCATGATCTCAGGGTCCTGAGATCGAGCCCTGCATCAGGCTCCCTGCTCAGCGGGGAGCCTGCTTCTCCCTTTCTCTCTGCCTGCGGCTCCCTCTGTTTGTGCTCCCTCGCTCTCTCTCTCTCTGTCTCTATCAGATAAATACATAAAATCTTAAAAAAAATAAAAATATCTGTCATTTTCAGCTTCTTCATCCAGCAAAAGACCTCAAAAGAAGAAATGGCTCCAAGGGGAGCATGAAAATCAGTGTGTTACCAGGAAAGCATTGTCTCCGGGGAAATATTTTAAGATTCTTCGGTAAGACCTCAAAAATATTTATAGCGTGCTTGGTAAACCCTCTCAGGGAGACCATGGGCTGGCAGACTTTTTCTGTGAAGGGCCAGACAATAAATAGTATAGGTTTTGTAGACCACATAAAGTCTGTGCCCGATACCCTTTGTTTGTTTGTTTATTGTGGCATAATACACATAACATGAAGCTTACCATTAGTGACATTTAACACACAGTGTTGTGTGACCGTCACCACTATCCAGTTGCCAAATTCTTTAACACTTCAATAGGAAAACTCATACTCATGACTCAGCCACTCAGTAGTCCCTACTCCTCCCTGCCTCTGACAACCACTTTCTGACTGCTTTCTGACTCCGTGGATTTTCCTTTTCTCAGTGTTTTGCATAAATGGAATCATACAACATGCGGTCTTTTGTGTCTGTCATCTTTTGCTGAACAATAATGCTTTCAAGGATCATCCCTGTTAAACCATGTATCAGCATTTCATTCCTTTTTATGGTCAAGTAATAAATATTCCAATATGTGGAAATACCACATTGCGTTTATTCATTCATCAATTCGTGGATATTTGATGACAATAATCACCTTTTGGGCATCGTGACTAATGCTGCTTTAAGCCGTCATGTACATTTTCTCTCGTTTTCAAGTCTTTTGGATACATACCCAAGAGTAGAACAGCTGAGTCATATGGCAATTCTGTTTGATTTTTACACTCCTACCAGCAATGACAGCGGTTTTCTAATTTGCCCAAGGTTTTGCCAGACTCGTTATTTTCTGATTTAATTTTTAAAATTTTAAATTCCTACAGTGTATAGAGTGGTATCTCTTTGTGGTTTTGATTTGCATTTCCCTGTTGACTAATGACGCTGAGCTTATTTTCATGTGCTTGTTGCCATTTATATATCTTCTTTAGTAAAATGTGTTATTCAAGTCTTCTAATCCATTTTTAAACGAGGCTGTTTGTGGTTTTATTGTTAAGTTGTAAGAATTCTTTATATATTTTGGGCATTGAACTCTTATCAGATATATAATTTACAAATGCTTTCTTCCATTCTGTGTTTTTTAAAAAATTTTAATCCAGTTAGTTAATTTAGAGTGTTATGTTAGTTTCAGTTGCACAATATAGTGATTCAACAATTCTGTACATCACTTAGTGCTCATCATGGTAAGTGTACTCTTAATCTTCTTCACCTATTTCACCCATCTTCCCACCCACCTCCCCTCCGGCTTGTTCTCCACAATTAAGAGTCTTTTGGTTTGTCTTTTTTGTTTGTTTTGTTCCTTAAATTCCATATGTGAGTGAAATCATATGGTATTTGTCTTTCTCTGACTGACTGACTTCAATTAGCGTTCTATTTTCTACATCCGTCTGTGTTGTTGCAAATGGCAAGATTATACCCCATCTTTTTTATCCATTCATCTATCAATGGACACTTGGGCTGCTTCCATAATAATGGAATAAATAATGTTACAATAAGCATAGGAATGCATATATCTTTTCGAATTAGTGTTTTCATATTCTTTGGGTAAATACCCAGCAGTGGAATTACTGGACCCTATGGTAATTCAATTTTTAATTTTTTGAGGAACCTCCATGCTGCTTTCCACAGTGGCTGTACCAGTTTGCATTCCCCCCCAACAGTGCAGGAGGGTCCTTTTTTTCTCCACACCCTTGCCAATACTTGTTGTTTCTTGTGTTTTCTGTGGATTTTATTTTCACTCTATTGATAGTGCTCTTTGATGCATAAACATTTTAAATTTTGATGAAGTCTAATTTATCTATTTTTCTTTTGTTGTTTGTCTTTGGTGTTATATCTAAGAAATCGCTATCAAATCTAACATCTGTAAGATTTCTGCCTTTGTGTTTTTGAAAGAATTTTATTATTTCGGCTCTTATTTTATGTTTTTGATCCATTTTGAGTTAAGTTTCATATGTAGTATAAGTCTAACTTCATTCTTTTTTATGTGGCTGTCGAGTTGTCTCAGCATCATTTATTGAAGAGATTATTCTTCCCCCATTAGATGGTACTGGGATCCTTGTTGCGAATCAATTGACCATAGATATATGGGTTTATTTCTGGGCTCTCAGTTCTATTCCATTGATCTATATGTCTATCCTTATGCCAGTACCACACTGCTTTGATTGCTATAAGTTTATACTAAGTTTGAAATGGAAAAGTTTTAGTGTGATGATTAATTTTATGTATTAACTTGGTTAGAACAAAGAATGCCCAGATATCTGAATAAATATTATTCCTGGGTGTCTATGAGGTGTTTCTGGATGAGATTAGCTTTTGAACTGGTAAACTGAGTAAAGCAGATTGTCCTCCCCAATGTGGGTCGGTATTATTCATCCACTGAGGATCCGAAAAGAACAAAAAGGCAGAAGAAGAGAGAATTCTTTTCCAGGCACTCCTGGTTCTCAGGCCTCTGAACTCAGACTGGAACTTATTCCATTGGCCCTTCAGTTCTCAGGTCTTAAGATTCTGAGTGGAAATACACCACTAGGCCATTAGTATTCCTGGGTCTTCAGCTTGCAGACAGCAGGTCATGGGAGATATATATTTTTTCTTCTATTGATTTGGCTTTTCTGGAAAGCCCTGGACTATTTGGGATCTTTTATAACTTTAGAATCGTTTCTCCCATTTCTGCCATAACGGCTGTTGGAATTTTGATTGGTATCGAACTGGATTTGTAGATCACTTTGGGTAGTATTACCACCTCAGCACTATTAAGTCTTCCAACCCATGAACACAGGTGTCATTCCTGCTCATATCCCCAGAGAAGGCTTCTCCCACTTGCCAGTGATTCCTTGTAATTAGGATAGTGGTAAGGCTAGACATCAAACTAAGAGGGCTTCTTGATGGTTTTATCCTTTAACCATATCTGTCCTAGGAGATTCCTCTTTTGATATAAAATTGCAGGCAGAGGCATACAGTGTCCACCTTTAAGCTCAACTTGCAATCACCCACAAATTGAAAAGGTGGCCCTCTAAAACCAAATGTTCCTTGATATCCTGACAGCAGCTCAAGGAGGAAACTATGCTTTATTAAAATAGAGTGTTATGTATAGACTCCACATTACCATAAAAATGTATCAGGATTACTAGAAAACATGAATATTCAAATTGGTGATTTAAACAATCCCTCTCTTAACTTTAATGAGTGGTTAAATTCCTGGACTAGAGCAAGATTTTGGTCAACCATCAAAGGCTTTTATTTGGGCTTCACTTTGTAATAATAATAATAATAATTAATAATAATAAAAAATTTTGTTGTCTTTTCCAATTCTCTTCATCTGGTGCTGAGATTCCTCTACTGCCATAACTTTAAGCTGACAGATGACCCTTTCTACTCAGGGAGATTCACACATGTTGTCTACCTTGGTTTCAACTGCCTCTGCCTTTCACAACCCTTACATAGAAATTCGCAACTGACCAATGTTGACCCATAGGTAGGGATATCTCTATGCCCCTCATTCAGTAGGAAAAAGCCTGAAGATGAGTACTGAAGATGACTACTGCCAAAGATTTGTCATTTTCGATCTGTCAGGGGGACAATATAGAGGCTGCTTTTAGGCAACATGCCTGAGAGATGAAAATTTGATCAAGGCAAAAGGGTCCACAGCGACCATCAAGTTGAATGTAAATAGACAATGCAAATAGGCTCATTAAGCACCCTCCCCCTCCACCCCTGCTGAAAAAGCCACAGGCCCAAACTGACTAATTACAACCAGGCACACTTCCTAAGATTACCAAAAAAGGGAATATTTCATACATTCCCATACTCCCTCATTGCACTCTATAATTGTGGCCCCTTGCCACCACCTCAACACAGACAGTCTCTCCCTTGCTGTCCTGCCCACCACTCTCTTGCAGTACATTCAATAAACCTCTATCTCCTCTGTTCTGCTGTGGGTCAATTCTTTCACTGCACCACCCCACCCCACCTCCACTGGATTGGATTGCCCCACATTTAGTGCCCCTCCCATCAGATTGGGAAACCCCACAGTTCCACTTATTTGACTTCTTTAATTTCTTTCAGGAATGTTTGGTAGTTTTCAGTGTACTGTTTTTTGTTTGTTTGGTTGGTTTGTTTTTACAATCCCTTAAAAATTTTTGAACTATTATGAGCTTATAGGCCTAACAAAAACAGGCTGTGGGTTGGATTTGGTCTGTGGGCCATAGCTTACTGCACTGTGGTAGACAAAACAGCTTCTAAGAATCATAATGGCATGCCTCTTAAACCTCTATGGTAGAAAATTAGGTTTCTAAGAATCTTAAGTATGTTTCCTCATTGCACCTTGACTCAGCCCAAGGAAAAGAACATCTTGAAGAGATTTTTGGTTTTTGTATTTGTTTTCCAGATTACAGTATAATTTTATACACAGGAAGCCCATGGTGTTTTTGAAGGAATTATAATTGTTTGGACTAAAAGGAATGGATGCAGTTCCAAACAAAAAGAGGCTTTGTGGTCCCAATTGTTATTAGCAGGAAGCAGGCATAAAAAGTTACTCAGTTGCAAACATGGACCATTGCTTGTCAGAAGGCCGATGAGAGAGTAAAACCAAAAGCCCAGAGAGTGGCATTAAAACCAGTGAGAACCATCTTAGGGTTTAGGGAGTAGGTTCTGATCAGAGAACTGGCAACATTTGCTCAACTGTATTTCAGAATTGCTATAGACTAGTTACTGTTATATGCCTGCCATTCACCCACATCTTTTTAAATGAGTGTTGATTTCAGCTCCACTGGACTGTGTATCTCCATTGTATGTCTGGTATGTCAGGAGGTGGGACAGATCACCTGTGCCTTTAGTTTGCAGGTCTTCATATTGAGAGAAGTACACACAACATGTGATATGTGAATCTGATTTCGATGAAGTGATCTTGGACTTTAAGCCTGATTCCATAATAGTAGGAGACTTTTGGTGGCCTTGTGAAGGGTGTATGCATTTTGGAAGAATGTAAATGATTGTTGGGAGGGGTGGGAGGAATGTAAATGATTTGTTGCCAGAGAAATGAAGGATAGCTACCAATTCTTCATCACACTCCCACTCAAGAATCCCTCTTCCTGCCCATTAAACCTGGGTTGGCCACAGTGGTGTGGTAGTAGGTACCAGTAGGTAGGTACCAGTATGTATCAGTACCAGTAGGACCAGTAGTGGAGTGATATAACCCAGTTTCAGTCCTAAGCCTTAAGAAGACCTAGAAGCTTCAGCTCTTATACTGTGGGGGAACAATGGATCTTCTTCATGTGAGAAGAGAGACCACCTGAAGAAGATGGCTTGATACTATAGACAGAAGAGAGGCTCCATTGTCCTAGTGTCTAGCACCTCAGGTAAGCATCTCAGTGACTCTAATCAGACTACAATTACATGAGAAACCCCAAAGAGGCCAACAGGAAATGAGCCAGTTGAGCTCAATCAATCTACAAAACCATGAGCAATTATAAAATAATTTTTTCTTTAAGTCATTAAGTTTGGGGTTACATTGTTATGCAGCAATAGATAACCAAAAAAATTGAAGAAACTTCTGGGCTAAAATATGTAGGCAAAATGAATGCAGCTACATAAGTAACATGAATGAAGCTACTCATTCTGGAAGAATAACTGCATGCTCAATGCGGATATTAAAACAAAGACATACAGGAATAATTTCATACACATTACAATGTATACCAGATAACTAGAAGCAGATAAAGAGCAGATGTCTCAGTGAGGCTCATGTAACAACAGCTGTTTCTCTCATCCATATATTGCAGAACCAATAAGAGGCTGGATTACTTCTGGATGAATCAAAGGAAGACTCTTGATCATTAAGGAAAAATTTTCTCCTGAAGTTAACAATGAGGCTAAAAATAACTATTCTGTTGAAGAATATAGAACAGCACTGAAGTGTCAAGTGGGAGATGAATATATCAGGTAACATGTTTCTTTAATATCTAATACTTTTGTGTATTAGAAGCCCAGAAGTAGAATGGATTTCACTGCCCATGGACTTAGCCCCAAATCTTCCCCTTGACATTAGCCAGAGTACAACAAGTAACACAACTCTTCCAATAAGACTGGTATTACTTGCTGCATTGTGAGTCAGATGACTTTCTAGGGTAGTGGATATCAGCATTTCCTCAAGTTAGCATATCTCTGGATCCATCTAGAAAGTCCCATTTTTTTTTTCTTTTTTTGGTGGTAGTGGTTGTGATTTTGTACTTAGGAATTGCTTTTTTTCTCTGACCCCTTTGTCAACTACAGACCCTATTTCCTGAAGCCGGCAATCTTTATTGAGGGATTGGAGCAGACCCTGGAGGATAAGTCCACTCAATAGAGTCTGTGTCTGAATGTACGTTTTATGGTGATGCTGAGTTTTGACCACTTGCTTTGGTAGATCTGTGGTAATGCCATTCTTGTCTCAGAATTTTCTCTTTCTCATGATCACAGAAAACTATCAAGTGCTTAAACTGCTTTTGCATGTAGGCATTGTTGATTGATATGGCAAAAGTAATGCCAGCCCAGTGGCTAGCAGACTTGAGTTAATGTTTGAAATGAGCAGAGGAAGGAAAAAGAGAAAATAGATCCAAGGGGTGCAGGGCTGGTTTAACTGGGAGAGCATGCAACTCTTGATCTTGGGATCATGAATTTGAGCACCATGTTGGATATAGGGATTACTTAAATAAACTAAAAAAAAAAAAAATGATCCAAGACTTGTCTTCATTGCCACTTTAACATAATTATGTATAGTTGCTCGTCTTTCTTGCTATACTGTAAGCTACTCAAGAACAACTCCATCTTAGTCAGCTTTGGGTCCCTGATATATATCATAAAGAAGTGCCAAATGATCGTATTAAATTACTTTAAAAGAGAAGTAGTATATTGTAGTGGTTAAAAGCTTAAAAGCATGGACTCTGGAATCGGACTGCCTGGGTTCAAATGTCTACTGTGTAAGTGCCAGCTATGTAATCTTGGACCAGTTACTTAACATTTCGGGGTCCTTTGTTTCTCTTCCTCTAAATGAGAATTATGAATGTGTCTCCTGAGGTTGTTGTGAGAATTAAATGAATTAATGTATACAAAGTGCTTAGGAAAATGGTTGGCCCAGAATAGCACTATCAAAATGTTACCTATTATTGTTAACACTAAACAGATATGCTCAAAATCAGAACTTAACTCCAGATAAATAGACACAAAACAATGCCACAAGGTCAAAACAATATCAACCATTAAACTAAACAATTTCCCTATATATTGTTTCATTTAAGAGTTGGGCATTATTTTTCCTATCTTATATCTTAGGCAATAGTGGCTTAGAGAAGTTAAATCACTTCCAAGATCGTAGAGCTAGTAAGTGACACATCCAGGATTGTTACCAGGTTAATTTTAAAATGGGTCCTCCGAACCTCTATACCTCCTCATACGCTATCATAAATAATATGGAAGTACAGAAGAGAAAATGGCTCACCTTGCTGAATAGTCAGGAAGGGTT
The DNA here is from genome assembly GCF_017311325.1 of Ursus maritimus. Classification (NCBI taxonomy): domain Eukaryota; kingdom Metazoa; phylum Chordata; class Mammalia; order Carnivora; family Ursidae; genus Ursus; species Ursus maritimus. The sequence continues at coordinate 6,381,825 of NW_024423453.1, forward strand.
TGCAGAGAAAGCAAGGTTAAAAATCAACAAGGGGATCTGAAGAAAAAACGTTTTTGTTCGATTTTTTCTAACTTTTAGGATAGTTTTTTTCAATACCCGAAGGTGCTTTTGTGAGTAGGAGGAGGGGAAAAACTATAATGTTTATGTAATTATTCATGTTAAAAAATTCAGCTTTACTTAAGCCTTTAAGTTCAATTTTACAAATCTTACAGTTCTATTTTAAAATCTATTTTTTTGTGCACAAGCAGAACAGTTATCTTTCAGAGGGCCCTTTCATTGAAATTTTATTAATTCAGGTTGAAAGCACTGAATTTTCCTTTTAAAAATCAGTCATATTTTCAAATTTTGTTAATTAAATTACCTTAAACAGTTCAACTACATATATAAATTTTAAAAAATATGTATTTTATAAATTTTATTTTCTATGTATATTTTTTAAACACTTAAATACCTGACTGATGAATTTATTACTCTACCAAGGTAAAGTTTTCAAGATGCTTACATGACTGGAATTCTAATAAATAAATCTTAAAAACCAGTACTTTTGAAAATAGGATTTTTTACCTTTGTTTTGTAAAATGTGAACTCTTATCTATATAGATTAGGAAATTGATTCTTCTAATTATTGATTTTTTCCTGGTGTATATCAAATTAACATGAGTTCCAAAGACAGACTGTGAATTTTTAAAGTATTGAAATGTAATTAAACACTTAAAAACTAACCTGTATTGCACTTTTATTTTTGACTGATATAAAACACACTTTGGTTTGTTGGGAAGTCATCATTATGAAAATCACTTACATTGAGTTGGCTCAACTCTTTTAAAAGGTGTTGATAATTACTTTTGGATAAATAACTTACACTTTAAGATAAAACATCTTAAAATATATTGTAGTTTAGATTTTCTGGACTTTCATTAAATGCATACGTCTTCCCAGATTTTTTGTAGCGCCATCTTAATTGTTCCTAATCACTCAGGCAGCTAAGGAAGCAGTATTCCAAAATAAGGAGACTCAAGGGCTATGCTGCCATTTTATTTATACCATGTTAAAATATTTTTCTTTATGTTTATGTGCACGCGAACTTCTTTACGTAGTCATGGGAAATCAAAAGTGCAGAGATGAATAGAATCAGGATTATTTTTACTATCTATAGAGAGAAATGAAAGACTGAAAATGAGTCATTAGTTTGAACAATTTTGGAATGCTAAATTGCAAATAATTAAAAATTAATTCATCAAACGTAAGAAGTGAACAGCAAAAACAAGACATAGAGGAAAAAAATAGGCTGTTTATGGTAGAAGCGAAATACACAAACAGATTTATGTGATGATTTTACTAATGGAACTATCCTGAACGAAGACAGTGCAAAACAGTAAAACTGTCTGCAACTTTATTTTCTTTAAAGAAAGCAGGCAGATCTTTGGCATTGACAGAAGAGGGAAGGACTTATATTTATAATACTAGACAATAGCTCGAAATCCAAGAGCCACTAGACAGACATAGAGCATTGGGCTATCTTACTTAAATGCAGGGACTTGTGCATCTTTTTACATCTTTGGCAGAAAATACTCCTGAGGTTTCTTTATTTTTTTTTATCCTCTTATTGTTAACTCAGCGGATCACTGTATTACCTTTTGATGTTTTGTTTTTCACAACAATACTATAAAGTTCATGTTTACCAGTAATTTGGTAACATTCCTTCTTTCTCCCAAGTAAGGCAGGGTGCTAGAGAAGGTGTAGTCTGGGTGAGGCGAACTACATGTGGGTTCCCCCAGGGGCTAGAGCAACCCTGCTTGGGACCTATTACTTCTGGGTTCTGCTGGGCACCTGACCCTTCTAGGAATTTCCTTTATGTGTGTGGGGGGGAGGGGCACATACCCTTTTTTCCTTTGTTTTGTCTTATTTCTGAGCTCACTTCATAGATTCTGGAACACTGATCTGATTCTTCCCTGGAGAAGGTCTGACCTTATCTAAATTGGAGGGGATAAAGAGTGTGTTCTATGTTTTGAGCTCAGAGAATGTGATCACATTGAGTTAGACTGTCCTAACCCACATTTCATAAAGATCCTGGACTTGGACAGTAAAGATGGAAAAGGCACCATTAGACAGCAAAGTCTATGAGGGCAAGTGCTCTGCTTATTCATCATTGTTTTTCCTGTAGTCCCTTGAATGCTGTCCAATACAGTAGGATTCAATACATATTTGTCAGATGGGCTAAGAAGTGAAAGAGGAAAATCAAATCATATTATTTGTCAACCTCTGCTATTTATTGTTTTGGTTCATTTTTTATAAAGTTGAGGTCTTATCATATGGATGAAATGGGTACAATTATTGTTTATAAATACAAGATTATGTATATGGGAATACATAATGTAATACATAATGTTTTGTTTATATTTTACTTTAGATTATGGTTGTCTATTTGCATGTTAGTATTAAAATCATGAAAATACAATAGAGAATGACTGTTACAAAAATTGAGAACCAGGACTTCCAAAAGCTAGACATTTTACGAATATTCTTTAACTGTGTTTTGGATATTTCTTAATTCTAAATTTAAGTTCAGATTGTTAACCTGCATATTTCAACTACTGTCAATTAGTCTCTTTAAAAAGATGTTTAAATACAGATCGGATGCCTAACCACTTTAAATTTTTTAATTGCTCGTATTTCTGTAAAACATTTAAGAAAGAGTATTAGAAGAGAGAAAAAGGAGAAACAACCATTGCTAAACAAGATGGCAAAAATGTTTCCATCCTTCAATTCACTACCCATTCAGGTTTTCTACTAGTTTTTAACTTACATGTCTCAGAAGCTTTTATGTGATACTTGAGCATTTATGAAGATTATAAGTACATATAGATATTCAATATCTATATTCAATATCAATCTTCAATCAGAAGTACATATAGATATTATTTATAGATAAACCTATGTGGTTTATTTGTTATTCGACACATTTAAGAAAAAAAGGGAGTAAAATGATTGCAATGTGCTTATAATATGACATTTATCATGAGAAGTAGCTACATTTAACAAGCACAAAGGTTTTTCTTTTTACTAAAAATCTCCCTTTTAATTAGATAGGCCGAGTAGTTGTGTAGCATTAATTGTTACTGTTCATTTATTTTTTACATTTTTTTCAGAAAATGAATAACAAAAAAAGACAGGAAAAGAACAAAACTGTTTTCTTTCCATATTCTGTGGTCTTTTAACAGCCCTAAAGCCAGTATGATAGTAAATAAAAGAATATTCCAAAAGGTTTAAAATTTGTAAAAAGTTCATCTTAGTTCATAGACTACTTTTTGTAAGTAATATCATTATTGCACATATAAAATAGCTAAAATACATGAAAATCAGTGAGTTTCCTACACTCTTAATGGAAGAACAGAATTCTGCCTCCTTTCTTCTTCTGTTTCTCAACAACAAAACACAAAGTCATATTTGACAGTAATCTCAGTGTACATAGTGGTTTTGTATTTGACCTATCATAATGTCCCGGAGAGTGCACATTGTACATGTACATGTATAATTTAGTATGTATCATTTCATGGAAGAGACTCACCTCTGTCAGAGATAAAAACAGTTCAGAGAAGAGGTCACACAGAAGTGGTTTATGCATTAATAATAGTCCTTTACCCTCTTCATTTAGATTGTTTGTAAAATTATTTGGGGAGGGTGGTGTAATGGACTCACTACTTAATTAATAGAACTATCTAAGTTTTTCAGGGCAGCTGTGTCAGTAGGTCAGGGCAGGAGGAAATTATTCATCTTTGTAAGGTAGTAAAAAGTTTTCAGACTCTGGCCTATGCATTATTGAAGCCTACTAGAACTTGAAATTCAGGTTATTAGCATTAGTTTAATTCATTTGCTATACCTCTCTATTTAAACAGGCACAGACATAGGGCCTGCATTAAGTCAAATGGAAACCAAGAGCATAATTTGATCTATATATCACCCTTTTGAATTTGAAATTATAGCAACCCAATGGAGCATAAAGAATAGAGAGGTCTACTTTTTCTAACTATATAAACAGGGCCAACTGGTTAGCCTGAAATTCATGATTTTATCAAGTTCTGCTTCGAAAGCTTATGGTTATGTCTGTCCCTTTTTTTGATTGTTGTTAATTTGAATAAATGCAATATGTTAACAGCTACAATGCCACAGATAAAGATTATGGGCACGGAAAATGATAATGGGAAAAATAAAATCAACCCGAATTTTACTAAAAGTTATTGGAGAAAGAGTTTAGAAAAGATACTCTAGTATTCTCCAAACTCCATTAACACAATGGAAGAGGACTCGTGTGTGTGTGTGTGTGTGTGTGTGTGTGTGATCTTGATATGCTCACAGTTGGTTGAAGATTGATTGGCAGTAACAGCTGCCACTAGTGTCAACAATCAAGTACAATGAAGTGTAGCAACCCCCCAACTGTTTTCCATTCAAATGAGTTATGAGTTCTCACTGTTCAGAATCATTCTCATTTAAAAAAAAAAAATCATAAGTCGAGTTGTGAGAATTGGGGAATATCCACCTGGCAGGGAAATTTTCATGCTTTGGAAAAAAGTGGAAAAAAGAGATTACATTAGATCAATCAAAGTCACTAGAAAATGTTAAAGTGGGGAAAAAAGCAGAGCAGCAAGAAATAATAAAAAAGCAATCCAGGGGAACCCATTAATGAGCATGAGTGTCAGTTTTTCTTGGTTCAAGGACTCTGCCACAATGGATTAGAACATGGAACACCGTATCAGAAATGCACGGAGGCAACTGCAGAGCAACAGGGGCCCGCTAGACCCCCAACATCAAAGCCTAGTTGGAGAAAAAAATGCTTCGTTCCTTGTAGCTTAATCCGACATTACACACTTCTTTCAAACATCAAAAATGCTGCTCAGGCTTTGGATTGCTGGGCATTCTTACTACTAATCCAGCCTTAATTATAAAAATGTTATACTCCCTCAGTTTCCTGCCCCCTGCACCACCAAATGCCTGTTTGGAAGGAGAGACATTAAGAGTAGGTGAAAAGAAATTAGGCAATACTATATGGTAAAAGAGAATTGTTTCTTCGTGGTCAGAGCTAGCTAGTATGTTCTAGGAGCATCTGCATGTAAAGATCCTTTTCATAGAAACATTAACTTGACTTCAAGTCATTCCTTCGCTTGGTAGGCAAACGAGTTGTTTGTTTGTTTTCTCCTTTCTTAAGTCTCCCTAATATACTGAAGGTTATTCTCACTCCGAGATCTCTCAAATGGTATTGGAGTCCCACAGATCACTTCAGGCTGCTCATCTCAAAAGGTCAAGGGCACATATTTCTTTCAACCAGATCGTACCCACAAACATTGATTTGTGGTCTTCTTGTGCCCTCAGGTCTAAAAGCACATGCTGTTTATGCCCATGTACTTGAACTTGAATGATGTCAAGTCACAAAGTTACATAAATTAACTCAAGAGAAAAAAATCAATAAATTATTCTAGGCAATTCCCATGAATATTCCTAAGTTTATGGCTTCCTACTCTTTTCCTATGATTAACATGATCTTCTTCTTTCTCTCCCCATAACATCTCTCTAAATGCTTGCAGACAATTACCATGTCTCTCTTCAATTGTCTCTCCTCGAGCCTGAACATGCCCATTGCTCACAGGTCTGTCTTATTTCCAAACCTTTTATCAGTTCACTTGCTTTCCTTTGAACTCACTCCAGTTTGTCTTTCTTTTCAAACATATGATATCCAAAACAGAACACGATGCTCAAGTAGTCCTAGCTGAAGCAACTCAAAGCAGAAGATGTGGGCGCTTTCTTTTTGCATTCTGCTTAAAATCTCATTGCATTAAAGTCTTTGCCTTTATTGGAAGTAGATTTTTTTTAATCCTTCCAAGTTTATTGCCCACAATCTCTAACACCAGAGCCTTTGGCACTATTACACTCCCTCTTGTGTTAATGTGAACAGATTATTCCTTCATACAACTACTTTATAGATGATTTCAAGCAATTTTTCCAATGCAATAAAAGTCATTCTGCATTAATATCACTTCTTGGTGATATTTACAATCACTCTTACTTTCTCGTTGCTCATGAACATGTTTAATATATTTTTTTGATTATCTTTTGGATTGTGTTTCCAATTTACAACACATCATTGAATTCTATGCTGGAGAAGACAGTGTATAATGTATATTTTCTTCCAACATAGCATTGGTCTATTAACTACTATTCTGCTGCCCAAATCAGAAACAATAGGCTATCCATCTTTTAGTAGTTTCCTCTAATCCATATTTCTCTGGTTTCTCCACAAGAATGCCACCCCCTGCTTTTGAAAAGAGGACAGGTGTTAAGTGACAGCTGCACTAGGTCTCCTCTGGCAATCTCCCAGCAGTGAGGATCCTTCTCTATCCCTCCTCCCCAAGCCCGATCCCCAATTTTCCTCACCTCCTTCCCAGACCCCAGACATGTTACAGTTGGAATGGGAAAGGCTACAATCCAAACTGGGATATATAATGGTTAATTATCTATAAAGTTTTTTTATTTGTAAACTTACTAGAAACGGATGATGACTTTAGCCTGCACATTCTTCAAGAAAACTACCACTATAAGAAATGGTTTGAGTAAACGTCTGAAGGACTTTTTGGGGAAGGAAAATATATTTATGACATAAGACATTCTCATAAATTATATCTATGAGACATCTAAAAGACATTTATTCTTCGCCGACACGCGAGAGTCCATCTAAACAGTGACACAATAAATCCATTTCTGAGCAGCAGAATGTGAATATTTCCAACAAGGTGTCCTTTATAGGAAAAGATTGAGAACTTTATCAGCAATGTTCTGAGGTATAGTCCTGAGTGGTCAATGATAAGCACAAAAAAAATTACTTTGAAATCTTATTTTATCCAAAACATTCATACAGATTTTGCATTTTATCCATAGTAGGCTTACGGTTGTTTTCATAGAAAAGTAATACTTTGCATTAAATACCAGTTAATCTTTTTCTTTTGCCAAACATGTGAATCTAAGAAAATTTATCCTGATATTGTAATATGTAATATATTTATTGGGGTTTTTTGTTTATTATCGGATTATTACCCCAACAGCTAAGTGCTAGGGTGCAGGAAAAACCCACAGGGCCCAGAGTAGTGCTTGGTATTTGCTTGGGTGCTAAACAAATACTTGTTAAAAGAATATTTTAACCTCAGGTGGCTTTCTATGACTCTTGTGTAGAACACCCATAAATTTCACACTCCCTTGTGATATGCAGGGATTTAGAAATCATATTTGTGATCAAGATTCATCACTTAATCTTGAAGTGACTGTATCATCTAACCAATTTGAACAAATAAGCTAGATCACTTGACTTTGTATACTTCCCACGTAGCCCTGAACACATGGTACTTAATGTCTGTGTGCTTGTTGGTTTTCCTCATCAAACTGAGTGGGGAGGAAGAGAGAGAGCGCCCGAGGGCAGAAATAGTATATAATTTATCTTTCTATTCCCCGTTAATGAATGGCTGAAGGATTAAATGAATACGTTGATGGATGAATTCATGATTCCGCCTTAGAGAGCAAGTAAGAGAAACTTATTTTTATGTGACTCATGATATGGACCAATTTATTTTAGGCCCTCCATAATCTGATGATTTTTCAACCTCGTTTCCTACTTTGTAATACACTGACATCAAAGTCAGTTCTCAGTACGTAGAGAGAACACGATAAACGCTGGGCGCCATGTACACTGGAATGTGTGCGGCAGCTGGTAGTGCTTAGAGAGGGCTATTCACCATTTCCCTGCCCATTCTGTATCTTAAGCAACAATCTTTATTAACCTCCCTCCCCAAACACACAAGTCCGTATATCAAGCTCATATTTAGTTACTCATCTTGTGACTTCTGTACCTCGTAGAGGACTCTTCATCCATTTTCACTCAATGCAGTTCAATTTTTACCTCTTTTCTTCCAAGATCTCCAGGCTTTTTTGTCTTTCTCGTCTAAAAAGAGCTATCGTTGACACCCCAAAATGAGTATATTTAGTAATATATTATTTTGCTTTGCTCACAAGTCACTGCAAGGATTATTAGTTTTTTCTCGCTATCTTGTCACATTCCCTAGGATTGAGGTCGTATATAGAGAGACAGATACCAAGTACTCAAATATGTTTTCAACAGATTTATAAATATTTATCTTTCACGGTTCTTAATTTTGTTTCTTCCTCTTAAATTATCAGAGTTCAAAAGCTAATGAAAGCATGGTAGGAAAAAAGATTTTTAAAAAGTTGCTCCCGTGAAAATTTATTTAAAATTCCTCGACTTTGCAAACATCCATTTGGATGCTTGTTGGAATGAAAAGCCAACATGGTTTAGTCAAAGATTGAAATGTTCTCATATTTATTTGATCTGAGGGATCAATTTTGCAGTTCTGGATTACTTTAACCTTCATGGGAGTCATTTTGCAGGAAATTGCAAATTATTCTGCATCAACTTTCTTTGTCTCTTACTCGATGCTGCCCTAACTTAAAAGGCAGCAAGACTCCTTTCTTGTCCTGAGGGCTGTTGTAAATTGATTTGGGAGTGAGCAAGTTGGGGGTAAAGGGGACTGCTTCTCACCGTCACATTTATATGCCCCTTCACTTTTTGAATACCTCATCGATTCTAATAATAAATGCTTTGATTTAAATAAATTGGTTTTATTTTATTTAAGAGTACGTTTTCTTTATTTAGAGTGTACTTAGACACATTTAAGTTTTCAAGCATGGTCTTTTTAATGTAGTCAGAATATCATCATTTATGTATTAGTTATATCGCACTAATACTTTCCAGAAGTTATAGCAATATCCTCTTAATGTTTACTTAGTACTTGTTTCAAAAGGAGATTGAATTAATCTGGTAAAAAGAACCTCAAGTACCTGTGTTTCTTGTCTGTTATTACACTTGCAGCAGATTGCCAATGTCCTAGAAAGACAAAAAGTCCAAACTCCAAAGGGAAAATGTGATGTGCCGTTTCCACATTTTGGCCGGCAACAATAGCTGAAGCGTATAGAAGCATGTGAAGATACACTCCTACTTTTCCCAAAGCTTTGTTGGAGGTATAGAAGAAACAGTCTAGACATGATATGGGCTTAAGAACTAACAACAAAAAGTTAGTGGATTATAATAGCAGGAAAGAATAATCTTCTGAATACTTTGTTGGGCTTACCGTGCATGTCAAATGTCAGCTCTTTTTCTGCACACTTTCTAAAGACAATAGCATGGTTGATAGCTTTGCCTGTGCATCTGCAAGGATGCTTTGTTGGAACCAGTCTGCCTTTGGCACATGGAAGCAGGACTATAGTTGAAAAAGCAGAAAGGAAATGCCAGGGAAGTTTCTCCAAAACTATAATATCTGTTTACATTTTTGTGTGGGTGAGAGAAATGAAGCCCCTTTTTGAGTTAGGAGAGAAAGTAATGAAAACATAATGTCACAAGATGTTACTGTCACAAAAACTTTAAATGTATACTATTTTGTGGAACTTGACATAGCGCTTGCTTGGGGATAACCCTTTGGTTACTCCTCCTATCCAGTTGGCTTCATTAAAGAGGCTTGTCAGAAGATTGCATGATCATGAGAAGAGAAAGAAAAGAGCTGAATGAGTTCTCCAGGGTTTTACAAACACTTTGGGCAAATTGCCCCAGATCTGTACAGGAATGAGCCATACCCATGTACTCTCTTGCCGCATCAACTCCCCCCACCCCAACCTCCTTTTTTCTTTTTTTTTCTTGCTCTGCTTTTGCCATTCTACAGTGTAGGCTCAGGGAAGACAGGATACAGGTTTCTTTGAGAATCTTGGTGAGACAAGGAACAATGTTGGGAGCAAACTGTGTCTTAGGGGGTTTTGAATGTGTGATATCTGCACCCTACATGTAGACTTTCCAAAACTCTTTCACATTTTTCAGCAAGTAACAGCATACAGGTGATAGCAATTCACCCACCAGGGGCCTGTGCCCCATAACGCATTCCTTATTTTCTCTCCTAGGCTGAAATGATGACTATTTTTTAAGTGAATACGTTTATTGCTATAGGTAGTCCTTAAATATTGCATGATCGTTTAAAATGCAGAGTAAAGGCAATATCGTGGGTAAATATTGTGGTACTCCAATTGTCCTCTCTTTGCAAATTGTCTCCAAAAGACAAGGAAATTTAGTGTGTGAGTGTACTTTATTTGACCTGTGTTCCTCTCTGATTATGATCATTTTCCTTATCTGCTTGTGGAATTTCACTGTTTAAAGGTTATTCTTTTTTTTTTTCTGTCCAAATGATGTATAGGCAGGTTGTACTTTATTAAAAAGTTGCTGCTTTTCATTGCAAAGCTATTTGCATTCCTATGGTAGTTGAAATAATTAGGATATCCTTATTTATTTATAGCTATATTGGTAATACCAGAAATAGAAGACATTGACTAGAGTTTCTCTCTTTCATACTTCATTTGGTCATAATTTTCTCTTTTCTCCTGGACATAAAATCATACTAGATCATTTCTTTGCCCCACTTGGGCATGCTTGAGCTTGATTACTTAAGTCAGTTGACATTATTCAAATATAAGATGAATGCAATTATTTCCCTTCTAAGAAAATGGTTTTGAACTTTGTATCGCTCCTTCAACTCATCTCCACATGATTATAGTCCTCATCAGGGAGGGAAAACAGAGCCAAGTCTAAAGAATAACAGTTACATTTTTTTTTACATTGTAAAGATTTTAAAATGCTGAAAATTATAGTTTTATGTGTTAGCTTTACAGTTATACCATCTTACTGACTTCATAAGTCATTTTATGTTTTTATAAAGACATAAAGAGATTGGAATAAGATGTCCAATTAAAATACAGAAAAACACCTAGCTCACTTCCTGATTTAAAAATAATTTGTTGGGGGCCACTGAAGACAGGGTGATGATATTATACATTATACATGTGTTTTAGGCTGATAGTGCTGTCTTCGGTACTTAGGGTGGATTGGAAAGAAGGAGAATAGTCATCAGGAAATTTAATCTGTTGCTTTTGAATAGCTGGGGTAAACTAGTGAGCAGCAATGAGATTGGAAGTGAAGAAACTGATGAAAAATTTCTCATAATCCAAATATAGAGGGTAATTGAAGAAGACCCAGTGTTTAAAACCTGGACAACCCTGGGCATTGCAATGACATCGATCTCTATGGAATGTAGAAGGGGGCATAAGTTTTGGGAGGAACATGATGAGTTTGAGGCGCATATAATATACTGTTAGGGTCATGGCTGGACATATAGAAATGTAGGTCAAGAATGTGGGTTAAAAAACCAAGTCAAATATAAAGAACAAGGGTAGATTCATAGAATTAGAGTCTGTTGGTAAAATGAGAAAGAGGAAGACTTCAGGCAAGATCATATGAATAAAACCATCCAACTCCTCTTTCCCCTCTACCCCTCGATTCCCAAAGAAATTAGAAATCAAGTAGCAAAAAGGTGTTTTGTTGGGAGGGGAGATTGAAATCAGCCTGAAACTTCGAACCACTGTTTCACCTACCTCTTCCTCTGTCCTTGTCCTTGCTTTACCTATCTAACATATCCTACTATCTGTCATAATACACATTTACATGTTCATTTGTTCATTATCTGACTCCTCACCACAGGATATATGAGTCTCAAAGTTCAAGATTCATCTACTTCTGTCATTACTGTATCCTTAGCTCTGAAAAAAAAAAAAAGATTCTTGAATGAATGAAAATTCTACATGATAAAAACTCTGAGAAACTGCAGTTAGATATAAGATAGGCACAGAAGTATTGAAAAGGACATTGAAAATCTCTGAAAATCCCCATTACTGTAGAAGAGAATTCCACAGGCATTCATGGATGACATATGGGCAAAGATGAATTTATCTTCTAACTTAAAGTGAAGAGGTCAGATTGGAAAACAAGCAGAAGTAAGAGACATGAAGTTGGCCCACTGGTGAAGTCTCCCTCTGCAGCAGACACCTGCAACCAACTGAAAACTGATACAGTAGTGGGGTTTCCACCTGGACAAGAAGTCAGAAGAATAGAAAAAACCTTTTTATGGGCCTCCCCTCACAGAGTGGATTGCTGCTCTTAGCAGAAACCTGTTACACTTCCTCCCAAGGGAACAGCAAACTACCAGAAACTGCATCTCAGGGCTCCATCCTCCAGGGGAACAGATTAAAACAAGCAGAAAGTGTTCCCAATGACAGAGAAAAGGCACTGGGCCTATCAAAAGATTCAGGAGTTAGAAATTGTACCCCTACGTATTTAAGGGGACATCCCATTTATAAAACTGAATCTGGTGTCTGATAAAAGAATAACATGTGTTTGGTGAAGGCTGTATGGTAATCAAAACACATATTTGTGGAATTAAAAACCATACTGGAGGCTGTAATGAGGAAACTGGAAACTTGAGAAAATAGAATTAACAAAATGGAAAGTGAACTAATAAATTATACAGAAAAAAATTTGACGAGTGAGAAAGAGAGAGAGAGAGGAAAAAGAGATATAGAAAATACAATACATATACATAGGAATACATATATATAGGAATCCCCAAAAGAAAATATTCCAAGATAAATAAATAAATAAATAAATAAATAAATAAAAAATAAAAGGAATAAGAAAGAAGTAAAAATAAGCACTATTTAAATAAATAATCAGCTTTTCTAATTTGAAGTCAAGCCTGTCTGCAGATTCAATGTAGAAATGTTATTTTTGTTGTTAATGTGCAAAGAATATAGAAATATTCCTGATACTGCAAACTGCTAATATGCCTTTGAAAAAATTACTCAAAGACAAACTGAGGTATACGTTAAAATAAAGTCAAATATGGAGAATGGGTATTAAAATTCTATAAGCAGCAATCAAGTCAGTAAAATATAGAGTGAGTTTTTAGAAAACAGTGAGACCATAAATATTTTAAAAAACAGAAATACTTTTTGAAAGAGAAATATATAAGGTCAAAGCTATAATTTAATTATGATAAACGAGATAAATTCTAAGTTATATGGATGGTATCAGGGAACATATGAGAGGGAGATAGTGTGGAATGATAAAGTATGCTAAATTTTTAATCCTCTCATAGGCTTAATAGATGCATGTTCTTAATATTTATTTTAAGGAAAAAAATTAATCTAAAGGAAACTATTAGTAGAAGAAAAATGAGCTTTTAATTTTCAACTCATTAGTGCAAGGAAAGCTTATATAGCGGAAGAAGAAAGAAAGTAAAAAAAGAAAAAAGGAGGGAGAAAAAAGAACAGGAATAAAAGCACAGACTAGCTAATTTATACTGTCGAGTGTTTGAAACATATGGTGGCGATGGCAATCAGAGGGGATTTAGTCAACTCTCAACTCAGGGCAAGTCCTCTGTGAGCCAGAGCCCACTGAAGGGGAGACCAGGACCCTTGGAAAAGACACTGCAATGCCACAGCTAGTGTTAACAGTAGTAATTTCCCTGATTGTTCACTGAAGGGATCTACAGCTATTTACCAAATTCACTGTCTTCCAGGGAAGTATATTCTTATGGAAAGGTTCTCAACAAAATAGGATAAAAATTAAGAAAGAGGAAGGCATGGGGTATGAGAAGTAAAGAAGTCATGTAGAAAATCCCAGAGTGATCAGTTTGTCAGAGGTCTAGAGAGCAGAGTCTTGACCAAAGCAGAGAAATGAAGAATTCTGTAGGAAAATCTCTAGGAACTAAATGAAAGAATTTGAGCATTTGTGGAAAAACCTGGCCGAGAGGAATCTGACAGTTCTGATATGGTGTCTCTCATTTTAATCCTGCAATATGAAGGATTCCTAAGCATAGAATAAACTCATAAAGTCATAAAAGAAAAGATTAAAAGATTTGCTCATATAAAAATAAATATCTGTGTACAGTGACAAACTTACCAACACAATTAAATGATAAACTTCTAAAACAACTTTATCTTTGATTTTGTTTAGGGTTAGTAACCATAATACACAAAAGCACTTCTGGAAGACTAATATGAAAAAATACAGAAAATCTAATCCAAAGTGAGCAAAGCAAAATAAGAAAATCAAAGTTGAAATAAATATTTTAAATATATTCAACTCTACTAGTAAACATAGATATGAAAAGAAAGCAGAAATTCTCTTTAAAAACAAAATTAGACTAAGAAAAAATTAAGTGTTGATAGTACCTAGTTTTTGTAAATAAATTAGAATTAGGGTACTAATCAATATTTAAAATGTATATATCCATTCAACAAGTCTTTTTATAAGAATTTATTCAACAGATCTATTTGCACATGTATACAAAGACATGTAAAAAAATCACTGATTCACTGATTTTAAAACAAATCTAGAAAGAATGGATAAATAAATTCAGTCTAATCATATACTGAGCTACTGTGATTTGGTTAAAAACAATGACAGCAACAAAAACAAATAGGCAAACAACAAGAGAGTAGATTCGTATTTCCTGACTTGGAGAAATCTTCTGAGATGAATTGTTACATGAAGAAAAACCTAGATGCTGAGCCCTATCTATTGCATGGCATTTCATTATGATAAAGCTACGGGTTAACTCTCATTCTTTCTTCTTCTCCCTCTCTTTATTATAAACACACACATAAGTATTTATACATGTAGATATATAAATGCATAGAGAGCTACATTTTTGCATATATACATATATGTTTATATAGGTGTTTATTTGCATATCTATGTAGGTATATACATATGTATATGGGAATAGATGAGATTCACTATAATATAAACATATGGAATCTGCAAGATTATGAACCATAGCATTAGTAGTAATTATCTCTTTGGAGGAGGGCAGATTAGTCAAAGTGGAAGGTGAATTTAATATTTTCCTCTCTATCATTTCCTATTGTTTAAACTTTTTACTGTGATCTAGTAATTAGAGAAATAACTAAAATAAGACACTATTTCACCAATTAGACGAACAAAAATTAAAGAAAAAAATTTTACAATATAAAAATTTGGCCAGAACTTTAAAAATTCCCTCAAGAAATCCCTGAGCAAACCCCATTACTGGGTCTGAGGTGCAGGGCTCAGGAATCGGTGGGGTCAGAGGTAGGGTGAGACTAGGTGATTGAGTAAAGATGTGTTTAACAACCTTGAACATTAGTAAATTTTTTTTTAAACCCAAAGGTTAACGTTTTGTTTTATAGGCCAAAAGTTAATGGCTTCTTTCATAGGTAAAATCTAAATATGTTTGTATCACATACAACCTTGAACAAGTGGCCAAGTTGCACCAGCAGACTCTGAATGGCAACTATGTATTTGAGAATGCGCAGAAAGAGAGAGCCAGTAAAAAAGGCTCTGTAAGAACAAGATCGGATAGAACAGGAACTACTTGTAAAAGCAAATTTTAGGATTCATGTTTTGATTATTCCACTTTATGTTTTCCAGGTTTCAAGACATATTAGGGTAAGAATAATTCATGCCTGGAAATATTCCAGTGAAGAAAGTACTCCAAAAAGAGACATTTGAGTATGTTCGTGTTGCCGTGTTTTATTAACAACTGGAAAAGACGACATTATTTATTTTTTAATAAAAATTGGAATAACATCATTGAACACATATAAAATTAAGACAAAAGTGAAAGATAATCATGCCACAAAGCACAGCTCTTATACAAACACTTATATGACTCTTTTATAGTCATAGCATTTTTTTGCATGTGTTTTGATAGCGTTTTAAAAACATATGAGTACATATTTTATGTAACTGTCATAACTATTTTCATAGGCTCAATTTCATATTCTACATTGTAATCACTTTCTGTATGATTACATAGTTATTCCTCATTCAGCAAATGTGAATGGCTCCTTCTATATGCTGGGTAGATACTAAAAAACAAAACAGAATCTTTGAAGAACTCCCAGATTCACAAGGAAAATAGCTTAAGAGATCATTACAATTCAATGTTCTAACTTGTGCGATGGAAAAGCACAGGAAGGAACACACATAAGAAGCAATTTCCCCACTTTGGGGGTCAGGATAGGGACCTCAAAGGAGCACGTGGTATTTAAACTGAGAGGAAAAGGTCAAGAGAGAGACAGGTCAATGCAAGGTGAAGAGTGTCACAGGAAGAAGTGCTACGTGCAAGGAGCCTAAGGCTACAGGGAAAAGAACAGAATGTAGTGCGTTCAGTAAGCTGGGAGCAAGTCATGTGATATTACTGGAGGTAAGAAGATTATGTAGAGTCTTAAGTATCTGAAAGTGTAATACACACCAACAATAGTAATTTTAAAAATTACAAATGCAAGGGAAAACACCTTGAAAATGAATAATGTAAAGGGATAAGAGGCATCAAGTCCAGGTGGAAAATCCTTGAAAAAGGATAGCAGGGTAGCAGGAAGGTTAATGAGGTGAGAGCTCGTGTGGGAACTACAGCAGAGAGAGGAGAAAGAGGGATACAGCAAAAAGGAATTTAGCAGAGTGAAACCAGAGGTGGTGGATCCAGCTAAAATAGCCAAAGATTGGGGGTGAGGGAAGAGGCAGTGAAACTCCATCATTTCTAAGATTTTAGGAAGAACTGAGAGCCTGAAACCATATCTTCACATTCCATTTGGATCTTTTTCCCCAGCAATCCAGATTGGGTAATTCTGAAACTTCTGAGTCATCTGATCCAGTTAAACACTCCTTCCTTTCTCAAACTTGCTCCGATTTTATTTCTAGACTACCCTCTGACCAGTCCTTCACGACCTCCTTGGTGTGATGGTCTGTCCTCATCCAAAATGTCAGCGCTCTCCCCTCTCTCCACAGCCTTCTCCTCCTGGCCTGTGTTTCCTGGGCAATCTCATTTACGAATTAGATCAGTGCTGATGGCTCCCAAGTACAGATCTTTGAACCAGACCTCCTTTCCAAATTTCAAAACAAATTTTTAAATGAATTAAAAGGTACTTGATTTACATTTTCCAACATGGATTTTTCCATCGTAACCTTAACTACAATGGAATTATTTACATTTCTGCTCAAACTTGTTCCTTCTCCTGTGCTCCTCATTTTGGAGTCTAAATCTGTAATCTATTAATTGGACCAATTATCCCACCAAACCAGAAACAGAGAGCCTCCCTTCACCCTTCTCTCTCTTGCTTCCTTATTGCTACGCCCTCTATCCCTTGTACAGGAGTACAAATCGATTTCCAAATCCTATCAGTAGAATTTCTTGAATATACCTCAGATGTGTTGTCTTTCACCCAGACCCCCTCACTTTCTAACTTCAACCTTTTTGTTAGTTACTATCTTAGTTCAGATTCTCATTATTCCTGGTCTACTTTCATAACTGATGTCCCTTCACTTTTCCTTAAAGGCTTTCCACATTAACTTCCCATTCCCCGTATTCAATGGCACTCAAGCCAAAAGAAAAAAAAAATTCTCTAACACTGCCTACGCATCTTTTTGTTTCTTGTTTGGTTCCTTCTCTCTAGGAGTGATCTTCCTCCTTTTCTCTGATTCATTATATGTTTTTTACCTTCCCACGCCCACAAGTTCTGGGTTTTGTATCCTTTTTACAGCCCCTCAAAATCAGCACTGAGATAAGTACATGGTCATTAATTCACGGAAGTCAGTGATTCTTTAAGCTGTTGAAAAGAGAGAAGTTTTGTTAAGTTCTTCTGCTGTGTGCAGCACTAAGCTGAGGCATTTACATTGATTATCTCACTTAATACAATATATCTGTTAGGAAAACATTATTATTAACTTTATATGAAGATGAGGAAGCTAACTTACAGAAAGTCAAGGTCAAACAGTTAATAAACGGCAGAGCATCAATTCCAACTGTACTGAGTTTAACAACATAGTCACAACACAGATGGCCAGACACATAGCATTGTTTTTACTTTTTCAAAAATTAAATTGAATCTGCTTCTGAATCCTCACTTCTGCTCAGCAGAGGAAAAAAAAAACAAGCCCACTACATGAAAACAAACAGACTAATAAATCCTCCCAAAAAAGGAGTCAAAAAAATATCTTAATCCGTTTTCCTCCCACCATAGGGTTTAAAGATCCGAAGAGACCTACCAGGATGTCCAAGGCCTCAATGATGACTTGGAGGACAATGGGTACACTAAGGCCAACATCTCAAGAGGAAAACACGTGGAGAACAACATCACAGCCCAATATTGCATGCTTGAAGCAATCCTTGGCTCACCACTTGTTCATTTGTATCATGCCCTGTGTTGGTATAATCACAACATGTCTTAAGGAAAATAAGAAGCCAAACTACCTGGAACGAAGAAGGCTTTGGACAAGTATGGTCTGGCTAATGTGGAGGATGCCAGTGGAAATAAAGCTATGTATAGTAAAGATGAATGATGGCATTGTTCTTTGGATCTGATGAGGATGAGAAACATGATGAAGGAAAGAGGCAGACAGAAGAATGTCTTACACAACACAGGTCAAAGAAGACCAAGAAACCTGGACTTGTTGCTATGCATTCTGGATGTGAAATCCTGGGATGGTGGGTCAGTGGGAGCAAGATTAGAGGAATATGTTAGAGCGTTAAGCAGATGGCTCGGTCTGGGGCTCTTTCAAACTAGTTCTGATAGGCTCCAATATCAGGAACCTTCAGGAAAAGGGTGGAGTTAAAAATGATACAGTCAGAACAATGTGCTGGAGGAGTAGGTAGCTCCTTTTGAGGATATGTATTTGGTTAACGGACAAGGCTACTTTCAAAAGGATCACAACCTGTCCTGGCAGTCTTTTCTGGTGGCAGGTCACAGTTCCAGGTTCATCCCGCTCACTCAACCTCGTGGTGGCTTTTACTGGATCTTGGAATCTGAGTTACCGCTGCCAACCCCAGTATGACAGGAGGTAAGCGTGTCTGACCTCAGATCTCAAACCTCTCTGGCTTGTTTCCCTTGTGAAAGTCCTTCCCCTCCTCTGGGGCTTCAGTAGAGTACGAATAGAGCTGAGGTTCTCTCAGAGACCCTCACTTAAGCCCGGCTTCCTTCGTCTCTCTCTCTGGGGTGGAGTAGAGAGGTGGGGTGCGAATAGGAGAGGAGGGGAAGAAAGGGCAGAGAGAACACCCTTGGGTCCTGATCACCTCGTTCAAGCTGCTGGGGGAAGCTCTGGACTTTTCAGTCCCATAAACAAATTAATTTCCTTCATTTTCTAGCTTCTTCGATAGTGGGTTTTCTCATGTTTTCACTATGAAAAGTCCAAATCAGATCAAAGAGGTAACTCAAAATTTTCAATGAAATGTATCATTTAGATCATTGATGGTGAAAATAGGATGTGGTGGTAAGTCATGAGTTTGGGGATTTATTAAGGTCTCGGTTCATATCCATTGTGAATATCTACTGCATATGATAGTTGATTCAAAGTCGTTTTTGACGTGTAGCATCTTTGCCATCTTTGTTTACACTTCCTCAAAGTTACAGGTGATGGAGGATATCATGAATGGTTTACGACTGAGGTTTTATACTTTATGGAGATGCTGGTTTGGAATTTGAAATCTGAAAGCTGTCTTGACATTTTTCTGATGTCTTTATTGTTTCTTGGTCAGTCTCAAGTTGAATTCAACCTTCATTTCCTCCCTTCCTTTCTCCTTTTTCTCGCCGTTGGGAAAATAGGACCAATAATTCAATAAAAGAAACACTTAACTAAAAAGAGACATTTCAAGTAAATGTCATCTTCTAATGGAGAATTATTGCACTATATATATTATCATAGCTACAGCTGAACCAGTTTGAGGCTAAAATGACTTGACAGTTGTTTCTTTTACATATATTCTTTCTCCAGAAGAAGAAAATACTAAGTCAGCTAGGCTCCTACCATGTAATGAATAGAAAAAATAAGGAGGGGCATAGGCAATACAGTTAGAAAAAATTTCTATTGAGGTAATATTCCATGTGTCATTACAAAAATATTAGTCTGATAAGAAACCCACAAAGGATAGTATTTGACTAAAATTATGAACAATCATAAAAAATTCCATCGAACATTTTAAAATCACTTTTTTCCTGATTAAATAGTAATAATCACTCTTTATAGTCATTTTTGAAACTTTAGGAAGAACTACAATCAATGTATTAGTCTTGAAGTTGTCACTCAAGTGTTTAAAGAAAAAGGATAAAGTCAAATGACTAAATACCGCTATTTAGTAACTATTCTCAATTACATACACAAAGATATTTCAGGATTCATAGATTTGTAGCTCCTTAGTGGCAAATATCCTCTGGCACATAGTTTTTTTTCACATAAACTCAGAGTTCAATAGCTATGGGCTATAAATCTGTTGAAAATTGGCCTCGCACAGAGACAGAGCTAGTACAGATTTTTCCTTATTTTCCCCTCTGTTTCTAATGAATAATCTACTTTTTGAAGGTGGACAGAACAGGCCAACGTCTCAAAGGACATAGGGAGCTGACAAAGTTGGGTGCAGAGTAGAACCACATGGAGACTGGAAAAACAGTCACTCACCATCCCACTGCCTGACGCAAGAATGGATCTTCTGCTTCCCCAGACTTCTGTAAATGTGATTTCCATGGTATATTGTTAACAGAATGTGCTCTGCCTGTAGCCTACCTGTGTTGGATCCTGATTCCTCTGATTCTGTGACCTCTGGGCAAAGAAATTACTTATTCTGTCCATTCCTCAGTTTCCCAACTACAAAATGGAGAAAATGTGACAAAATTAATTCACAGGGTGATTTTGTATGTGTTTGATGATAAAATCCATGCCATGTGTGTAGCCCACTACATTGTACAATATATTGTACATTGTACAACAAATAATTGCATATCACCAGATGTTTATAGATCTCAGGACTATGCACACAACCTCTATGTAACTTGAAGGTTTAAACATTGAGAGAGCCCTAATAGATACACACTCAAAGTCATACTGTAGAATGTGAAACAGATTTTTTTTCCTAATAACCTAAGTATTTGTTAAATAGGTACTTCCAGAGTTTTGTCAGGGATTTTAAGGAGCCATAAACACTGAGGAAGCCCATCATTTACCTGGCTGCAGCAGCATTTCCTTACCTTCCTTGAAGCTCTGATCTGCATAAGTACAAATATTCTCTTCTTTCTCCCTTCAGTTGCAAAACAAACTGCCTGCACTGAAGGGAGCTGGTGTTATTTTGAATTTAACAAATTAAAAGGGGATTTTTCTAATTTTTCTCTATTCAGTGGACTATAATTTTTAGGTACACTCTGATGTATACATCATATCATCACATAAGACTCACATTAACTTCAAAGAGAACGACACACAATGGCACACAAAGTGGTAAGAAACATTTCCAGGACATAATGAAGTATTATCTGAAGCAGTGCTGAAGCAGATGTCTTGGGAGAGGAAACAGTAGCGGTGTACCAACTGTGTGAGCTGCCACAGTCAGCCCCGGGTCACTCAGACTTAACGAGATCATGCTGACGGCCAACCAGAAAGGCAGAGCTAGGGGGGAGAAATGCATTGTAGTCACTGTTGTTAAATAAAGGCCAGCTTGTACATGTGACTTATTGGCAGAGAGGGCTGGTCATTCATAAATCTGCCCTGTTTCAGGGGGCTGGGGACATTGGGAAATGATCAAGACCCATGGAATGTAACCAGAACCCAGGAAGCAATGTGGGATCTTGGAAGAGAGGTTAGGCCCACCACTCCTGATCTGCATGTGCATTTTACTCCAGTTCTTGTTAGAGACACGCCATCCCTGACTATAGTTCACCTCTATCACAGCAAGGTTGGAGCCATGGGCTTGTGCTTCGATTGAGCATGGTAAAGAGAAGATTTTTACCACTGAGGAGACTGCCTTGGCCCTATCCTAAGTCTTCCTCATTGCCTCTTGGAAAACCCCAAGGCTCCATATTCTGGGAGTGGGGTAAAGAGATGCAGATGGTCCTTAGACAGGCTTAGAATCGAGCTGAGGGTCTAGTATCCCAAATGTCATTCTATGGCAATCTCTTTACTTATAAGAATCCTCAGGGCTGCAGCTCCTGAGGTTGGCCTTTGGATGGGAAATGCAGAAGACTACCAATTGAACTGAGCACAAAGACCAGAGGTTCTGAAGATAAAGAGCATGGGGGGGGGGCGTGGTAAAAGGGTCATTGCCCATTACTTTTTAAATTTTCCTGGACCTCTCTTGTGACTGTAATACTTAACTTTTCGTAGAGTACAAAACAAGATGTAGTAGGAAAATACAACTTTGGGGGAAAGCAGATTTTACTGCCCACGACACAGTGTCTTTGGAGTGGTTGACATAGAAGTTGCACCAGAAGATTGCCCACTGCCCGCTGCCTTTGCTGATGAGTTGTTAAGGGATCTGATTAATGGAGCAAATATGGTTTTGGCATAACAATCAAGATGGGCTCTTTAGACAAAGCAGGATTTGTCTACTTTACCAATGCCCATTCAAGATGGACAAGTCGACATTTTAAAAATGGAAAACAGATGTTTCATACAAAGCTTTAAAAGTGTCACGTATAGATGAAGGACCCCAGCTACTCCCATGGATTAGATCCAAGCAGGGAATGTGGAAAAATCTGGCATTTCATCTAGCAGGCGCAGCGTGCTCTAAAACAATCATCGTTTACCTTTGGATAAAGGGAAGGTATTCAGAATTAGTAAATCAGGAGAGAACGGGTTCTGAACGACTCACTAGTCCTCACGCTAGTTTTTTTTCTGACAAATAGAATTGTGTATATTTAAGGTGTCCAATGTGATGATTTGATATATGTTTACACTGTGTAACAATTACCAAATGTTAATTAACACATCCATTACTGTCATCATACTAATTATTATTCTAAATAACTGATTTGCCAGATCATTATCACCAAGTTCCTTTTAATAATGTAACAAATAAAACTTTAAATAAAATTTTAACTATGCATATATTAGTAATTGAGTATCATTTAAATGCAGTCCACTGCGTAACACTGCATAAACTCTGTGTGACATATTTAGTAAACTTACTTTCATTCTCTTAAAGCAAAGCAAAAGGAGAGAATCTGAAAAGACATGTGTATGTTAAGTAAATACATGTTTTTCACTCTTCCGTGGAATGGTGTCACGTTACAATTACCTGGGGAACCCTTAAAAAGCACTTATGCTAGGCTTCATCCTTAAATATTATGATTTCATTGGCCTGTGGTGGAGCTAGGACACTGGAATTTTTTAAAAGCTCCTCAGGTTATTTTAATGTGTAACCAAATTGGAAACTCCTGCCTCAAATTAGCCAGGTATCTAAAATGTACGGCTACGTTATAACTTTTGAACCCTCCTGTTGACAGAGATGTACTGGACGATGTGCCAGGGGCCACGCCCTGTGTTTATTACTAGCAGCTGGCATCGCTTTTGACCTGCTCAGCAGCAGTGCAATGCAGTGTCTAGGGTAGAAACGCCTAGTCTGCAATCCTGGTTCTCCACCTAAGTGACCCTGGACAAGTTACTTACATTCTCCATTCCCCAGTTCCCTGTGTGTTAATGGTGATAATAGTAGTACTTCTCTTTTAGAGTTGTTGTAAAGATTAAATAAAAACTTACACATAATTAATACATGTAAAGTCCTTAGGACAATTTTTAAAGATCTTTCCTTACTACTGAAAAGAACCTGGCTCTGAACCTTACCCTCTATTTCTCAGTCACAAAGGGGCCCATAAACATAAAATAAAAACAAGCATTAAATTTTTCGTTTCCAACAACGGCACCCCCAGGATTTCACATCATTTCCCTGCTCTGTTAATGAGACTTTCTTTCAAAAGAGATGAGGATGCTTTTGAGTGGTCTCTAGTTTTGTGTTTCTCAAACTTTGGTCCGCCGAAACCACCTGATGTAATTCTCAGATACTGAGCTGCCTGCGACCCATTACCAGATATTCTGGAGATGGTTCTTATGCACAATCAAGTCTGACAACAACAGCTCCAGTCCACGCTACTGAAATGGGCATTTGTGGGAGAATTATTTCCTCTTTACCTTCTGGCTCTGGTGTGTCTTCAGGAAGAATTTTGAAAAAAATCAATCCAAGGTGTCTGCTAGAGGACAGTGGTGTTGCTGTTGCCAATGTCCCTATGTAGAAACTGCATCAAGAGTGTAGATTTTGACTTTGTGTGACAAAGCGGTTTATCTCTAAAGGAGCACTTGCCACTTTATATATTTTTGAGTGGTTCTTTCTTCTTTGGTAATTATCTTCTCAAGGCATGGACATATCTTATCACTCTTGTGAATCCACGAGGGTGGGTTGGAGTGCCTTCATCAAAATGTTCTAAATCCCCCCTCTGCTAGCTGGTGTTGGCCGGAACTGGTGGTTTGTCTGGGAAGGAGAAGAGACACTCCAAGCCCAGGCTAAGACCAGTTTCTTGGCCCTATTCCTGTTTGTTGTTCTCCCCTTGGGGCTGCTCTCCAATCACTCACACTCCCCTTTATCCCACATCAGGAGCCCAGAGGAGCTCCAAGACTCATGTGTGTGGAATTGTCAGGGGCCCCACAGCCACGCCCATTTCCAGGAGGGCAGCCTGATGAGTGGATAGTTCCCATCAACTGGCATGTATTTTTTTTTTTAATGGAATTGTATAAGAATGGGCTGCCAGAATGGTGCCAATATACTGATTTTGGAAGACTCACTCATTTCCATACAGAATAAAGAATTTTCATATGCACTGATTGGGGAATGTGTGTGGGGGGAATTGTATGTGTATGTGCATATACATATATACTCCATTAATTATTCTAAATCGTTATCCATAAATCACCATTCTTCAGCTCACAGTAGGTATTTGTCTAAATATTAGGACTTCACAAAAATTATTTGCATACCCAAAGGAAGCTCCTGACTCTAACTTTTACTCTCTTTTTATCACCAAGCTTAAAACCATCAGAAATAATCATATCTTTTCTTCAGGCACACTCATTGCACAACTGCAGTTGTAGTTATTTTAAGATCTATACAAGAAAGTTAGCTGTATTCAGACAATTAGTTATAGAGTCGAAGTTGAATAAACTAGGAATTGGTGCAATAAAAATTAGAAAGATAGGTGTAAAATCAACTAGAATAGGCTAAAATATGCTTCTGTAATTGCTCCACTGTTCTCTGTGAATTACAAAAAGAAACCTTGTTTCTCACCCATGCAACAAGTTCATGGTGCATTGGCTGTGGGCTCTTCGACAAGTGTCTTCTTGGGACTCAGGCTAGAAGAGCAGCAATATCGGAAACATTGCTGGTTCCAAAAGCAGGGGTCAAGAAACTCTGGAAGGACACACACAAGCAATTTAATAGCTTAGTCCAGAAAGGATACATACTACCTCAGTTCACTTCATATTGGTCAGAATCTGTTACACGGCTCTCACTAATAACAAGAAGTCCAGGAGGTTCAATCCAGTTGTCTTCTCAACTGGTGAAGAGCCAGAGGTATTTGGAAAACAGTGCAGTGTCTTTGTAGACTACCACAGATGTATTCGAGGTAGTACACTTATCCAACATTTTGTAGTTTTCTGAAGGAAATATCTGGAATTGTTGCTTCTCTTACAAGGAGTATCTTTAAAAAAATTGTGGTGAATGAGAAGAGACTTCTCAATAAAAGACTCCTTACACAAATTAATATTAGAAGATGTAAAGTCAATTTCTATATTTATAATTTATAAAGAATAAGTCATTATATTTAATTTCATTTCCTTCAAAAGAGAGGGTCACATAGTATGGAATTCATGGTAGAATCCCAAAGCAAAAATTCAAGCACAGAAAAGGCAATATACTCAAATTAAGAGTGCTGCTTGTAGAGCAGGAGTACATGAGTAATTTTTCTTTTTTGTTTTTGTTTTTGTTTTGTTTTTTACTTTCTGTTTCAAATATACCATAATGAAAATATATTGTTTTTATGATGGAAAATTATATAAAATACACTAGGAAAGAGTAATGTCTTAGAGAAGAGAAAACTAATGAATTTTTAGCATTAAATATAAAAGCAGGTTATTACCTGGTGGATTAGTTAGCTGTGAAGAAATGGTTTCCTTCCCTAGAAGTTTGAAAGTGATATTTGCACTCATTAATTTGGAGGATAAAATCCAGTTGGGTGTTAGAAACGACTGGGAGAGCTCTACTGTCCATCCCAGCCCTGGATTTGTACCAAAATCTTTTCCTTCTACTTTAGACAATTGTGTGAGAGACATAGGTGTCTTTCAAATAGAGGATCTCTGTCTGTATTTCAGCTTTTAGCATTTTGCATTTATTTGGCTGTCCTTTAATTATTTGATTTTGATAAGATATGGAATGTTACTTAGGAACTTTGTAATATATCTTAGGTTTTGACTGAACTTTGAAATAAAATAATAAATAATCAGAGGTTTTGAAAGGGCATATTTTTCATAGTAAAAAAATATTCATAGTGACAGATAACAGAGCAGTGGTTGTTTTGGAAGGGGACAGGGAGGTGTGGAAGGATTACAAGAGGCATGAAGATACATTTGGGATTGGTGGATAAGTTCACCCTTTTCATTTTAGTGATAATTTCATCTATATGTTATAACTTATCAAATTATACAATTTAAATACAGTGATTATACCTAAATGAAGATGTGTGAAAATAGAATTCAGTGTATCCTATGAATGGTGGTTAAGGGGCTTTATCTTATATTAAGCTACTAAGCTACAACTAGATCTCCTAACATTAAATATTTTTTATCAAACTTAGAGGTTGGAATGTAAAATTTCAGGTGTTACTAAGCTAAACAGAACAACAACAACAAAAAATTGTGGTGCAGTCAAAGTCTGTATGAAATGAGGATATGAAGTTAACAAACTGGAAGTTGACCACTAAGCTACTGTCTTTAAGTTATAAATACACTTCCAGCTTCTATGGTCATAACTCAGGCTAACTAGACAGAATCCCTACCTGAAGCGATTTTGTTAGTTAACTGTTAAACACTGTTGTAAGCTACCAATGTGTCTTGGGTAGGATGGTACGTACCCACAGAGTTTTGTCATTAAGAGAGATTGATATGTTTCAGGTACAGTTGGAACATGACTGAAGAACAACTTATATAAACCCACTTTGGTGATTCTGAGAACAGCATTAAATGTGTGAATTTGCAGATAACACTCAATGAATGATAATAAATAAATTAAAAATTCCAAGATGAACATCAAGTTGTGAATGTTGGCATTTTTGCAATGGGAACTAAATGGGTCATCTTTGCAAAACTTGGAAATACTGTCCTTGCTATATAATATGATTTCTTTCTTTCCAATTCAATATATTGAATTTGGGGGTTCTAACTTTGCTTTAAAATTCAGGCAAATAACCAAAATGGTGCCTAGCCGCTAATCATAAGTGAAGCTATTTCTACATGAAGAAATGCAGGAGTGAGGTGAAAATATTCTTTTGATCCTCCGGATCAGCTGTAGTACTTACGTTCTACAAAGACACAGACGTTTGAGTCACTTTGATCTTCCCGCCGTTTACCAGGGCCACAGCTGATTGGATTAAGAGACATTTGCTTTCAGAGTTATCCTACTACTGAATATGTAGAAATAATTTAAGTCTAATTAACAAAATACTTTTAAATTCTAGTATTTCATACACACAGTGAAGGATGATCCAGTTGCAAAGGGCATTTGTTGACATTTTCATGTCCAACTGCTAATGGTTCAAATAATAACTGAAAACAACTAGAAAACCTACTCTTATACAGAAAAAGGTCCTGTATGAGAGTAAGTTTTGTGTATTGGAAAATAGGCAGGCAGTTTTCAATACATTTTCCCCAAGCTCTTGAAGTACAACTCTGGAAGCATTACATTCAAAAATCTGGAGGTTGATTTCCTGGAAGTGGATGTCATTGCCAAGTCACTCTGTTTAGCAACTGGCAGAGTAATTCTTCAGGGGAGGAACTAAACCCGTATTTGGATTCTAAAGACCAGTGGGATTAGATTCAAATGCAATTTAACTAGGTCCATGCCACAGCTAACTAACGAAGTTCATGAACAGTCATTAAGGTTCTTTGAAACTTCTGTTTCAAAATAGTTAAGTCAGCACATAGGTACTCACCAGGTGTTTGAGTAACTGGCTCGGGAAGATGCTGGTGACATTGAAAAATGAGAGAGAGTAGGGCATCTCTAGTAAATACTCAAATCAGAAGTCTGGAAAATTGTGGTTATATTCAGAGAGTAGTAACAGTAGTAATGCTTCCTTTGGACAGTGTTTTTTTCCTAGAAAAATTTGGAAGATGGAGATAACAATAGATACGTTAATAATCAAAAGCTCAAGTCTATAGAGCAAGCATGCAGCGTCAAGAAAAAATTTGGAGACTTTATAAGCCATGTTATTTTTGGACTCATAAATGTAATCAAAACAGTGGCATAGATGGCTTGGTGTTCGTTCCCAAGCCTCTCTTGCAATTTGGTGTTATCGTGTGACTGCGTTTTAGCTAACACACAAAGATGAACCTTGGCAAGCATGGCATAAGAACTTGGTATAAGAAACTCTCATAGGTGAATCTCCTAGCTTCTTTCCTTCTGGTTGTTTGGAATGGAGGTCACTCAGCGTGACCTTGGGACATGTATGTAAAATGAAGTGAAATGAAAGACAGTTGAATATCTGAATTGGCTTCCACTGCTTAGGAACATCCTTTGGACTTCACGGGAATGAGTAAGTCACCATGATTTGGGGGTTTATTTGTTTAGCAGCTAGCATCACCATAATTGATACTATTGACAAAGCATTTATTATAACAACTTTATACCAAAGATAAGAGTATATTGAGGAAAATATTTAGTTTACAGATGGGAACACAAGCAAGGGAGAAATTGCTACTTTTCAAACGAAGCATATTAGGTTTCTATTACATCAGGAATTGGAGCCAGGTTTCTTTCTTTTTTCTTTTTTTTTAAGATTTTATTTGTTTGACAGACAGAGACACAGTGAGAGAGGGAACACAAGCAGGAGAGTGGGAGAGGGAGAAGCAGGCTTCCCGCTGAGCAAGGGGCCTGATGCAGGGCTCGATCCCGGGACCCTGGGATCATGAACTTAGCTGAAGGTAGATGCTTAATGACTGAGCCACCCAGGTGCCCCAGGAGCCAGGTTTCTTGACTCAGGAGTCTGATACAAAACAGATTGAAAGCAATCTCTCTGAACTTTGAGATACTGTATAATTTAAGCAAATCTTTCTTATGGCACTTATCACCATTTACTGTATTATAGATAGTTGGATATGTGTTTTACATAATTTATCCTGCTAGATATTATACTCATGGATGCTGGAATTATGTTCTATCAGGTACCCAGAAATATCTTGTTCTATGCTTTGTTAAACACTTTAAAATCTCAATAATTGTTTCTTAAATGAATGTTTGAGGTATCAGCAAATACTTTTAAATTGCATAGGTTAGAGACTATCTAGATATGCAGATAAATTATTTAACTCCTTCCCTACCTGTGGTTTTCTGTGCCTCAAAGATTTTGGCAATATTCCTCACCTGAGTTAAATAAAATGGGTTTTATTTTTATTAAGTGCAGATTTTTTTCTATAACTTAGGTGAAATTTGACATATTGTGATAAAAAATTACTGAGCTTCTAAGTTGTCAATTTTTGAAAAAATATATATTAAGATTCCATTTGTTTATATTTTATGCTGCATACAAGTCACATGGGCAACTGGAGAGGAATGAAAATTCTTCATATGAGCTATGCTCATGCAAATGTAAATATTTTTGACTGAGCAGCTAAAAAAAAAAAAATCCTTCACTTAATTCTAACAGTAATTTACATCAACCTAAAGTGGGACTCGTAATTTTATTTCTAGGCATTCATTTACATATTTCTTTTGATCAATGGCTTTGAAATCTTATACTCTTAGATCCTAAAAGCATCCTTTTCATTTACTTTGATAGAAAAAAAACCCCACATTTGCCAAATGCACTGTTTAATTGAGGTTTGAGGACGTAGCCAAAACACAAATTAATTATATTTGTTGAGGATTTTATTTTATAGGTATTAAAAAAATAATTAGAATGATCAAGATGCTTAATATTTAGATGTTAGTACTAGTCAGTACAAGTTAGTACTAATGGTTTATAAATAAGTCACTTCATACAAGAACACATAATTTAGAAATCAATAAAGTTTAGAAATACTACCACAATCTTGAAGAACACTATATTTTTTCCCTTTCAAGTGTTGTATATATACTTTTTCCTTTGTATTGTTAGACATACCATCATCACTATTACCATATTAGATATTGTGATGAGGGTAACAAGCTCACATTTTGGTCTTTGTTCCTTAAGAATACATAATCTGGCTGGAAAATAAGGCACATTCATACTGAGGACACAACTTCATTGCAGGTGCTAAATGGAGTGCCAATTAGGTGGTGGGTAGAATTTAAGCAAAGTCTTCTCAAGAATGATCAAAATTTAGAAAGGCAGGGGTAAGGAGTGAGGGCCTTCTAAGCAAAGAAAACTAGTTGAGAACTGCGTGCAGATAAAATAGAATAAAAGTATAGTTCTCAACCCATTAGAATCATCTGAGGAGTTTTAAAAAGTCTTGCGCCAGGTCACACTCTAGACCTGTTAAGTGAGACTCTGTGGATGTTATCAGAAATCAGCAATTCTAAAGCTTCCCTTTCCATAGAGAAACCATGGTTGAAAATGGAGGAAAGCATGTTGTAGTAAACATCACATCTGCTTGGCTACAACTATAGTAGAAAGGGACCAGAAGGGAAGTAGCATGAATGGAAATAAACAGACTTATTATAAAATCTTATAAATCTTAGTTATTGGGAATTGAGGGAAACCGTAAAGAATAACGTGTTCCTTTCAAGCTTTTAATTCTTAGCAACTAGAACAGTGTTGTAACTAATTGTCAGAAGAGAGAGCTGGCCATATAGTGGAGAAGAGGATGACTTCAGGTGTAAGTGTACTGATT
The DNA here is from genome assembly GCF_017311325.1 of Ursus maritimus. Lineage (NCBI taxonomy): Eukaryota > Metazoa > Chordata > Mammalia > Carnivora > Ursidae > Ursus > Ursus maritimus. The sequence continues at coordinate 6,412,684 of NW_024423453.1, forward strand.
TTAAGCTAATAGTGAAACATCCAGGTGAATATAGCTATTGTATAGTTGTCAAAACATTTTGAGATGCTTTTCTCTTGCAAAATTTATTACTATAAATACTGGTGTTTCTGTTGCATGTCAAAATTATTGACAATTTTCATACTGTTTTGGTTTTTTTCTAATGGATTCTGGACTTAAAAATATTTTAAGACCCAAGTATCACATCTGTGAGCAAATGTAACTAAATTTTCCCCACAAATATAAATTCGGAGTAGAATATCACCTCACTAAGCATGTTCCATTTGCTCTGACCTAGACTTAGCTCAAATACTCCAAAAGTAAAAATTAACTGTAGCCAGACAGCTATTGATGAAATCATTGAATACAAATTGGTTAGAAAATGAGGTTCATTAAGTTGAAGTGCTAAGAAAAGCAACTAAATATAAGCACACATTGCAGACCCTCAACTGGGTATTAAGTTGGATGTCAAAATCCTCCCATCAATACAAGGAATAGTTTCTGCTTAAAGTTAAGCCAAAAAATATTCTAATACATTTTAAAATAATAATAAAACATCTTAATTTGTGAAACTATTTGAATTCTAATCTTCCCTTAAATAGTAAATATAAGCCTTTTAAAATAAAAAGTATAGCACACATTGAAAATTGAATTTTTTAACTGATTGATTCTCTTTCATAACACCCTATATCCCTAACTTTGTATTAATTATCTCATGAACATCTTCTTCCCATTGATACATTGGAAGTACAATTATTTAGAGGAATACTTATAAAACCAGTTTGAACTTACATTTCCTCAAATTTGATATTTATCACTCTATTCTCAAACTTGTAAAAAATATTGTAGATGTGTTACTGTTCTAATTATAAATGCTACTTCCTTTAAATTGAACTATATATTTGAAAGTGCACTTGGATTAGTTTTAAATGTGTACTTCAAAGTCTAGGGCAACCACTGAAAGAAATAAGAAAAGAAGTATAATCGACGAGCTAAGAAAGGAAAGAAAATAGAATCATATAAACTTAGTTAAAGCCACAAAAGGCAGAAAAAAAATAGAAGACAAAATCGGAATAAAGAACAGGGCAACAAATAGAAAACAGCAACAAATATGGTACATGTTATTTTAATCATATGCATAATAACCTTAAACACCTGTGGTCTAAATACACCAATTAAAATACATGGATTGTCAGAGTGGATCAAAATATATAACCACTTTTATGTTTTCTACAAGAAACCCCCTTAAATATAAAGATACATATAGATTAAAAATAAAAGGATGGAGAAAGATATACCATGCTAACACTAATCAAAAGAAAGGTGGAGTCACGTCAATTCCAGACAGAGAAGACTTCACAGCAAGGAAAATTATCAAGGATAAAGAGGGGCGTTAAACAATAATAATGGGACCAATTCTCTAAGAAGCTATGACAACCCTTAATGTGTATGTTCCTAACAACAAAGCCTCAAAATACATGCAGCAAAAACTGATAGCAGTGCAACGAGAAATAGATGAATCCACCATTGTAGCTGGAGACTTCAACATCCCTGTATCAGAAATGGACAGATCCAGCAGGCAGAAAATCAGTTAGGACATAATTGAACACAACACCATCAATCAACTGGATATTAGTGGCAAAATATACAAAAGATCTTATAAATTAACAGGCAAAATATATAAGTATTAAATATGAAAAAATCTTTAGTAGATAAATAAATGAAAGCCAGATGATTATTCTTTAATATTTATTTTATTAAATGTTTTATACAAATAAAAGCAATTTGCAATTCTCGCATTTTGTTTTTAAAAACATAAACATTATTTTTCTAGTTTTTGAATTAATTTTAATTTACATTTAAATATAAATATATTAAGGTTCATATGCGTTAAATCCTATTACATATTACTTAAATCCTTTGGATCATTATAACCTAAGGAATAAAAACTGAGTAAAAATCTCAATTATAACAAATAAAGATCTTGCTGAAATGAAGCAAAAATAAATGTTATTAAATAAAATATAATTCATAAGCTGAATATGATTTTATTTTTATAATATATTGACATCTCTTGCTCATCAACAGAAATCCCAAACATATGTAATAACAATTTAGTCACTACTGATATATTTGTGACTTTCAGTCATATAAGAAACCATAGCTTTACACCTATTTTTCATTTTGTTTAAAAGGGTATCTGTCAAAGGAGGAAGATACATCATAGGTTGTTAGCATGACTTATAACTTTTAAATGTTGAGACATAGAGGACATGGGCTCCATTCCATTCATACTCCTTTTCCAAGCTCCTGGAACATTAGGGCAGGTCCAAGGTATCTGATTGATTTGCCAGACTTGGGCAGGGGAGCATCACAATGTTATCCCCTTATGGCACATAGAGGAAATGAGAATTATAAAGGCGGTAGTTAGGATATTTCTAAAAGGTTTATTGAAAAAATATGTTTTCTTTTTATTATATAATTTAAAGAGAAATACAAAGTATTAACAGACATAACAAATATTGAACCTGCACTCTACATTCAAGTAAAATATTTTCAAATTTTAAAATGAGAAATAAGAGTTCTCATCTACATAATTGTTTTATATCTGGCTTTATGTTTGAGATGATTATTTATAATTTTGAATAGAGATGTTTATGCGATCTCTTCAAATTCTTAGAAGTAACTATAAAATATGTACTTTCCCAATAAGAACAGAACAAAAAATTTAAGTAGTTATACATACTAAAATGTGAAACAATTTATATCACATATAAGCAAACATTTTTATTTTATTCACAAGTATAAAGTTAAGAATTTTGTGTAATAATATGATTTTTTCTAATCATTATTGAAGAATAACATTATATTATTTGCATCAGTTTCAAGTATAACATTTTATGAGTTTTGACAGTTGTACGATGGACCTCCCCATCGTTTCCATCATCCTCAAAGATTCCTTGTGCCCCTTTTCAGTTCATCTCTTCCTTTGCGCCAGGATCTACATTTTGTCACTACAGACTAATTTACATTTTACATCCGTGGAATCCTATTGAATGTACTATTTGGGTCTGGATCTTTCATTCAACATATTGTTTTGAAATTCATTCATGTTGTTGCAATCTTCAATAGTTTATTCCTTTTTACCACTGAGTAGTATTTTATTGTATTGTACCTTTTTTTTTTTTTAAATGTATTCCCCTGTCACTGGCATTTGATTTGCCTCCACTTTGGGGCTATTCTGAATGAAGCTGTTATGAACATCTGCATATAAGTTTTCTTTTTAATTTTTTAATTTTTCAGGTACAGAGAAAATGAGAGAGCACAGAGATGCAGGGAGAGAGGCAGGGGGGAAGGAGAGGGAGAAAATCTTAAGCAGGCTCCATGCCCAGCACAGAGCCCCATGCTAGCCTAATCTCATGACCATGATGTCATGACCTGAGCTGAAATCAAGAGTTGGATAATTAACTGATTGAGCCACCCAGGTGTCCTCGTGTATAAGTCTTTGTGTGGATATATGTTTCCATTTCTCTTGAGTAGATAGATACCTAACACTGGAATATCTGGCTATATGATAGGTGTAGATTTAACTTTTTAGGAAGCTGTCAAACAGTCTTCCATAGTGGCTGTATCATTTCACATTTCCACCAGCATGAATAAGAGATCAAGTTGCTTTGTATCTTTACCAACACTTGATATTATTGGTCTTTAAAAATTTTAGCCATTTTGTTGGATGTGTAGTAATACCTCACTATGGTTTTAATTTGCATTTTCTTAATGAATTATAATGTCGAACGATTTAAAATTTGAATTAATTTTGAACCTAGTCCACATACTCCTGCCATATGATGAAATTCTAATTTGCAGAATGCCTGTGTCTTTTTAGAAAAGTGATCTGGTTTGACAACCATAAAAATATTTGATAAATTTTGCATGGAGCTTCTTCTCATGATTCTTGCTCAGCCTCTCCATCACTCACCACTCTCCATTCCAACCAGCTGTTCTTTGGGCTTCAGGCTACTCCCATTAAAAGCCAGGAATACAAAATTCTCCAGCAGCTCCGCCAGGCACATCTTGCTCTGGCTGCTGAAAGTAGATGTCATCGTGGAGGAACATGTTGGTGGGTATGCTCTATATACTGCAGTGGAGCAGCAAGTGTGAATGTGACTCTCCATTCTGCTTTCTGGGGCAGGATAGTGTTGCACCATCAGACTTGGTTCTACTGAAGTCCCTATGAAGGAGACCTAAATGATGGGTCTTCTTACTGCGTGGAGGCTGCTGGCCCAGGGTCCATCCCTTCCAGATACTGCCCCTCTGCAGCTTCTCAGGCAGAACTTTTACCTATCTGTGCAACACCAAGGTACTTTGGCACTCCGGCTGAGATGCTTTAGACCAGACTCTTTCCACCTGAGACTTATTACATAGAATTTTCAAAAGTTTTCAGGAAGGAATTTTCTCATAGAATCTGTCTGCTTAAGAACTTTTGGACCCAAAGAATATTTGGTGGAGTTGGTTAAAAGCACATTTCATATATGAAGCTTTGTTATAAGGACAAATGCAATACTTTGGACACACTGTGAATAATGAACACACAAGAAAATTGCACATTTCAGTCTTTCAAACATGTCTCCAGGATCCAGAAATGACCAGATTATAATAGTTGGTATGTAGAAAATGAGGCACCATAACTGAATGCTTTAAAGCATTCTGGGCTTACCTTTGTGATGTGTGATTGAAAAATGGAACAGCTTTCCTTTTGATTTTCTTTTCCATCTGTTTTTTCATTTAACTACCCAAGAGCTATATCATTTATCCCTCAAAATGGCCTCCTTTTTATTTGACCAAGTTTGTTTGTTTTTTCTTTTTTTCTCAAGACTGGAGCCCATCTTATACTCTGTAGGACTCTACTCCATGTGTCAAATATTCCATTACCTGATATTAGTAGAGTAAAAGCTTTCTTCTTTTGATATCCATGAGTCAAGATGTGGTAAAAATTCACTTAACACAAGTTTTTAGCAATGATATGATGGTTAAGACTTCATGATTGGAGAATTAGAATTTGTATTTGTTCAGTTAAAAGATAGATAAAGTAGACAAGCCCATATTTTACTCACAAAAAATGAAGTTTCATTTACTGTACAAAATAAGTGAATTTGTACATATTAATCACAATTACTTTGTAAAAGGCTATGGCATATATTTTAAACAAATAAACAATAGATCCTCTGTTCCAAGAAACATTTCATCTAAGAAAAATTGATTTTGTAATTCAAACCAGAAATTTCTCCAAATATTCAGCCTATATTGGCTCATTTTGTATGCCATTTTATCTGGGCAATTTCTGTTGACATTTTTCGTGTTCGTAACTTCATAGGCTGTAGTCATTTGTTACCCAGGCATCACCCATCTGCACATACATTTGTCATTCTTCTGCTGAATTTGGCTCTAGTTGGGCAACAGGAAGTTAGAGCTAGTGGGATAATGCTGTTATATGAAGGATATCATTAGAGGACAAAATTGTACTTCAAAGACTAAGCACATATGGTTTTGACTTTTATAAAGATGGCAGGTGGACATGAAGAAAAGGTTGATTTCAAATTTATTTCCATGATAGGAGGAACTTCTTAAAAGTCTGAGGATGATTAATTTCCAATTTGGAATTCCTAATAACTGAAACATGATCAGGGTTTTACAACTTCCTGAGGTAAATTTTCTGGATGACCAAGCCATCTTCATGTAAACCAAAGGAACAATTTAATATAGGTATCAGAATGATAGAACACTGACAAATGTTGACAAGAGAAGCTTTAGAAAGCCAACACATGTAAAATACAATCTATTTGAAAAGTTTTAAGTAGAGGATTTATGACATTAGAGAATCAAAAAATAAATAACTAAAATTTACTTTAATTTAAAAACCGTGATCCAAATAAAATCAAGCATGATTTCAAAAATCAGTTTTTATTTTAAAAGACCAATTTACTGTGTATCGAATTTAATTTTGAATGCTGTTCAGCATATGAGGGCTTTCTTGTGTCCTAGAATGCTAAGTCTTCTTTAATGATGATACTAGTTGGGTTTTTCTAAAAGCAATTTTTTTCCTGTAGTTACAATGCTTCCAATCAAAGAAGGGGTAAAAATTGGACAAACATAAATGAGAATTTGACTTTTAGCAATTATTCTACAGACATTTTCACATGTATTATTTGCACATTCTTCAGCAATAATTACCATAGCACAAATATAAGAAATCATCTAAATGTCCATTTGTAGGGGACAAATTGATTAGTCATGCTACAGATGAACATTGTAATACTGTACTCCCTTCCACACAAATATATATACAATGCTGTGGAATAATCTCCATGACATAGAGATAGGATAAAAAAACAAAGCTCAAAACAGTGTGAAGAGTATACTAGCATTTATGTAAAAAAGGATGTCTAATATACACATCCTTTATATATATAGTTTTGAAAGTAAAACCACTGATTCAAAATTTTAAAGTAAGTCACTGTTTCCCCTATTAATATTCTACATCCAAGGAGAAGAGAGAGATTACACAGTCCTCAGGGGAACCTGTCAACTCCCTCAGCTCCTGAGTGCCTTAAAATTACAAACATCTTTGTACATCCTTGTATGGAAGCAGTTCAGTAACTTGAGTAAGCAATCAGGGGCATTTTTATGAAATTTTATTTATTTGGAGTAAGGCCTTTCCTCTCTGAGTCCTGCTTTTTCTTTTTCAGTAATCAGTTTTGGGGAGATAGGAGAGCTGTTGGACAGGGGTCCTATTTACACTGAGAAGTTTTGGATGGAGGTAAACTAATAGGGCACTTCTGGAAGGAGAGGAGGCGGGACAGGGATCTTTATTATTTCCATCTTTGTGACTGGCACAGTCATACACTTCATGGATCTTTTGTAGTTTTGAGTTTAATTCTCTGGTGTGGTTGATTCTCCAGTATAGTGAGTTTAGGAAAAGATTTTAGACAACTTTTTGGAATGTTGGATGATTGAAGATAAGTGGCAGAGGATAATCGGTATCTTCTCTAAGTAAGAGTTGAGTTACTTTTTGGGGTGGGAAATGGGGAGGAAGTATCTTCTTAGTAGACACTGTCAACATAATAAAAATTTAAGAAAGAACATTAATTAGCTTTGGTCTTGGGCCCTAGACTGAGAAACTCCTGGAAGCCACAGTCCTTGGGAGTGGCCCCTGCTGTTGTGGACCTTCTCTCTAAAAGCTGCAAAAGAGATTCCAGGTTCTCACAGTGAAGATCCCAGATAAATTCCCCCACGACTCTGGTGGGGGAGGAGAAGAGTAACCATTGTGAAACACACTCAGGCCTTTTCTATTACAAAGGCCTACAGTTCAAGGGAGAGGATGTCACCAGAGGTCCATACTGAGACCTTATTCTAGCTGGGGAAAGGAATTCCTTCCCATTCAGCACCCTCCAGCTTTCCTGTCTCACTGAAGGGTGGTGATTGGAGGTAGAGTCAGAAAGGAAAGGGCTTCAAGGAAACAGACTGGGGACACTGAAACCAAAGAAGGTGTAGGTGGTGCTCTGTGTAGGAGAGTCAGAAACACTTGGGAAGGCTACGTCCTGGAGGCATGGGGCTATTAAAAGCTGAAAATTAATTGGAAGATTAAGACTATTCCCCATTCCCCAAGCCTACCACTATACCAACAAGGCTGTAAATATAATAATAGTGATTATAGCTAAAAGATCTGCCATATACAGACAACCTCAGAAGGGAGCCCATAGGAAACTTGAAGTCAACAAGGGAGACAAAATAAGGACACACCAGGAATCTGAAGCATCTGATAGCTGTAGTAGTAAACATGAAATACAACTCAGCTCCTAATCAGATTACCATATTCTCTCACTAAAGATTTATTTGCTTAAAGCCCATTGCCCAATACAGAATGTTGAGTTTTCAAAAACAAACACACAAACAAGCAAACAAAGCAGAAAACTACAAAGTATGAGCCAAAAGCATGAGAAAACAAAACAAAACAAACTCTGAAGAGACAAACGTCAGAACCAGACTCAGGGATGATACAGATGTTAAAATTATGAGACAGGGATTTAAAGTAACTGTAATTAACACATTAAGAATAGTAACTAAAAAAGTAGACAGCATGCAAGAATGCTTTGGATGGGCTCACCAGTTGACTGGACACAGCTGAGAAAAGAATCAGTGAACTTAATTATAGGTCAATAGAAACTACTCAAATAGAAATGCAAAGGAAAAAAAAATAGAAGAGAACATTAAAAAACTCTGGGACAATTTCAAAAGGTATAATTTATGACCAATTTGAGTACCAGTAGAAGAGAGAATGGAGCAGAATATTGAAGTAATAAGAGCTGAAGACTTTCCAAAATTAATGGAAAAAAAAAAAACCCCACAAACTTAGAATGCTATGAACAGTGAAATTACCTGTCAAAAGTGAAAGAGAGGGATGCCTGGGTGGCTCAGTTGGTTAAGCATCTGCCTTCAGCTTAGGTCATGATCCCGGCAGTTCTGGAATTGAGCCCAGCATTGGGCTCCCTGCTCAGTGGGGAGTCTGCTTCTCTCTCTCCCTCTTCTCCCCCCCAATTATGCTTGCTCTCTCTCACTCTCTCTCTCAAATGAATAAATAAAATCCTTTTTAACAAAAGTGAAAGAGAAATACTCTTTCATGCAAACAAAAATTGAGGAAATTCATTGCTGGAAGTCTGGCCCTGCAAGAAATGTTGAAAGAAGTTTTTCAGGTAGAAGAAAAATGACACATCAGATACCCGATCTACATAAAGAACAAAGAGCATTAGAAAAGGAATGAATGAAGTAAAATAAAATATTTTTATTATTATTAATTGATCTAAAGAGTAACTATTTGTTTAAAATTTAAAGTTTAAAGTGCCAATGTAATGGATTATTACAGAGTATGGTTACATGAAATGCATTACAGCAATGTGACGAGGGATGGGAGAGAAGATTTGGGAATACTTGGTTTTAAGGTACCTGCATTATATATTAAGTGTCATATGGTATTTGATGGTGGACTTAGATTACTTTTTTTAAGATTGATTTTATTTATTTATTTATTTGTTTGTTTACTTGAGAGAGAGAGAGAGAGAATGATTGGGGGTGAGGGGCAGAGGGAGAGGTAGAAGTAAACTCCCGCTGAGCAGAGAGCCCAATGCGGGGCTCCATCCCAATACCCTGAGATCATGACCTGAGCTGAAGGCACACACTTAACCCACTGAGCCACCCAGACATCCTTGGGCTTAGATTATTTTAAAATGAATATTATAAACACTGGGGCAACCAGTAAAAAAAATTAAAGACATATAAATAAAATGCTAAAAGAGGGAAAAAAATCACATAAAATTTTCAATTAAAACCACAGAAGGCAGAAAACAAGAGGAAAAAAGAAACAAAGAACAACTACAGCAAACAAAATATGGTTACAAAGATTATAGGGATTAATCCAACTAAATCAATAATTACTTTAAATGGTAATAGTCCAAATATATTGAATAAATGACAAGATTATTACAGGGAATAATAAAAAAAGACACAACTACAGAGATCCAACTGTAGAAATTCCTTATATTTAAAGAAAACTTTAAATTTAAGCACCCAAATTGGTTAAAAGTAAGGGATGGGTAAAATATAACTAATTTTTAATGCTAATTCTAAACAAAAGAAAACTGGAATATCTGTATCAATTTCAGACAAAGCAGAGTTCAGAACAAGGAAGATCATTAGTGATAAAGAGGGGCACTACATAATGATTAAAGGATCAATTTTGCAAGAAAACACAACATTCCTAAACTTCTATAACATATTAACAAAACCTAATATACATGAGGAAAAACTGATAAAACTTCCGGGAAAAAAAAATAGGCAAAGGCATTACAATAGCTGGAGACTTTAATTCACTTTTTGCTGAATTGGTACATTAAGCAGACAAAAATCTATAAGAATATACATGACCTTAACAGCGCTCTCAGCTAACTAGAACTAATTGATAGTAAAGAGTAATCTGTCAAAGAATGGTAGACTATTCATTCTTCTTAAGCTCACATGGAACATTCCTAAAAGCTGACTGGATTCTGTACCAAAAAACACAAACAAATTTAAAAAAAAAAAAAATATATATATATATATATACACACACAAAGTATGTTTTCAGACCAATAGGAATAACTAGAAATCAATAATAGAAAGATAATTAGAAAATCACCAAATATTTGAAAATTAAACAACACAATTCTAAATAGTACGTGGTCAAATATGTCAATTCTTCCCAACTGGGGCTATAGACTCAACACAATCCTAATCAAAATTTCAGCCAGCTATTTTAAGTTACAGTACTCAAGACCAGTTGGTAGTGGAGAAAAAATAAGCACATAGATAAATGGAGTAAAATAGTGATTTCAGGAATAGACAAATATAGTCAACTGATTTCTGACAAAGGGATTTGAATGGAGAATGAATTGTCTTTCCAACAAATGGTGCTAGATAAGTTAGATGTCCATATGAAGTGACCTAGACACAGATCTTAACACTCCACACAAACATTAATTCAAAATAGAACATAGAACACTATGTAAGATGCAAAACTATAAAACTCCTAGAAGAAGGTATTGGAAAAAATATACATATTCTTCAGTTTGGTGAAGTTTTTAGGTATAACACTAAAAACACAATTCATTAAAGAAAAAAAGAATTGGATTATTTAAATTAAAAACTTTTTCTCTGCAAAAGCAAATGTTAAGAGAATGAAATGCAACTTATGGACTTTCAAAATTTTTTGAAAAATATTTGCAAATCACATATTAGATCAAAATCTTGTGTCCACAATGTAAAAAGAACACTTAAAACATAACAATAAAAAACAAACAACTCTATTAAAAATGTGCGAAAGAACTGAACAGATGCTTCACTAAAGAGGATACAAAGATGGCAAATAAGCATGAGAGTATTTGTCTAATGACAAATGATATTGAGAATATTAGACAAATTAGACAAAACACTGAGATACCACTACATTTCTATTAGAATGGCTAAAATGATTTTTTCTTTTTAAATTATCTTATTTCATGTAAATTCAATTAATTAACATATAGTGTATCATTAGTTTCAGATGTAGAGTTCAGTTATTTATCAATTGCATGTAACACCCAGTGCTCATTACATCACTTGCCCTCCTTAATGTCCATCACAGTTACCCCAGTTACCCCATCCCCCCCCCAGCAACCCTATAGTTTGTTTCCTATAGTTTGTTTCCTATAGTTAAGAGTCCCTTATGGTTTTTCTCCATCTCCGATTTTGTCTTATTTTATTTTTTCCTCCCTCCCCCCATGATCCCCTGTTTTGTTTCTTAAATTCCACATATGAACGAAACCATAGGATAATGGTCTTTCTCTGAGTGACTTATTTTGCTTAGCATAATACCCGCCATCCAGTTCCATCCATGTCATTTCAACCTGTAAGATTTCATCCTTTTTATGGCTGAGTAATATTCCATTGTGTATGGAATACACAATGGAATGTACACCACCTCTCCTTTATCCATTCATCTATTGATGGACATCTGGGCTCTTCCCATAATTTGGCTACTGTGGACTTGCTGCTATAAACATCAGGGTGCAGGTGTGCCTTTGGATCACATTTGTGTACTTTGGGTGAATACCTAGTAGTGCAATTGCTGGGTCATAGGGTAGCTCTATTTTTAACTCTCTGAGGAACCTCCATACTGTTTTCCAGAGTGGCTGTACAAATTTACATTCCCACCAACAGTGTAAGAGGGTTCCCCTTTCTCTAGTTCCTCATGAACATTTGTTGTTTCCTAACTTGTTGATTTTAGCCATTCTGACTGGTGTGAAGTTATTGCATTGTGGTTTTGATTTCTATTTTCCCTGAAGCTGAGTGATGTTGAGCATTTTTTCATATATCTGTTGGCCATTTGTGTGTCTTCTTTGGAGAAATGTCTGTTTATGTCTTCTGCCCATTTCTTGACTGGGTTACTTGTTTTTTGGGTTTTGAGTTTGATAAGTTCTGTATAGATCTTTGATACTAGCCCTTTATCTGATGAGACATTTGCAAATATCTTCTCCCATTCTGTTGGTTGTCTTTTGGTTTTGTCGACTATTTCCTTTTCTGTGCAAAAGCTTTTTATCTTGATGAAGTCCCAACAGTTCATTTTTGCCTTTGTTTCCCTTGTCTTTGGAGACATGTCTAGCAAGAAGTTGCTGCAGACGAGGTAAAAGAGGTTGCTGCCTGTGTTCTCCTCTAGGATTTTGATGAATTCCTGTCTCACATCGAGGTCTTTCATCCATTTTGAGTCTATTTTTGTGTAGTGTAAGAAAATGGTCCAATTTCATTCTTCTGCATGTGGCTGTCCATTTCTCCCAACACCATTTGCTGAAGAGACTGTCTTTCTTCTGTTGGATATTCATTCCTGATTTGTCGAAGATTAGTTGACCATAGAGTTGAGGGTCCATTTCGGGCTTCTCTACTCTGTCCCATGGATCTATGTGTCTGTTTTTGTGTCAGTACCATACTGTCTTGATGATTACAGCTTTGTAATAGAGCTTGAAATCTGGCATTGGGATGCCACCAGCTTTGGTTTTCTTTTTCAACATTCCTCTGACTATTCAGGGTTTTTTCTGGTTCCATACAAATTTTAGGGTTATTTGTTCCAGCTCTGTGAAAAATGTTAATGGTATTTTGATAGGGATTGCACTGACTATGTAGATGACTCTGGGTAGCATGGACATTTTAACAATATTTGTTCTTCCAATCCATGATCATGATACTTGTTTCCATTTCTTTGTGTCTTCCTAAATTTCTTTTATAAGTGTTCTATAGTTTTCTGAGTACCAATCCTTCACCTCATTAGTTAGGTTTATTCCTAGGTATCTTATGGTTTTTGGTGCTATTGTAAATGGGATCGATTGCTTAATTTCTTTTTCTCCTGTCTCACTGTTAGTGTATAGAAATGCAACCAATTTCTGTGTATTGATTTTATATCTTGTCACAGTGCTGAATTCCTGTATGAGATCTAGCAATTTTAGAGTGGAGTCTTTTGGGTTTTCCATGTAGAGTATCATGTCATCTATGAAGAGTAAGAGTTTGACTTCTTTGCCAATTTGGATGCCTTTTATTTCTTTTTGTTGTCTGATTGTTGAGGCTAGGACTTCTAGTAGTAAGTTGAGCAACAGTGGGAGAACAATATTTGCTGTGGGATTTTCACATATGGCTTTTATGATATTGAGATATGTTTCCCTATCCCTACACTGAGGAGAGTTTTAATCAAGAAGGGATGCTGTATTTTGTCAAATGTTTTCTCTGCATCACTTGAGAGGATCATATGGTTTTTGTCTTTTCTTTTATTAATGTGATGTATCACATTGATTGATTTGTGGATGCTGAACCACCCTTGCAGCCCAGGAAGAAATCCCACTTGGTTGTGGTGAATAATCCTCTTAACATACTGTTGGATCCTATTCGCTGGTATCTTGGTGAGAATTTTGGCATCCATGTTCATCAGGAATATTGGTCTGTAATTCTCCTTTTTGGTGGGGTCTTTGTCTGTTTTTGAGATCAAGGTAATGCTGGGCTCATATAATGAGTTTGGAAGTTTTCCTTCCATTTCTATTTTTTGAAACAGCTTCAGAAGAATAGGTATTAATTCTTTTTTAAACTTTGGTAGAGTAGTGCCTTAGTGGCTGAGTCAGTTAAACATCTGCCTTCAGCTCAGGTTATGATCCAGGGTCCTGGGTCCAGACTCACTGCTCCGTGTGGGCCTGCTTCTCCTTCTCTCTTTATCCGCCACTCCCCCTGCTTATGTTCTGTCTTTTTCTCTCTCTCTCTCTCTTCTGTCAAATAAATGAATAAATATCTTTAAAAAAACCACACACACAACTAAACCCTTCTCTTTGATAAATAAATAAATAAATAAATAAATAAATAAATAAATAAATAAATGTTTGGTAGAATTCCCCTGGGAAGCCAACCAACCCTGGACTCTTGTTTGTTGGGAGATTTTTGATTACTGCTCCAATTTCCTTGCTGGTTATGTGTCTGTTCGGGTTTTCTATTTCTTCCTGTTTCAGTTTTGGTAGTTTATATGCTTCTGGAATGCATCCATTTCTTTCAGATTGCCTAATTTGTTGGCATATATTTGCTTATACTATGTTCTTATAATTGTTTGTATTTCTTTGGTGTTGGTTGTGATCTCTTCTCTTTCAGTCCTAATTTTAATTATTTTGGTCCTTTCTCTTTTCTTTTTGATAAGTATGGCTAAGGGTTTATTGATTTTATTAATTCTATCAAAAAACCAGCTCTTAGCTTTGTTGATCTGTTCTACCTGTTCTTTTCCTTTTTATTTCATTGATTTCTGCTCTAATCTTTATTATTTCTCTTCTCCTGATGGGTTTAGGTTTTATTTGCTGTTCTTTCTCCAGCTCCTTTAGGTGTATTTGAGACTTTTCTTGTTTTTTGAGAAAGTTCTGTATTGCTATATACTTCCCTCTTAGGACCACTTTTGCTTCATCCCAAAGGTCCTGAACTGTTGTGTTTTCATTTTCATTTGTATCCATAAATTTTTCAAATTTTTCTTTAATTTCCTGGTTGACCCGTTCATTCTTTAGTAGGATACTCTTTAACCTCCATGTTTTTGTGTTTTTTTTCCAAATTTTCTCTTGGAATTAAATTCAAGTTTTAAAGCACTGTGGTCTGAAAATATGCAGAGAATGATCCCAATCTTTTTGTACCTGTTGAGACCTGATTTGTTACTCAGTCTGTGATCTTTTCTGGAGAACATTCCATGTGCACTCCAGAAGAATGTGTATTCTGTTACTTTGGATGAAATGCTCTGAATGTATCTGTGAAGTCCATCTGGTCCAGTGTGTCATTCAAAGCCCTTGTTTCCTTGTTGATCTTCTTAAATGGTCTGTGCATTGCTGTGAGTGGGGTGTTAAAGTTCCCTACTGATACCAATTGCTGGGAAGGATTTAGAACAACAGCAATTCTCATTCATTGCCTGTAAGGATGTGAAATGGTATAGCTACTTGTAAGATATTTTTGTAATTTCTTACAAAGCTAAAAATAATCTTACCATATGATCTAGGAATCATGCTCTTAGCTATTTATCCAATTGATCTGAAAATTTATGACCACACAAAAACTTCATGCTAATGTTTACAGCAGTTTTATTCATAATTGCCAAATGCTGGAAGCAACCAAGATGTCCTTCAGTAGGCAAATGGTTATATAAACTGTAGTACATTTATACAATGGAATATATTCAATAATAAAAAGGAATGAACTATCAGTCACACAAGCACATGAATGATTCTTAAATATACGTTGCTATATGAAATTGCACAGATAAAAGAAGCCAGCTACATACTATATGATTCCATTTATATGATATTCTGGAAAATATGAAACTATAGACATGGCATCAGGTCAGTGATTGCAAGGGTTTAGTTTCTTGAATAGGTAAAGCAAAGGGAATTTTCAGGGTGATGAATTTATTCTGTATGACATTGTAATGGATACATGGTGCCATGAGTTTGCTAAAATTCATAGAAATTTACAGCATAATGAACTCCAAAATATGCAAATTAAATAAGTATATTTGGACAATCAGCTCCTAGGGTTGAATGCAGACTGTGACAAAAATATCTGAGTATATTACCAGTGAATGAAATATCCTCACTGGAGATTGTGGGGAAAAAATGTGCTGGCCTAAGTAATTTTGAAAATGAGTGGAGACTAAGACTAAAGACAAAAGGAACTGTACATAAAAAATAAATAAATAAAAAGGACATTGAGTGAAAACAAAGGAAATCTGAATAAAGTGTAAACTTCAGGGGCACCTGGGTGGTTCAATCAGTTAAGCAGCCAAATCCTAATTTTGGCTCAGTGCATGAACTCAGGGTCTTGGGAATGAGTCCCCTGTTGGGCTTCAGGCTCAGCAGGGAGTTTGCTTGAAGATTCTCTCTCTCCCTCTCCCTCTGCTCCTCCCCCTACCCACTCCCTCTCTCTAAGATAAATAAATAAATTTTTAAAAATAAGTGTAAATTTTAGTTAATAATAATGTATCAAAATGATTCATTAGTTGCAATGAATATACCCTACCAGTATAAGATGTCAACAATGGGGAAACTGGATGTGGCAAGATGGGAATTCTCTATACTATCTTCACAATGTTTCTGTAAATCTAAAACTATACTAGAAGAAGTAGTTTATGTAAAAAAGCATTTTAATGTAGACCTAAATAATTGTAAAGTTTATAATGCAATGAACAGAAAAAGGGAACAAAGAATGGTATGTAAGTCTGAAGAGAGAGGGATATAATGCATATCTGATCTATTAGTTTTCTTTCTTATCTTTTTTAAAAAAATTTAATTTTTTTTTTGAGAGAGAGAGTGAAGGTGTGGGGGAAGGAGCAGTGGGAGAGAGAGAGAGAGAGAGAGGATCTCAAGCAGACTCCACTCTCAGGAGAGAGCCCAATGCAGGGCTTGATTGCAGGATCCTGAGGTCATGAACTGAGCTGAAATCAGGAGTGTGATGTTCAACCAACTGAACCACCCAGGAGCCGCTCTTTCTAGTCTTTAAAAAAATAATGTTCCATGCAAATAAGGCACTGACTCTGAACTGTGATTCACAATAAACTTGAAGCATGCTAAAAAATTAGTAAATAGAAATAAGTGATATATAAAAATACTAATACATCACAACCACTTAGGATTTAGTATAATGATGTAAAGCTGCTTTAATATTAGAAAATCAATCGATGTAAATCACTACGTTAATAGAAAACCAGAGAAAATTATACAATCACCTAAATAAATCTAAGAAAAGAATTTGATACAGTTAAAAGCTTTTTAATAATAACTTTTGGCATACTAGAAACAGAACAGAACTGCTTTAAACATATATATATATATATGTTAGCATCAGAGTTAATGGTGAATTACTGAAAGATTTCTACTCAAGATCGAGCTGGATATTGTATTCAGTGAAATTCAGTCAGATTAAAGAAGGAAAATGTATACAATGAAGAAGAAATATTCAATATTAAAAATGTCTTTCTTTCCACAAAGCAGTAGAAATTGGGAAATGAAATTAAAATAAAAGATGCCCTCAACAGTAGCATCAAGTGCATCAAATACTTAGGAATAAATCTAATAAAAGTTGTACAAGACCCATGCACAGACAGTTCTACTAAATATTTCTGAGCGAAATTAAAACATCACATATGGAGAAATATATATTCCTAATTTGAAGAGTCAATATTGCACTATATGAATTCTACCCTATTAGATCTATAGATTTAGTGCAATCCCAGTTAAAATTTTAACTGATTTTTTATTGTAGAAGTTGACAAGATGATTCCAAAATATGTTTATCAAAGACACAAACAGCCAAGACAATCTTGATGAAAATCAGAGCTGGAGAATTAACACTGCCACATAATAAGATTTAATATAAAGGTACAATAATGAAGAAGTAGAACACAAATATAACAGTGGAACTGAATAGAGAGTCTATAAATAGACCCCGCATATACACTTAAACTTTGCTTAAGATGAATGTGACAACACAGTATTGCGGGGGAAATAATGATCTTTTCAATACATGGTGCTGGGTTAATTGGATAGTCTTATGGGAAAAAAATTCTTGAATACCTATGTCTCATTATACACAGAAATTAAATCCAGATGGATCATAAACCCAAGGTACAAAGTAAAATGATAAAGATTTAAGAAAGTAAACAAAAGAGTACTCTCTTCATGAAATTGAAGCAAAGTTCCTAAGCAGGACACTAACACAAAATTAACCATAAAGATAAGATTAAGGGCACTTGAGTGGCTTAGTTAAGTTAAGCATCTGTTTTAGGCTTAAGTCATAATCCCAGGGTCCTGGGATTGAGTCCTGCATCAGGCTCCCTGCTCTGCAGGGAGTCTCCCTCTTCCTCTGCCCATCTCCCCACTTGTTTTTTCTCTCTCTCTCACCCTCACTCTCTCATACAAATAAAATCTTAAAAAAAAAAAAAACATAAACAAGTATTCAGTAAAAAAAAATTAGAGTAATAGGCTGTACTATATTAAAATTAAGAATTTCAGTTTATTAAATAGTACCATTAAGAAAATGAAAAGATATTTATACAATGTATGTCCAATAAAAGACACATAAACAGACTTCCTAAAGAAATCCTACAAATCAGTAAGAAAAAAAAAATCATAGTGTATAAGAGAAAAGGAGGGAAATGACTTCAACAGCACATCATCAGAGTGAATATCCAGTTAGTAAAACCACTATGTGTTACCACTACACACATGCACTCGAATTAATAAAATAAAAACTGCAGACAAGACCAAATTTTGGTGAGAATATGGAACAAAAGGAACACACATATACTTCTGGTAAGAGCATAAATTTGATCAACTACATTAGAAAACTGTTTGATACCATCTATGAAGTTGATTTCTGCATACCCTATAATTGATTCATGTTGGCCAAGACACATACAAGAATGTGCAGCACCAACCATTGAAAGGAAACACTCAAATGCCTATTAATAGAGTTGCACATTCATACAATAGAATATTATACCTCAATAAGAAGGAACCATATACTGCTACATGCAGCCACATGGATGAATCAAACAAATGTAATGTTGAATGAAGCAGACACAAAATAATACATATCATGTAATTCCATTTGTAAGAGTTCAAAAACATGTAAAAGTAACATATTGTTTAGATGTTAGATTTGTGGTTACATTTTAGGGAGCATTGGCTGGTAAAGGAGGTGGGGAGACTCTTGTGATGCCACTAATATTCTACTTTTTGACCTTGTTGGCTATTAATGAATGTCTTCCTTATGAATATTCATGATTGTGTACGCTTAAAATTTGCGCATTTTTCTGTGTGTAAGTTACATTTCAGTAAAAAAAAATATTTGGCCAATGTATTCAAAAACATCAATTGAATATTAGACAAGGTAGAAATTCTTGTTAACATGTGGCTCCAATTTATTAAATGTATCCTTATTTACATGTTTGCAAGTTGTCCCCTAAATACATACCTTGTAATTGCTATTTTGGTTTCACCACTGTTATTCATTTTGAATTTTTTACCCTTTACCAAAATATTTTTAGCTCTTTTTGACACCTGACTCAAATCTCCAAAATTAATTGTTCTTATTTTAATTCTGAAGTCTATCACCATTATTCAGGTCCTTATCTCTCCAAAACTATATAGGCTTTTCTGATCACCTTCTTTTCCAATTTATTCTAATTGGACACAGGATATGGATTGATTTTCCTAAATTACTCTCCTAATGATGTGGGGAAAAAAGGCAGAAGGAAATGTAGATAAAATTAAATGTCCATATAACCTGCAGCACATTGACAAATACTTGTGGCAGGAAGAATATAATGTTCTTCCGGGAAGCTCCTAACTGTTTTAATGTTAATATCTTGCTTGCTAGTGGGAAAAACAACCTTGGTTTGAAAATAGCAAGGCCTCTGGCATCCTGTGTCTTCTTTAGCATATGAAGATCCTTTTGAAACTTCCCTTGACTTTACTTCCCCCAACTCCAATGTATATAATAAGTTGCCCCTCACAGTCCCTGGCCAGCAGAAAGCAGCAGGGAGCAGCATCTCTTTCTGCCCATGGGTCCTGTCCCTATGCTTTAATAAAACCACCATTTTGCACCGAAGATGCCTCAAGAATTCTTTCTTGGCCATCAGCTCTGGACCTCATCAAACCTCACCCATATATTCCAAACACTACATCATTTGGTGATGTAGTGGGGCCCAACATGGGGCCTTCAAGTCTTTTCATCTGTACTCTGAGCTTCAGCGCAAACTTGGGAAGTACTCCTTTTACTCATTCCAGGGGCTCTTCAAGGACTCTGGTCTTATTGGAACACTTTCATGTTGATTGCTCAGGCGGCAATTGTCTAGCCCGTGGCTACTCTACGACGAGGAGAAAGCCTGCCTTTTGGCTGGAAATTAGTACCTGGATGGAATGATAATAAGACTCAGAAACTTGATGCTCTCTCTTTATTCCTGTCCCTATACAAAGTTGTCTGTCCTTGGGACTGGACAGCCACCTAAGTCACCAGGACAGCTGCCAGTCTTAAGACTCCTGTGTGAGGTTTCCTCCTGATTGATCTAATGTGATTCCCTCCACATCCCTGGTCTAGCTGCTTCTGGCCATGGGACCTCCACTGGGAGCCAGCCAAAACCAGTACCCAAATGAATTAAAACCCAACTGGGGACCATTTTCTAGAAAAGTAGGCTGTAAAGACTACATGTGCTAGAATGTCGTTTAGAAACCTGATGGACTTCTACTTTTACTGTTTTCTGTCAATGTTCTCTAGTAACTACTAAAGTTACAACATTGGGTACTTTCCTCTTGTAAACCTTCTCTTGTAAAACCTATTCCATGGGTTAAAAATGGCGGGTTCTATGTGGCTTTCATGGCAAGCCAAGGTGCATGTGGCCTTCATGGTGAGGCCTTCAGGTCAATGCAAGCCAAAGCACAGTGTGGTCTTCACAGTGGGGCCTTCAACAGGGAAAGCCAAGGCACAGTGTGACCTTCATGGCAGGGCCTCCAAGACAAGCCAAGGCACAGGTGGCCTCACAGTGGGGCCTTCATGGCAAAGCATACTTGGTCCAT
Organism: Ursus maritimus; assembly: GCF_017311325.1. NCBI lineage: Eukaryota > Metazoa > Chordata > Mammalia > Carnivora > Ursidae > Ursus > Ursus maritimus. The sequence goes on from NW_024423453.1 coordinate 6,433,374, forward strand.
ATGCCGGCACCCATTGTAGTCTAGAATGTGATGGGGAAGCAGGGGAGGGCAGGCCTCCTTCCTATAGGGTCTTTATGGCAGGCGCTGATCATAGCAACTTCTTTTGAGGGACGCTTCAGGTGGCTTTGACAACAGGAACCTCTGAAATATTTTGAGCATGGGATGCCACCTGGGAGTCCAGGGGGATTTTCTTGGTAATGGACCTTCTCTCTTCAGCCCCCAAGGACTCTCTCTTGGGATGCCTCTTTAACCCACTGGAAACAATTAAGATTGTAAAATTTAAAAAAGATACTGCTTGGCCTCAGTCAGATCTATCAGTTAGATCTCTTCTGCAAGAAACAGGGCAAATAGATGGAGGGATCCTAGGTCCATCCCAGGCTTCCAGGGCTCTAAATCAGGACCCAGACCTAAGGGCCTCTTGCAGAAGGTGTTTGGTCATAACCAGGCTGAGAAACTCCCTCCTGATGTACTGGAATGTAATTATCTAAATAGACCTTCTCTGAATAAACCCAAGTTACTGAAGGAAACACAGGCCATCCCTAGCAAAGGGGACTCTGACTCTCTTTTTCTCAACCGGTCCAACCTAATAGACCCAGGTTACTCTAGTGGTACCTGAGGGCTTCTCCCTCATTCATTTCCTGGGTTAAAGGCTATAATTGGAACCAACTGTCCCTGGTTAGTCTACCTCAGGATGGGGACTTTGAGAAGTATTCCAAGCAGATGCCAAAACTCCATTTGTTTGGAGGAAATTCTCTGTCTTCTCTGGCCTGACATGGACTGCCTATTCCTCCTTGTTGGCAGGAAAACATGGCATCTGCTCCTTTGTTGAAGCTGATTTTAATCAGAACCAGGAACCCTTTCTCTGCCTTCTGGCAGCACTTTGCCTCTTCTGACTTCCTATCCCCTCCTGTTTCTGCACCACCCTGGGTACAGCCTGCATAACAGCCTTCTGTACCATCCTCGTGCCTCTGGTACCAGTGGCTCCTCCTCTTACCCTCGCTATCAAGGAGTGAAGAAGTGCACACCCTGGACTTAAGGCCACCCACTTCAGATTTCCCCACCAGCGTCCCAGGTAAAAATGACAATGGGGAACAACCTGACTTTTAAAAGCAGATCCAGGTGAAACATAGTTTGATATTTAAACTTATTTAAGTTTGTTGGTTTAATTAACATAGATCTGTCTTTAGAGTTATCAGCATTAAATGTGAAACTTTACCAAGATTTACTGAAGGTCAAATAAGCTTGTGCTATGTCTGTTACAATTTGTTAGCAAAAAAATGACTTAAATGATGGTTAATTTTCTGTCTCAAAGTTTTCATGGATAATTGTTAAGATAACTTTCAAAGTCTTTGGTAACCTGAAACTTGAAAGTTTTTCTTGGATGATAAATGGGATTGGATTCATTGGACATCTAGGTCTTTTCCAAATGGGACAAAGAGCTAAAGCATTGATTACTGGATGTGAGTTTGTGCTTTGGACTTCTTATTGCAAAGAAACTAAGGATGTTTGAATCTTGATATACCTGCTTTGTGCGTAATAGATTCATAAATTTGCCATCTAGAGAATTCTGGTGTGACAATTCACAATCGGTTACTACTTAGTTTTCACTGGAGGCTAGGGTTTCTAAGAGTGCAAAATTCTGCTAAGTGTAATTAAGACTGATGCGAATAAGGGAAGCAAATCTGTATGTAGAAAGGTAAGAGATATGTAAGAAAGATGCAAGGAATGGGAATGCATTTTTGTTCAAGGGAAAAGAAGGTAATTTTGTCCTAAATGAGACTGGTTGTTTGGAAAGAAATGGCTTGGGACAAAATCTGAATGCAAAGGAAAGTTGTAGGTTTGTTGTAAGGAAACCTTTGGAAGGAATTTTAGTTGTGGTCAGGACAGATTAAGATGAAATGAATGGATTTTAAAAGTATTGGGCGTAAGATTGAAGTCTGCTTTCTCTCAGTTAAAAAGACAAGGTTTTCTTGAATTATTGGTCTGCTCTTGATAAAACGTAAACAAAGATTTTTTCTCTTTTGTCTGCCCAGAAAATGAATTTCTATGTTTTGTCTTTATCAAGTCCTTGATTACTTGGTTAAAACTTCTCAGTATTAAAGAAACTGTTTTGCTAACAACTATATAACCCTACGTATTTGCATTTTGAATCTCTTATTGTCACCTTGGTTAAATAAAAAATAATTTTTGTAATGATCTATAATCCTATTTAGGCATGTATTTAAAAACTTTCTAAGGTTTTAACAACTTCCCAAGATTTAAATTGTAAATGAAGTCTCTTTGATTCACTAGGCTTTTTATTTGGTATGTTAAGCTACTCTGGAAGAACTGTTAAACAAATAATAAGCCTAGGTTGTATTACTTGGGTAAACGTTGTAACTATTCTAGAGACCATATGCAGTTCCTAAAGTTTTAATATGTTCTGGTATAAAGCCATTACTTAATATTCTGATTATTGATGTGTTATGTGTCACAGAAATAACCAGGTTTCCTTGCCAGCTATGTTGTAACCTCTCAAAAGGTCTCCAACCATATCCATTTTTGAGTTTTTCATTTATAGTTATTGTTCTTATTCTCTTGAATAACATGCTTCATCTTCAAGAGGATTCATAAAAAGAACTTTTAGGACAAAGCAGGTATTTAGTATCTTTAAGATCAAAACTGAAATTGGTAAGAATTTCCAGCACTAACTAAACTGAGGGTAATTATAGTTTATGACTCTTGTTTGAAACATTGCTGGTTCTCTACTATTTACTCTTCCTTCCTAAGGAAATTTTCTCTTAAGACATCAGTGATATAGAGAAATAATAAAGTATTCCTCTGTGACTGAAGCATTTAACTCTTCTCTGTCCCTGAACCTTCTGAAATTCAAAAGATCTCAGTAAGTATTTTTTCTTCCATGGCAGTTATAGTCACTTGTATAAGTTCAATAAGAATGTGTTCTCCTTCTAACAAGATACCATTGGAAACATTGGTTACTTTACCAAGACTTTGACTGAAATGTCATATTTGAGAGACTTGCATAGACTCATATACAACCATACAGTTTTATGGAACTAAGGCTGACCTTATGAAACATGGAGCCAATAAAGCCCCTTGGAAATGTTGGCCCAATGCCTTGCTTAGAGTTCCCAGGAGACTTACCAGATGAGTAAATGCCACTTCCTGGAAGGCGCAGAAGCCTCAGGATACTTTGGGGATCTTGAGAAGAGGAATCCGCCCAAATCTACAGGTATTGCAGGCATGTCTGATGGCAAGCACATGACTTGGCTTCTGGCTACTAGGCCAAGTTTGTTAAAATTGAACTTGTTTTACAAATGAATTAGTCCTGAGTTGGCTATCACTGATTAAAAATGAGGATTATTATAGAGAGAAAATGTTTCGATAACACATCTTTGTAGATATTAGATTCTAAGCATTGAAACTCAAGAAAACTGGATTACTGGATTACTCTTTTACTGGTAGGGCTTCTTTGAATGAGGATTGCCCCAGAACAATCAACAGAGTTATTGGTCATTATCCTTTTGAGTTACTATATGGAAAATCTTTTCTCACTGGAGACCTATCAATTGATGGAGACTATAATTCTCTGTTAAATTATTCACTTGAGGCCAGTTAATTCATAAATCCCTAAATGAATATGCAAACTATATCCTCCCTAAACCTGATCTGACAGTCACTAGCAATCCACCCCATATAAACCCTGGAGACAGGGTTTATTTAAAGGATTGGAAGCCTACTACAGAAGGGGATTTAATTCCAAAATGGAAGGGACTCTACGGGGTCATAGTATGTACTCCCATTACAGTAAAATTAGAGGGGCACTCTTCATGGGCTCATATATCCAGAATAAAACCTGTAACTCCCTCACAGGAAACCAATGAGAAAACTAACATCCCTTCTTATTCCTGTGGACTAGTAGAAGACTTCAAATTTCTCTTTAAACAACAATAAAAGCCCAGAGAAATTTTTAGTTAACTACCAAAGGTCTTTTTATTCAGGCTTCTCTTTCTTATTATAATAACCTTCTTTTGTTGTCTTTTTCTGGTGTCTCCTTGCCTGGTGCCAAGACTCCTTCACTGCCACAACTCCCAGCTGACAGATGATCCTTCCTACTCAAGGAGGTTCATATCTGTTGCCTACCTTGGATTGGCTGCCTCTGCCTTTGGTGATTAATTCCCCAAATGACCAATGTTGACCCATAGGTAGGGACATCTCTACACCCCTATTCAGTGGGAAGAAGTTACAGAAGATGAGACTTCCACCCTCAGCAACCTTAAAGATTTAAGGGTCAAAATTATCCAGGGGTGTATGATATGGGAAACAAAGGCAGAAGGAAATGTAGATAAAATTAAATGTCTGTATAACCTGCAGCCCATTGCCAAATACTTGTGGCAGGCAGAATATAATGTTCCTCCAGGAAGCTCCTAACTGTCTTAATGTTAATGCCTTGCTAGAGGGAAAAACAACCTTGGTTTGAAAATAGCAAGGCCTCTGGTATCCTGAGTCTTCTTTAGCATATGAAGATCCCTTTGAAACTTCCCTTTACTTCCCCCAACTCCAAAGTAGGTAATCAGTTGCCCCTCACAATCCCTGGCCAGCAGAAGGCTGCAGGGAGCAGCATCTCTTTCTGCCCATGGGTCCTGTCCCTGTGCTTTAATAAATCCACGATTTTGCACTGAAAATGTCTCAAGAATTCTTTCTTGGCCATCAGCTCTGGATGCCACCAAACCTCACTTATATATTCCCAAAACTACATCACTAATTTCCTAACAATCTCTCCTAAATAAAAATCTTTATTTTTCAACTGCACTCTGATTTAAGTTCGAACTTTTTAGTCTTGCACTCAAGGCTTTCTGTGATCCCACAGCATCATATCTTTCTAGTTTTCAAGCGAACACACAATGCGGGTAATCTAGATTACTGTCTGTTTTCTAATAATAAATTGTGTCTTCTTTCTGCAGCATTGTAAATATCAGTTCTCCCCTGCATGAGATGTTCTGAACTTCTAACTCCATTGGTGACTAAAGGTCACTCACATAAATATTTTAAAGACCTACAATGTTTGGACAAAAAGGAAGGATGAAGAAAATTAAAAACCTCCCTTCAAGAAGACATCATTTAATATGGGAAGCCCAGAGATAACTGGATTTGGAAAATCCTTAGTTTTTGAAGTTTTACACAAGGCAAGTTGTATTCTTCAATGTCACTGGTTGTGGGCTTTTGCTGTGTACTCCTGTCTTATTGACTCCTCTTCACAGATATCCTTTAACAAGGCCTAATATAATTTTATTTTAGTCACTTTGGTCATTGATAGTTTTTGAATAGGAGAACTATTCCAAGTGTTTTACAATTTATGTGTTAATTGTTTTCTTTCAATCCAGGTAGAGGACAGCATCAGTTCAGAGTTGTCACACAGCATTTCTCCCTCTAAATTATGGCTGAAAAATATGTGCTTATTTATTTTTCATTTTGGGTTAGTATAGTATACTTTATTGATGGCACATGACAAGATAGGGTTCCCCAATCCCCTCCTCTTCTTCAGGGGGTCTGGGATAGGAATTGTGTAGAGGTGAAGAGATTCTCAGCATATTGGGGGATGAGTTGGGGCAAGGGCTCCTCAGCAGCTAAGGGCCTCTCTCTTCTTGCTCTCTCTGGGGCTCATGGTCCAAGGCGCTTTTATTCCTTTTAATCCATCTGGACCATAAGGTCCACCACCCAGTCGATGTAGCCAAATTCATTGTCATACCAGGTACTGAGCTTGACAAAGTGGTCATTGAGAGCAATGCAAGCCCCAGTATCAAAGGTGGAAGAGTGGGTGTCACTGTTAAACTCGTAGACAACCTGATTTTCAGTGCAGCCCAGCATTTCCTTGAGGGAGCCTTTTGATGCCTGCTTCGCCACCTTCTTGATGTCATCATATTTGACAGCTTTCTCTAGGTGAGTAAGGGACAGGTGGGGCTATGTAGGGAGAGATAAGTAGGGGGCCATGGGATCAGGCTCACAAAATTAAAAAATGTGGGAGATGAAAGGAAACCAGAGATAAGGGAACAAACCAGACCACCCTGTGCTAAGTGTCAGAGGTGGGGTCTTGTTGTAACAGCTACTCGTGACCAAGAAAATTACCAGACCCTAAAAAGGAAGTAAGCCATTGAAGGTGTTATCACTAGTCCTTGGTGATATCAGTAGAGATGTTAAAAGGATTTAAGTTCCTTGGTTAGCTTTCTACAAAAGACCATCACTAAAAGCCCTCAGTGGGAACCCCCTGTCAGGACCCCTCTCATTCCTGAGAGCTTTTTCTGTATCCTCACTTAATAAACTATCACTTTACTCACTCTTTGTCTGTGAGATTCATTCTTCGACTCCGTGAGACAAGAACCTCGCTCTCCCACATCACAGGTGGCAGGTTAGATCCACAACTGACACTTTGGGAGTGGGGACATGGAAGGCCATGCCAGTGAGCTTCCTTCCCATTCAGCTCAGGGATGACCTTGTCTATAGCTTTGGCAGGGCCAGTAGAAGCAGGGATGATGTTCTGGAAAGCCCTTTGCCCATCACACCACAGCTTCCCAGAGGGGCCATCCAGGGTCTTCTGGTGGCAGCAATGGCATGGGCTGTGATCCTGAGTCCCTCCAGGATGCCAAAGTTGTCATGGATGACCTTGGCCAGAGGGGCCAAGCAGTTGGTGGTACAGGAGACATTGCTGATAATCTTCAGGGAGTTGTCATACTTCTCATGGTTTATGCCCATTACAAACATGGGGACATCAGCAGAAGAGGCAGAGATGATGACCGTCTTGGCCCCACCCTTTAAATGAACCCTAGCCCTCTCCATGGTGGCGAACACTCCAGTGGACTCCACAGCATGCTCAAAACCAGCATCACCCCATTTGATGTTGGCAGGATCTCGCTCCTGGAAGATAGAGATGGGCTTTCCATTGATGACAAGTTTCCCGTTCTTAGCCTCCACTGTGCTGTTGAATTTGCCATGGGGTTCTACATACTAGAACATGTAGACCATGCAGTTGAGGTCAGTGAAAGGGTAATTGATGGTGACAATATCCACTTTGCCAGAGTTAAAAGCAACCCTGGTGACCAGAAGCACAATATGGCCAAATACATTTACTCTCACCTTCACATCATGTTTCGGGATGCAGGGGCATTGCACCAGAAGATGCAGCTGTCTGTCAAATGGGGAGGAGAAAAGAGCCAATAAATTCTTTTAAAAATCTATGGAAACCACTTGAGGCAAAGTCCAGGAGTCAAATTAACATACAAAACTCAGTGTCTCCCATGTTTCTGTTAGGCTTAGGAATGTTTATCTCATTTGAGAATGTGGTTAGAATTAAGCATAATGAATGCATATTTTACATACAATGTCAGAATCCCTTAAAAATAGCCTGGGGTTTGACAATAACACAATTACGTAAGAACCATTTTTAGTGAGACAGCCATTATACCTAATCTGAAAGAACAGTGCAATGGTGGAAAGTGCAAATGAATTTGTGAGGGAATGTGGAGATGAAAACAACTAGGACGAAACAGATCTGACTTCACAGAGAAGATAGAATTTGATCTGAGCCTCCAAAGGTGAATAGACTTCAAATGGGAAGAAGAGAAGCAACAATTATAAGCTGAGGCAACACCATAAGAAGCAAAGAGGTCTGAATGTGATGGAGATGAGGAAGAGACAGGTAGATCTGAGAGTGTTCAGCAGGTGATTCAAAACAGTGAGGGGAGGAGATTATGAGCATGAGCTCCCTGAAAATTTCTACAATTAAGGGATAAGCAGAGGGAGAGAAGGCAGGAAAAGGAACAAAGAAAGATTATTATCAGAGAAGTTGGAGCAAACTAAGGTATTTATCATTTACATTGAAAGACGCAAGCCTATGATGAAGGGCTAAGTCAATAGAGTCAAATGCTGTGGAATGCAATAGCAGACTGAACGAAGAATTATCAGTTTGATTTGGCAGTTAGTACTATTATAAGATGTTTGCCGGAATGTTAGTTTGATGGAGGCAGGACCAGAACGCAATAGAATGGGGACTGAATGAGAGAAGGTAAGGAAGTAAAGATCCAGCTCAAAAAATTTTGTCTCTACTCTATCATAAACTGAGAATGATTATTCTCTCTCATTGGACTTCCTTAATCCTTAGTTTGTATCATTTATTGATACTTTTTAGAAAATATTTTATTTATTTGAGAGAGAGAGAGAGCATGAGCAGGGGGAGTGGCAGGCAGAGGGAGAAGGAGAAGCAGGCTCCCTTCTGAGCAAGGAACCCCACTTGGGGTTCAATCCCAGGACCCGGGGATCATAACCTGAGCTGAAAGCAGATGCTTAACTGACCGAGCCACCCAGGTGCCCCTTATTGTTTCTTTTAATGACATTGTATGGCTTATGGGTGTTTGTTTACACATTTTATCTCCCTATTGTGATTGATACCTATTTTTATATACTTTGTATCATAAAAAGAGTACTTACATAGTATGTTCAATGATTAATTTTTAAATAGTGCATCATTAGGTAAGGTTCCAACCATTTCATAATTAAGAAATTTACACTGACCACTCTGATCTTTTCTTGTTCTACTGAACCCCGGTGTTGATTGCCTACAGGCACACCTCAGAGATGTTTACACTGTACTATAGTTTATTAAGTGTGCAATACCATTATGTCTAAAAAAAATGTACATCCCTTAATTAAAATACGTCATTGGTAAAAAGTGCGAACCATCACTTGAGCTTTCAGTCTATCCTAATCTTTTTCTGGTGGAGGATCTTGCTGTGGCAATTTCTTAAAATAAGCCGACAGTGAAGTCCACATTGATGGACTCTTCCTTTCCTGAGTGATTTCTCTGTGGCATGTGAAGGTATTTGGTAGCATTTTACCACAATAGAACTTTTTTCATATTTGGAGTCAATCCTCTCAAACCCTGCCACTGCTTTATCAACTAAGTTCACAGAATGTTCTAAGTCCTTTGTTGTCATTTCAACAATTTCATAGCATTTCCACCAGGAGTAGTTTCCATCTCAAGAAACCACTTTCTTTGCTCATTCATAAGAATCAATTCCTCATCCTTCAAGTTTGATCCTGAGATTGCGTCGATTCAGTCACATCTTCAGGCTTCACATTCAATTCTAGTTCTCTTGCTGATCCTGTCACATGTGCAGTTGTGTCCTCCACTGAAGTCTTAAGCCCCTCACAGTCATCCATGACTCTTTCTGTTGATATCTTCATCTTTCCCCCGAATCACAAATGTTCTTATTGACATCTAGAATGGTGAATTCTTTCCAGAGAGTTTTCAATTTACTTGCCCAGATCCATCAGAGTTCTACGGCAGCTATAGCCTTATGAAATGTATTTTTTAAATCATAAGAAAGTCTTGATCCATGGGTTGCAGAATGGATGTTGTGCTAACAGGCACAACAATAACATTAATCTCATTGTCCATCTCCATCAGAGTTCTTAGTTGACCAGGAGCATCATCAATGAGCAGTAACATTTTGAAAGGAGTATTTCTTTCTGAGCAGTGGTTCTCAACAATGAGCTTAAAACATTCAGTAAACCATGTTGTAAACAGATGTGCTGTCATACAGGCTTCCTTTTTCCATTTATAGAGCACAGGCAGAGTAGATTTAGCATAATTCTTAAAGGCCTTAGGATTTTTGGAATGATAAATGTGCAATGGCTTCAATTTAAAGTCACCCAGATGCATCAGCCTGGCCTCTGAAGCTTTGGAAGCCAGGCATTGACTTTTCCTCTCTAGTTATGAAAGTCCTAGATGACATCTTTTTCCAAAAAGATAGAAAGCTGTTTTATCTATATTGAAAATCTGCTGTTTGGTGGAATAAACTCAGTGTAATAAATTATCTTAGCCAGATCTTCTAGATCACTTGCTGTTGCTTCTACATCAGCACTGGCTGCTCCTCCTTGCACTGGTATGTTATGGAGATGACTTATTGCCTTCAAACTTAGGAACCAACCTCTACTAGCTTCAAACTTTTCATCTGTAGCTTCCTCACCTCTCTCGGCCTCCATAGAATTGAAGAGAGCTAGGGTCTTGCTCCGGATTAGGCTTTGGCTTGAGAAAATGTTGTCTTCTATTCACACCACTGAAACTTTGTCCATATCAGTGATGTTTGTTTTGCTTTCTCATCACTTGTGTGCTTACTAGAGTAGCATTTTTAATTTCCTTCAAGAACTTTTCCTTGGCGTTCACAACTTGGCTAATGATTTGATGTGAAAGACCTAGTTTTTGCCTGGCTTAGCTTTTGACATGCTTTCCTCACTAAACTTAATCATTTCTAGCTTTTGATTTAAAGCGAGAGATGTGTGACTTTTTCTTTCTTTTGAACAGTTAGAGGTAATTGTAGAGTTATTAATTGGCCTAATTTCAATATTATTGTGTCTCAGGGAATAGAGAGGCCTGAGGAGAGGAGAGAGACAGGCAGACAGCGGATTGGTGGAGCAGTCACAACACATACCACCTTTATGAATTAAGCTTGCCATCTTATATGGATGTGGTGTGTGGTCCGTCCCCCAAAACAATTACAATAGCAATATTAAAAATTACTGATCACAGATTACCATAACAAATATAATAATGATGAAAAAAGTTTGAAATATTGCTGGAATTAATGTAACACCAAGACATGAAGTGAGAAAATGTTGTTGGAAGAATGGTGCCAATAGACTTGCTTAACACAGGGTTACCCAAACCTTCGGTTTGTAAAAAACAATATCTGCAAAGTACAATAAAGCAAAGTACAATAAGACATGAAAAGCCTATATATCCATCATCCTTTTTAACTACTTCCATTTTTTTAGCTTGAAAAATCTTGAAGAAGTGTCTGAATACTCTCTCTCTCTCTCTCTCTCTATATATATATATACATATATTTATTACCTGTTGAGTCTGGTGGATCCTTAAGACATTGACTGTTCTACTCTGGTCAAGGCCCCTTCCCAGCACCCTCAGTTTACCTCTCCAAAACCAATGATACCACCAAAAACAAACCAAACTAAGCCAAATCCATCCAAAGCAAGTCATATTATATGCAAATGAAATTGAACTAAACTCAAACATAACAAGTCTCATAGCCCTGAATTCCTCTGCTTACATTGGTAAACTGTTTATGGACGTTATTCCTATTCTCATATCTCTGAATGTATGAACTTCTGAATACCAATGTGAGAATTTTCTTTGGGAATGCTTTTCTGTATTTTTACAAACAACCCTGGGTGTTTACCCAGAGCAACTCATGGGAGGCTACTTAGGGTGGTTACCTAGGAACCTGGTAAATATATCAGTAGAGATTTCTAGAGACTAACTCTAAACATCGATGTTAAACAGCCTCAGCAATTTAATGTTAGAGAAAATTCTGAAGGAGTTATTTCCTTAGCAAAACTTCTGAGACATTTTTAGAATACTAGACAAATGCCCCCAATCCCTGGTGGGTTTTTTTTTTAATTTTTTTATTTTTAAAAAGTAGAAATATAAAAGGTGGAATAGATGGATTAGGTAAAAGTTGAAACTGAACATTTAGGGCATCTCAACTAGCACCAAATCAATTATATCACTTTTTTTTTTTTATCCTTCACCTAAAAACCATCTGGGGCTGTCATATAGACTCAGCCTCTCAGCACTGTCGAGAAGGAATTGTCCAGATTGTCAAGAACACATGCCTTATACCACTTGTACAACACTTGTATAGAGAAGGCAACTTCTACAACAATGGGTAAAATTATATAGTGTTCAGGAAGCCCGTAAGCATGAATAGCTCTAGGATAATGTAAATGTTTATAAAGCACAGTCAGCAGTTAGAGATTTCACACCTTCTTCCACCAAACACCTAATTTATTTTTTTTCTTAAAAATTTTTTTTTATATTACATTTACAATGTCAGAACATTTTCAGGGGCTAGAATATATTTTGCTTTTTTCAGATCTCAGTAATCTTACCTATGTTTCTAGCTGCTTATCTTTCAGCCATCACAGATCTTTAGAAATGAAAAATCATTGGAGATCTTTATTATGTAAGGGACATGAAGAGGTATGGAGGAAATCCACAATGATTTTAGATTATAGAAATTGTATTTTATTAGTAATTAGAGTCTTGTGGTTCTATTTAATGCATGTATTTTAAGTGCTCTCAGAGTTTCATTCATTTGACTAATCACTATAAATGGGCTAACTAAGCATGAAGACTATAGCTTCAGGCTTTATAAAATTTACCAGCTAATCTGATGTGATAGATGAATGAGCATCCATTCATCTTAATTTAAAGGAAAGTTCTCAGAAATGGAAAAGATTCTAGGGGAAAAATAGGACTTTAATTTCCAGGATATTTTTCCCCCTCTCTTATATGATTCAAATATGGACTCAAGTGTTTGTACTCACTCATAAGATCTGTAATCATGTAAGGATGTTCATTAATCTTTATGATGTTAATTCTGTGTCATCTTTTGTTCTCTAGTACATTGTACCTCTACCCAAATATTCTTCAAATTTCTCAGTCACTCTTGCTGACACTGCATTTTTGAGGTCTAATTATTTTCCTGAGTCGTTCTAGATCCTTTGAGGCAATGAGCAGAGTGATATCCTATATGTTAAGGCAATGCCTTCAAGGCGTTAATTATAAAGTGGCCTGTTCTAAAGATGCCTTGAGTTGTGTGTTCGGACAATTTTATTTTGTTCTCATCTTAACGCAACTTGACAAAACCAGAACACTTCATCTGAGAGGAAGACAGTTGCAAAGGTGGATCTTTGACTGAGCTCCTCACACATACTTGGTGGTATTGCTCGGGATAGTAGACGGTCATGTTAATATGTATTTACGAGTCATCAACACACTTTACAGGGGATAAGCCTTGGGAAGTTAGAGCAGATGACTTCCAAATGCCATTGAAATTTTGCCATGTGATGACATATGATTGTTACTATGCAGGTAAGCAAGCTTACAGGCCCACTGAACAGAGAACTAAAGCCATCACAAGCCCAAATCGAAAAAAGAACCAGCAATGATCTTGAGTTCCTTCACATTTAGAATTAGATGATTTATTTACCTCTTTTTATATATTATTTTAAATGCTATTTATTCACTCATGGAAAATGCCATAAACAGCTGGTCCATATTTTCTTTTGGGTGATTTCCTTCAGTAACTGTGGAGAAGAGTTGGTATGAAATTAGAGTCCTTCTTTGTTCTATGGAAAATCCTGTACTCGATGATTATGATGCCCCAAACTTGGATGGACAAACATGTAATCGTGGACTTTGGAGAGATGCTGCTGTGAAAGCCAGCTCGCTTCTTTTCTTCTTCTCATTGCAAAAGCTTGTTTGGAATTTGTTTGTTTGGAACATAGTCAGAGACTTCTGTTTTTCTTTTCTTTCTTTCTTTCTTTCTTTCTTTCTTTCTTTCTTTCTTTCTTTCTTTCTTCTGAAGCTAATTAATGTTGTGATCATCAAACCATTAAACTGAAGGCAAGTATGCTTAAAAATTGCTCCATTTAAAATGTTTGGTCATACGTAAGTGACATAAAAATATATAACATATATTAAAGAGCAAGAATAAGATATTTAGCGATGTTAACTTTCATTTTAAACTAGTGATAGGTGGAACACTTGGCACCCTTCAGAGGTCCTGCAGGCTTTTTAGACCACAGGGAGTTTGGGCTTCTCAGCCTGTCTAAGAAACATAGAGCGCAGTCCGCTGAAGATTGGAAAAAGAGCTTGAGGTCAGAGGTCGACACAGTGAGGGAGTTTGCTCTTTAAGAGGTTATCTGTGGATCTGCAAAGCCAAAGTATAATTGGGTTTTGTGGTGTGATTTTAGTGTGTAATTGTATATGATCTTAGATAGTTTCAAAGACAAGCTTGGAAGATTTTTCTAGCCTATTTGTGATAGCAATTTTAAGGATTGTGTGCAATCTTGGATGGACAATTCAGAATGATCAAAAATAGCATCAGAAGTGATACAGCAAGTACTTGATTTGTTCTAATTATAATCAGCACTTTGATTTTAATGTAACATTTTCTTTCTTTTTAGGACATTGCGTTGGCTATGAAAATAAAGATATTTAGTTTTCATGATGGGTAGCAGCATAGCCAATGTTATATCATCATCATAGTTCTCAGTGTTTCAGAGTTTGAACTTTACCAAGGATTACTGAATCATTACAAGGAAAGAAAAAAGTTAGAGTGCTGCGCTTGAATATCTAGGATTTTTTTGCCACTAAATTTGTCAAGTTTCTGATTCCTGAATATTCTAAACATGGGAAATAAACATTTCCTTATTGTTTTAGTTGTTTAGGGCTGCCTTGATTAAGCTGTCACTGCTGTCAGTTATGTTCTTATAAGCCTGGTTGGATCTATTTCATGTTAGGAAAAAGCTCAGATAAATCCGGGAAAGCTTAATGTTTATCCAATGTGAAAATAATTACTCAAAAGTGTTATTCTTAATCCAGATAATTAGAGTGAGGAAGGCAAGATCAGTGTCATTGTGAATTATGCCCCGGCAATTGACTCTTGGTCCTTGTAAGTTTCAGGTGAAGATGTGAATGGATAAAGGTTAGATTAAACATAATCCAAAGTAGCTGCAACCTTAATCTGTTATGATACAAGGATGATCACTTAAAAAGAGCTGGATTGTGGGATTGTTTCTGGTTGGATAAGATGCCGCTCGACTGGGACTAGTCTGAAAACATGCTTAGCACCATGTCACTGCAGCTGTGAGCACTTGTGCACGACTGCAGCCTGCCACAACTGACAGGCGCTCCTGGGCTCAAGCTGCACGTTGGCGAATCATCCTTCCACAGTATCTGGGCTTCACATTAACATGCCTTCCAATGGTCTGCGTGGAAAAAATATTTCCTGTGACCTTTGTGGCATCTCTTCTTGGTTGTAATAAGCATGGATTGGAAATCTGCTAAAACTCCGCTATAAAGTACGCAGCCATTTATTAATTTATACAATTAGAAGGCGTATTTGTAATTGACCTTATTTTTGCTCTGTTTCAACATAAAAAGTCTGTTGTGAGTATATTCTTTGAAGGTAATTCACAATGTTTGTAGAACTAGTTATCTATCAAGTATTTTGAAAATAAAGTTAGGCTTTTCTAAATATTTCTGGGAGGTTAATTTTTTTTTTTTTTTGAAGTACTGGCAATGAGATCCAAAAGCCTTTAAAAGGCATGATGCAAAGTCCAGCCATTTTTTAATTGAAAGGAAAAGAAATAGATTTTGGAGTTTCATCTATTTTTCTCAATAAGTCTCAGAAATTTAATATACTTAATTTCTTGAGTGGCTAAGTTGGTTTGCTGTCATACAGAAAATGGAATAAAAATATTATCATGTGAAATCTTATTGCCTAAATTGAAATGCATTCTATTTTATGACAAATGAATTTTAAATAGTGTTTGAACATTTAATAATTTATGATAGTTGTTTATTCCTCTCCCCAATTAAATTGTGTCGTGCCAGTTATTGTTGCTTAATAGTTAAGAAAATAACTAATGAAATGTAAAAGATAATAATGTAAATTTTTGGGGTGCCTGGGTAGCTCAGTCAGTTAAGCGTCTGCCCTGGCTCAGGTCAAGATCTTGGGGTCCTAGGATTGAGCCTCACATCAGGCTCTCTGCTCAGCGGGGAGTCTGCTTCTCCCTCTCCCCCCGCTTATGCACACATGCTCTCTCTCTTTCTCTCTCTTAAATAAATAAACAAAATCTTAAAAAAAATGTGAATTTTAAAAATACATTTAGCTTGACCTGGTATAAAGTTCTAAATGATTAGATTGAATATTTTAGTAAGGTATTAAAGTATTATATTTTAATAAATATCACTCTGATATATCAATATATTCCAACGTTCGTTAAAAGCCAAGCTTTCTTCATCTGATACATGTTGTCCTTTGATAAATATACAACATAATGTGCTATAAATGTACCAGACATGTTTTGTAGTTACATTAATGGTTTTCATATGTGCAAAATTTGTTTTTCAAAGGCAATAAATATTTCTTGGGCATTTACCACCACATCAAATTATTTAATAATTTCTGAAATTATTTCACAAATTATTAAATTTATGCAACTGATGTTTCACCAAGGGCCTCTTATGTGCCAAACACTGGTCAGGGATGGTGACTGTGCACCAAACAAAACAAAGTCTCTGCCCTCTTGAGGCTTACAGCTTTGGGAGCAAAGAGAGAAAGTAAGATAAAAAGTAAATACACAATATGGAAAAGAGTGGTAAATTCAATGATGAAAAAATGGATGGTTTGGGGTTAGAGAATGGGGCATGGTAGATCACTATTTACATGGAAATATTAGGAATGGCTTCATGGAGAAGGACTTGTGAAAAGACCTGAAGAGTATGAGAGACCAGGTCACGTGGTGCTCTTGGCTAAGAGTGCACTAGCTTCCAGATAATTACTCTTTTTTGGTAGATAGAACAATTTGCCAGGCAGATTTTCATCAGGCATTCAAACATAGTTACGATTTCAGAATTTACTGATAAGTTTTGCCGGAGTACCAGATTCTTCTCTATATTTTAAAAAAATTATTCAGATAGAGCAATCTTCAATAGCTTGTGTTTCTAAAACATTTGTAAACACATTTTGTGCTTGATTTTGGAAAAGCAGAGTGTCTTTATCTTCCAGATGATGATGAAAAACATATAGCTACCAGTCGTCAAGAAAATGCATCATATTCTTGTATAAAAGAATAACAGCAAGAAAGAAGAATGTCTCTTGGTGCTTATTCAATTGCGTGTGAGTGCTGCAGGCCACAGGAATTCTGTTGTCATTGTGTGTTCTACCTTCTATAGATATAAGTCTTATACCAAGCATTGCCTTTGAGTGAGATGACTTAACAGGTGTATTGACCAGGGGATGTTGACGTTTTGCTCACCTGACTTGTTGTCACTAGAACTCATATATTTTCCTAATTTTCAAAACACTATTTCATTGCATATATATCCCAAAGAGAATTTACACTTTAATTTTTGTGTTATTCGTTTATAGTTCAATGTAAACATATTTTCCAACCGCAGAAAAGAATCTGCTAAGGAAGAATAGAGAATAGCCATGAAGTTTTACCAAGTTCCTAGACAAAAGAGGAAGGTAAGGGATAAATTGAAAGAACACTTACAGAAAGGGGAGATCGATGTTACTAAAAACATGTATCTCTTCACAGCTTTAGAACAAGAGCTTCTAGGACAAAATCCAGCCAATGGACTTCCTCAAAGGAAAAAGAAAATAAAGCATAGTTACAAAGTTAAAGTTGGATGAGAATGCAGAGGTCCAGAAGGGAACGTTTGCCCAGGTTCATTACAGCATCAGCAGAGCCAGAAGCACTCCAGTCTAGTGCATCATAGCAGTGAATGGCTTCTGACTGGTGCAGACAGTCCCAAACTTATGAACAGACAGTGTTTAAATGGTCATACGCTTCTATTTTTTTCATAAGAAAAAAAAGTTATAATGAATAATTAGGTTCATAATAGAGCTGAACCATCATAGTCCTGAGCCCCAAATTCTGAGGTCTCTGTGCCATAATCATTCTTGAGCCTGAGTTGCCATAATCCCAGAAAGGATTCCTGTTGAACCCTGCATGGTTTTCCCTGCCTGTAAGTCTTGACTCTTTAACCAAAGTCTTGAGGCTTTTTGAGAAAGGGAACTGCACAGAAATGATGGCTGCTGGAAAGATCCCGAAGCAGGGCCGGCTGGGGAGACCGGGTAACGGCCTCTGGTGTAGTTCTTTGGCGGTGGGAATGGGTGGTAGGTGGGAAGTCTGGGCTCTAGGATAGCCAGCAGCAGCTCTCGCAGATGTTGGCTAGTGAGAATGGGATCACGTGGGCGGAATGACAATACTATTATGGAATACTATTATGCCAATGGCAACTAATCGAATGAACTTAGGGCAGAAATGGCCTGACCCTTGTATTGCCACCATTGTCCCTTTCATTGTCCTTTGGGATAGAGTGGAAGAGTTATCAGTCCGTAGAAATAAATTAAAATGCAATATTGTGATTTTTAATAATTCATTTAGCAATAATTATTTGTTCTCATGAAAGAGTTAAATCCTCCCTCATTTGCAGAAGGAGAGAAGAGTGTCATTGAACCTCATAATTACAGGCAATGGACATTGAGATAAAACAACCACCAGGGTTGAACCTAAACATAGAAAAGTTTGGCTTTAGTAGAAGTCATGTGACTTAGCAGGACTTCTCACAAAGACAAAGGGAAGATACCACATCATCACCTCAATTGATTCAATATATAAACAAAAATTATTAATACATTAGAAATAGAAATCAGGGGCACCTGGGTGGCACAGCGGTTAGGCGTCTGCCTTCGGCTCAGGGCGTGATCCCGGCGTTGTGGGATTGAGCCCCACATGAGGCTCTTCCGCTATGAGCCTGCTTCTTCCTCTCCCACTCCCCCTGCTTGTGTTCTCTCCGTTGCTGGCTGTCTCTATCTCTGTCGAATAAATAAATAAAATCTTAAAAAAAAAAAAGAAATAGAAATCAAAGCAACTTAATGAATATAAAAATATCATTTTTTTGTCAGTTCTGAAGTGTATTTTACAATTGTTTATATCTCAGATATGATTAATTAACTCGTTTTACTCGAAGGTGATCTACTATGCTCAGTCCTTTAAACTAAGAAACAAAGGACGAAAGTAGTCATTATTGCTCTTAATCATTTAACTTCTTCTGAAGTTTCTTGACAAGAAAATAACACAAGAACAGATATAAAAGCTGTGACTATCAGGAAGAATACAAATCCATCATTTTTAACAGAGTATATGATTGTCTTTCTAGAAAATTCAAGAGGGTCAGCTGATCAACTACTAAAACTAGTAAGGACATTCATTAAGTGGCAGGATATAAAATAAATATGTAATATTAATAACCAATTACAGCTTTATTGCTTGCTTTCTAAGCAAAGAAATGATGCTTCTATTGAAATATAAAAAGATAGTTTTGACCATAGTTTTAAACATTATTTATGTTAAAACACCCAAAGCATAATAAAAGGACAAAAGGTAACTTGAAAAAAAACATTAGCAATATACATGACAGACTGAGAAATAGAATTCTTAAATACAAAGAACTCTTACAAATTGAAGGTAATGGCCTCCATTGGAAAATGGCAAAAATATAAAGAGATAAATCACAAAAACACAACCAACACTAATTTATGAAAAAAGAAAGCTCCCTCTCATTGATATTAAAATTAAAATAAGTATAAAGTACTATTTCTCTTCTGTGTTAGTTATCTATTCCTGTGCAATAGATTACCCCCAAAACTTAGTGGCTTGAACAACAAGTTTATTTTATTTTATTTTATTATTATTTTTTAAAGATTTTGTTTATTTATTTGTCAGAGAGGAGGCAGGCAGAGGGAGAAACAGGCTCCCCATTGAGCAAGGAGCCTCATGTGGGACTCCATCCCAGGATCTTGGGATCATAACCCCAACCCAAGGCAGACGCTTAACTGGCTGAGCCACCCAGGTGTCCCAACAAACATTTGTTACCTTATGTTTTCTGTGAGTGAAGAAGCCAGGTGTGGCAGTTCCTTTAGCTCAGAATCTCCTACAAGGTTGCAATGGAGGTGTCAGTCGGAGGGACAGGAGTCATCTCAAGACTCAACTAGGAGAATATCTGATCTTAATACCACTCATGTGGCTGTTGGTAGACCTCTGGTTCTTACTGGCTGTTGGCCAGAGATATTAGTTCCTTTGCCTTACACATCTTTTCATGGGACCACTCACAACTGGCAGCTTTCAGCAGAACAAGGAATCTGAGAGAGGAAGAGGGAGGGAGCCCAGTCCTGGGAGGAGGAGGGAGTATGTGGGAGCCCAAGAGGAAGCTATCTTTTTTTTATAATCTAATTTTGGAAGTGATATCTCATTGCTTCTTCAATATTCTTTTGAATAGAACTAAACCAGGAATCCAGCCCAGCTCAAAGGGAGGGAATCACACAGAGGTATGAATACCCGAGGGCAGGGATCACTGGGTGCTATTTTAGTCTGAGCATTCACACCTCCCATTCAACAGCAAAGATGAAAAATAAACACTTAAAAAAATCAACTGGTAGAAATCTGGTGGTGAAAAGGGTGAGGAGTAGTATAGTCTGGTAAGAATAATACATTGATATAAACTTTTGGGTGAATTTTATCAAAAAGAAATAGTCTACATACTATTGGACCCATAATTTGTAGAAATTTATCATAAAGACAAAAGAAGAGACACACACAAAGACTTGTATAAAGGAATGTACACCGGAACCTCATTTATAATAACAGAAAGTAGTAAACTAACTTTTACAAATAAAGGAAAGATGAAATGACTTATAGTGAAATCTGGAGGGTAGAATATTTTAGTCACTTGATTATGTTTCCAAAGTATATTTCACTTAGAAAAGGCATTAGCATTAAAAAGCCCTAAAATGTTTTTAAACAAAAAATGTAAATATGATTTTGATTATATTGAAATATTGATTTTAAATACACACACACCCATATATATATATAGAGAGAGAGAGAGAGAGAAAGATACAGAGATATAAATAAAATTATTACCATTATATATCTTTGGTAAGAAGATTAGAAGACTTAGGAGTGAAACTTTTAAAGACAGTTTTGTTTTATAAGAATGTCTGTGTGTACAGAAAGGAACTTTCCCAACATTTTCTTTTGCTCCTTAATTTTCTCCTGCCAATGCAAAGTAGAGGGTTATGATTTAATGTAAAGACATGATTAGCTGTGTTGGCAACAGTATGTCCAGTCATTTTAATTGGTGGTATGCCACATGATGGACAGAACCAAAACTATGGTGTACCACAGAACTGGGAGCAGTTTCCATACCTCAAGGCCCAGTATTAGTCTTGGCTAAAATACTATGTGATGGTAACAAATGCTATACTTTAAAAGTAATTTCATGTTGGCGTACATTTAGCATCATTTGATGCTTTTTAGCTAAAGTTACTGTTTTAGTTATGCTTCTAATATAGAATCTAGTATAAATCTGCTTTTAAAACGTTAAATCTCACCACCATCCACAGTTAGTATTATTCAAACCACCATAATGTGTTTGAAATTAGAGTAGATAACCATTTGAAACAAAGAGATCAATCAGGAACATGCTTATTTTTTACTTTCATGGTTTTAGATGTCCACTTAGAGATTTCACCTGTAATTGAATCCAGCCCATTACATCATCCTGTGGAAATAATTTCTTTAACATCAGCCTTTCCTGCTAGACTGTGAAAAACATGAGGGCAGGGACATTATTTGTCCTACTCATCTATTTCCAATACGTCCTACTGGAAGCCTGGGGCTTAACAGGGACATAATATTTCTTTATCAATTGAATGAATGAATGAATGAATGAATGAACAAATGAATGAATAATAAAGCTCTGGGCACTTGCGTTTGTTTGTAGTAACATGTCTAGGACATTTTACCTTGTTTCTGTCTTATTTCTATCCCTTCCAAGACAGGAAATTTCAGAATCCATAATGATGGTCTTTTGTTTTGATAACATTCCTTTTCCCAAAGTCCCCACTCTTCCACCCCCCACCCCCGACCAAATACCAAGAAAGGAAGATAATTGTCTAAATAACAAACTAAAGAATAACAAATTCTGGGGCAGACTTGTTAGTTTTATTTAATCTAGTAACACAAAATAACTGGCATATCTTCCTTGTTCAGTAATTTTGTTAAATGGGTTGGTTTTTTGGTCATTATGTTTCTATGTACGGCAATCTCCCATGGAGTTCAATTTGAATGTGCGTGTGTGTGTGTGTGTGTGTGTGCGCGCGCGCGCACGCATTTGAATGTGGCAGTCAGAATAGTGACTCCCAAGGATGTCCATAACCTAATTCCTAGAATCTGTGAATATATTACTTCAGATGGCAAAGAAGATTTGCATACAGGATTAAAGATACAGACATTGAGATGGGGAGATTTTCCTGGATGTCTGGTGGGCCAATCTAATCACACAAATCCTTTAAAAGTGGAGAAACTTTCCTGGCTGTGGTTATAGAGAGATGTGACAGTGGAAGAAAGGGTCAAAGAGATGTGTCTTTGCTGTCTTTGGAGATGAAAGAAGGAAGCCTTGAGCCAATGAATGCAGGAGGCCTCTGAAAGTTGGAGATGGTCAAAGAAACCCGTTTTCCCCTAAAGCTTCTGAAAGGAACACAGCCCTGCCAACACCTTGATGCTAGCCCCGTGAGATCTGCGTTGAAATTCTGACCTACTGAACTGTAAGATAATAAATTCTGTTGTTTTAAGTCACTAAATTTGTAGAAATTTGTTACACTAGACAACAAACGCAGTGATATTTTGGGTGAATTCATGTGAATCTGTCTGCCTAGTGCTAAAACAGTTACTTTAGTAAAGATATTTATACAAAAATTGTATCTTTAGATCAGCTTACTGTTTGGCCAAGTAAATTTAAGTACATATGGATTTTTTAAATTGCCCTTTTGATTAAAAGAAAACATAGTCAGGTGGGCCATTTGGAATGTTAGTAGGTAGTGCTCTTTCCTGATACTTTTGGGGGGATTTTATGGTAATCATTACGTGTAGTTAAATTAGGAGTGTGTGTGGCTGCAGACATGTTTTCCTTCCCTATGGAGATGGAGAAGGGCAGAAGGGATGTGGGGGTTGGAAGGTGACTTGGTGTTTGTGGTTAGGTTGGTGAAATATTTTGTGGGCTTGTTGATTTTATATATGACTCTTTCAGTCATAATCTCTTGGCAATGTGACAACAGTACCCTTTATCTAGAGTTTTCCAGTATTTGACTTATTAATATTGACATGAGAATAAAGAGATGAAAACAAGAGATTCAGCTAAACGGATTATACAAGATCATGGTTAAAATGGAGTTAGAGGTTAAACTTTAGTTACTTTCACTTTTAAGCTCTATTATGTAACTATGAGGTAAATGAAGTTAAACAGTAATTTTAATACAAATTATTTTTATGAAGTATTTCTATTTAAGAAGTTTTAGAAGATTTCGACTGTTTGAAGCAATGCAAATATCTTTATTTCTTCTTCCACTTGGCAGATGTACTAGCTTCCTATTACTGTTACAAGAGTAACAGTAATGTTACTGTTAACATTACTCTGTGGCTCAATGCAACTCTGTGGCTCAATGCACGAGCATTTATTGTCTTACAGTTCTGGAGGTCGGAAGTCCACAATGAGTCTTAGGTGCTAAAGTCAAGGTACTGGCGGGGCTGGAGTCTCCGGGTGAGGATCTGGTGCATTGCCTCTTCCAGCTCGTAGGCACGGCTCAAACTCCTTCTCAGGCACAGCAGGCACATCACTCCAGTCTCTTGCTTGTCATCTCGTCTTTGGACTCTTCTTGCATCCCTTTTACAAGGACCTTTGTGATTACATCGGACCCATCCAGACCCAGCACGATCGCCTGTGTCAAAATCTTTAACTTAATCATATCCACAAAGTCCCTTTTCTGCTTTGTAAATTGGTATTCAGAGGTTCCAGGGATTAGGCTATGTTGTGTGTGCGTGTCTGTAGGTGGATTATTCAATCTGCCACAATATAAACTAGAAATCACAAATGCTCTGATACCTCTCAATATTTTCCTTATCCTGGAAGAGCAGATTCTCCCTTTACAAAGGAGATTCCTTGTAAAAGTCCCTGGTGGGCATTCCAACCAAGACACTACATGTAATTCATAGAACAATAGCATTGAAATGTTGTCAGAAGCTTGGAAATTATGTAGTCCATAATTTTTTGAATCAATGAGGAAATAGAGTAAAGCTTGTATATTATTTATCTGGAATTAACATTCAGAGTCTTTATATCTTTAGGAAGACCAAAAGCATGGTGTTAAATGAAGCAAGAAATTGTTTTGATTTATTGGCTAGATAGTAAAAATCATTAATAACTTAGGTAAATAATTCATTGTCATTTGTTGATATATGTAATGGAGATCATTTTTTAAAATTCAAAATATAGACTATGGTTTCAAAATATTAAAAAAAAAGAGTTCTAATTCAAGGCTTTTATTTAACCTATAGTTACTTGAAAAATTATTCCAAATAATTTTTAAGCTAAAACATTTAAAACTTGTTTCTGTATTGGTAAATATAATTTAAATTATATTAGATATAATTTAATTGACCGAACAACAAAAGTAAGTATAGAAGTATTTAGGCATTATATAGGATTGTGGGCTAAGAGTTGAGTACCATTATGCAATGATGCACACAGATACACACCTAGAGACACCTCCCCACCCAGCACACACATATATAGAAACACATATGGATATATATGTGCAAATATATATATTTAACTTTATACTTCTGTTTTGATTATCTTGCAGCTTCGCATTTAGCTTTACATAATAACTATGTAATGCTTTGTTATTTCATTGACAATAACGTATTTTCACAGGGTTAAGAAAACTTACCAAGTTAACATGTTATATGTTATTCAAATCATGGCCATAGAAAATGTTCACTTATTAATACACCTGAAACTTCTCTTCTCAGTAATAACAAATGATACTGCCATATTTTGTAATATTTCTAGACAGGACATAACATTTTTTCAATATATTCCTGGTACTAGAAACTACCTTCAGATTTCAAAATGCATAATTTCATGAAACTTCATTTGTTATCTATTGGAACCCACAGAATGAGTTCCAACAACTTAATAAACTTAATGGGTAATTAAATCTTTACTAATAATCAGATTTATAAAGAATGTATATTCCAATATAGTTCTTTAAGAAGAAATCATGGTCTTTTAGTTGTAATCCTTTAAAAGATTTTAAAAGATTTTAAGATATGTTATCTGATATTCTTTTCAGCTTACAAATGAAATGTTCTGATCTTCCTACTAAAAACCACCCACAAATACTACAAAAGTCTACATATCTTATGTGGAAAAAAATGTAATGCAATTTCTCTTAATAGTATTTAGAAGAAAATTGCAAACCTTAGCTTTGCATTTTTGAAAGATTTGTATTATTTTATAATTCATGTGTGCTTTTAAAACAGATTATATTAAAAACTAATTATCAAAATTTAAAAAAAAGTCTAACCAAGGTCTTTTAGTGTTCTACCGATTCCATGCATGTATTATGTTTGGAAAACAGTAGTATTTATGTTTGTATGTGCATGCTTGTGCTTGTATGTGTGTATGCACACACAAATGCCTATGTGTATACATACACAGCCATTCAGATACATATCTGTGATGCTAAATTTTATGTGTCAAGTTGACTGAGCCATGAGTGCCCAGATTAAACTTGGTATCTGGGTGTGTCCTTGAGGATGTTTCTAGATGAGATTAGTATTGAATTGGTGGAGTGAGAAAAGCAAATTGCTCTCCCTAACGTGGGTGGGCATCATCCAATCCACTGAGGGTCTGAATAGAATACTAAGGCAGAGGAAGGGAAAATTCGCTTCTGTGCCTTACTGTTGAGCTAAGACATCAGTCTTTTCCTGACCTTTCAGGCTGAGACTCATAGCATTGACCCTCCTGTTCTCAGGACTACACCACCACCTTTCCTACTTACAGACAACACATCATGGGACTTCTCAGCCTCCATAATAGCATAAGCCTATTATTTATAATAAATCTCTTTATATACAGAAATAGAAATACAGATAGTCTGCTCCTCTGAAGCAACCTTTATGGAATTATAGAATTCCTTTATGGACTATGGTGAGATATAAATAATCTGAATCAGGATTTATATTCAGTATAGATACCATCTTATTTTTTTAGTGGGGTCTACCACCGTATTTTTGATGATCCATTGTAGTATGAAGAAAAAGAGAGCAATGTTTGCTATATGACTGAGAAAAGGGAAAGATCAGGTCACAACAGCAAGTGGAGCAAGAAGAGAATACAAAGGAAAAGATCGGTTGCCTTTCTGTACAACAGGGAGGGAGGAAATTAATGAGTTTGGCCTGGTCCTAAATTGGCTTCAGGATTTGAAATTGTCAGAGAAAGTTCTGTAAACAGAATTGTCTCAGTAAGCACTTGTGACCATGACTTGACGTTCTGTGACCTAGGTCACATGTGCTTAGGTTATTTCTTAAATGGTCATGGAAGAAAGAAAGTAATGGTTTGGTTAATTACCACTAAATTTCAATAGTCCCTGAAATACACTGGTAATCTAGTAAATTGGTATACTGGTTAGGAGTGCTTAGCCTTCCTATCCAGGAGCATTAATTTAGTACAGTAGTTGGGACTGCAAATAAATATCCAATGTCTTTTACTATTATCTTACAAAATGAAGTCAAAACTTTTTGTCCTTGGGGTCTTAGAAACATCTCTTTAAATATGGTGTCACTGGAGGTTTTTTTTTTTTTAAGATTTTATTTTTATTTATTAGAGAGAGAGAGAGAGCACAAGCAGGGGGTGGGGAGGGGCAAAGGTAGAGGGAGAAGCAGACTTCCTGCTGAGCAGAGAGCCTGACACAGTACCTGGAGATCATGCCCAGAGCCAAAGGCAGGCGCTAAACGACTGAGTCCCCCAGCCGCCCCTCACTGGAGCATTTTAAGTACAGGTCTATTTAAACTACCTATTTTGTTAACTAACCTCTTAATCTCTTTTCTGGATTAATCAGGGCTCTCCCTCCCCTTTGTAAAGAATAATGGTTGCATACATTCTACTCCTATGGAGTGAGCTATACATCCCCAAATGTGTTTTTGTTCACCGAATATCTTTATGCTGATTGTTATTCTAATACCATTATTTAATTAAAGCATGAAATAAACCAAGAAATTTGAATAAATACATTTGCTTCTGTAAGAGTTAAGTTGAATTCTATGGGATAAGTAGGAATAATTGAACACATGTGCTATCTATAATCTTTCCTACAATTCCATGACAGGAAGGGACTAAAAGTTACAATTCCATAATGAAAAAGAAAACATGAAAGAGACAAACAACAAATAAGAAATAACATAGTTGGACGTGTGGTAACAAACTTACAAGGTCAGAGAAAGGTAACATTCAAGCTATCGTAAAAGGAAACCAGTAAGAAAGCAATTTGTAGCAGAGAATTGTACAAAAGTTCAAAATTGTGGATAGCAAAGAATTCTGAGAGCAAGGGTGAGGAGGTGGAGTTAAAAACAGAAGGACTGGCTGAACGTCTGTGCAAGGAAGGTTACAACCGTGGATCCTTTTCTTCATCGGTCACGTATCCTTACTGAGCAGGCAGAAGACCGGTGGTTTGCAATACAGAGATATCAAACGAGACCGGTTCTTACTGAGGAATGACAGACACTGCTGTGGGCCAGCTGAAGGGAATATTTAAGTGTACCCACGTGATGATGATACCCCAGCCCCGTCCCACTGCTCTTACAGCATGTTTATACCCTCCAGAAAAGAGACAGAAAATATTTTCTATAGAAACTGACAGCCTTAAAGGAAATGACATACACGTGAAGACTTTCAGGACGCTGCTGGGTAATGTCCGAATGTTCACTTGGTTCTCCTACAATGATGTGCACTATTTCACAAGCCCTTTTCATATTCACAAGGCTGTCGTGTGTGTGTGTGTGTGTGTGTGTGTGTGTGTGTGTGTGTGTGTGTTTTATTCTTAAGGTACTGTTAGGCAAAAATTAGTCACATATAATGGATTAATGCTATTTTCTACACCATTTCTTATAAATGTAACTCACTCCTGGTCTTTTCTTTTTTTTTTTTTCTGTAAGATTTCCTCAAATCTATTTCTTTACCAGTAGTTCCTTTTACTTTTGAAATTCAATAATTCGTGTGGTTCCCTGGAAGTTATTTTTTGTATAGTATTCTATTCTGGTTTTACGGATTTTATATCTTCTCACATCTCTCTGAATTGACTGATTACAAGGAGGCATTGAATTTTATTGTCTCTATACCAGTAAAACAAAAATAAACAAACAAATAAACGGAAAACAGAAATC
Organism: Ursus maritimus; assembly: GCF_017311325.1. NCBI lineage: Eukaryota > Metazoa > Chordata > Mammalia > Carnivora > Ursidae > Ursus > Ursus maritimus. Next base: position 6,461,313 of record NW_024423453.1, read on the forward strand.
ATGTCCATGGAAGCACAAAGACATGCACAGGCACACATACGCACCCCGAACAAGTTAAAAGTTGTGGACAGGCAATATGAATATGAATCACATTTAAAAATTACTGCGGAATTCGATAGCAAACCTACTCAAAGGTATTGGGGGGTCAGGATTAAAAGACCCAATTAGGTTTTACCTTCGGGTTGCTTTGTAAGTGCGTTTCAGTGTACGAGACTTCAAAGAATCAAAACCAGAAATTGTAATATATGCATCATGGGCATGATTGATGTTGGAAAAACTGAATAAAACTCTAATCAGGGGACTTAAAAAATGAAGTAGGGACTGAACATGTAACATCAAGCCTTATGTTAAAAGAACAAGTTTAACGTTTGTACATTTCTTTTTTATTTTGTAATTATTTTCCTCTGTCACAGCATTTTTGTGTTTGACTGACCAGCACCCGGCCTCCAGGGAGCTGGATAGAAAGGTGTCTGCAGTAATCATGAAGTGTTAGGAGGCTCTTCAGAGAGAAGCAAAAGAGCAGCCCTCCCTAATAAGTTTTGGAGAGCCATTTTCCTGTCTTCCATCCCACTTTTAACTGTAGATTAGAAAACCCCTATTTCCAACTGTAAGCGCCTTCGTATTTTAGTCTGAGGGATAGGAGGAAGCTGCCTTTCCTTCTGCTGGACGAAGGGTCTGCCTCCGAACAAATCAGTGTGGCAGGGCATCTAGCAGTGTTCTAGCCCGGCCGCACCTGACAACAGGGAGGCCGAATCCTTCCCAATGCCACTCCGTTCTACGTGCAAAGGATGAGGACAGCGAAACCCCCAGCCACTTCGTTCCCTACAGCAGCCTCTCCCGCTTCTTGACAGAGATTTCTTCCAGGGCACATTTGTTCCCCTGTCTAAATCCTAAATTCTTCAAAAGCAAGGACCATATGCTATACAGTCTTCTTCTTCTTTTCTTTCTTTTTCTTTTTTTATTTCTCTCTTTTGGCAAAAACAGTGCTACAAACTTACTAGCTCCTTAATAGATTTGGGCAGAAGAGGTTGCTAATAACTTTGCCTAGAAATTGGAAATAGGATTTTGTTCTTTTAATTACTCAGAACTGGCTTTCTCTTTCTAAAGTTTTGCTCTTGTTAGACTTGCTAAAATCTTCTGTCCTTCAAATTAAGGTTTTGTGTCATTCGGAGATATTTCAAGAACTGAAATGACGTTTGAATAAAGGACAAAAAATAAAGCACAGGGCTGTCGCTGCACAAGGCTGTCACTATTTGTCGAGGTGCAGAGAATAGTTGACTTCTCTTTAAGTTGTGATGTGATGTTCTGTTCTTTACAGCCACGTGTAGTGCATGGCTTTATAGCAGAATGTTTCCAGTTCTTCTCTCCCACCCTTTTACGATGTTACTGTAATTCATTTAACTTAAACACCTGCTATAATCACCAAACACATTGTTGTTGTTTTTCTGAAAATTGTTCTCTTTTAAATCTATTAGTAACAAAAATTAAAATATTTTATTTTACCTTCATTTATTCCTTCCCTAATGCCTTTTCTTCTTTAGGTAGACTGTTTATGATCTTGATCTATCTTACTGTTTTTATACGTGAGGAACTTCTTCTCCTTTTTTTTTTTTTTTTTAAGATTTTATTCATTTTATTTGTCAGAGAGAGAGAGCACAAGCAGGGGGAGCAGCAGGCAGCAGGAGAAGCAGATTCCCCGCTGAGCAAGGAGCCCGATGTGGGGCTCCATGTGGGGCTCCATGTGGGGCTCCATGTGGGGCTTGATCCCAGGACTCTGGGATCATGGCCTGAGCCAAAGCTAATGCTTAACCAACTGAGCCACCCAGGCACCCCTAAACCCAAGGAACTTCTCTACCGTTTCTTGCAGGGCTGGTCTAGTGGCAGTTAATTCCTTAAATTTTTGTCTGTGTGAGAAATTCTTTATTTTTCCTCACTTGTGAATTATTTCACTGGATATAGAATTTTAGCAGGGTGATTTTTATCTTTCAATTTTTTAAACATTTTAATTCATTCTCCTCTTACTTGCATGGTTTCTAATGAGAAGTCCTCTGTAAATCTTATCCTTGTTCCTTCCTATGTAAGGTGATTACCCCCTCCCCATAGCTTCTTTCAAGATACATTTTTTTTTGTCTTTAGTTTTCCGCACTTTTTCTGCACTTTTGATATAATACGCCTATATGTAGATTTTTAAATTTTTTTTGGTTTGGTATTTTTGGGCTTTCTAGATCTATGATTTGGTGTCTGCTATTCATTTTGGAAAATTCTTAGCTCTTATTATTTTAAATATTTTTTTCTGCTCTAGTCTCTCTTTATTCTCTTTCTGATATTTTAATTACATATATGCTGTATCTTTGGAATTGTCCCAACTGGATGTTCCATTCTGGTTTTTATTCTCCCAGTTTTCTTTTTCTTTTCTTTTCTTTTTTTTTCTCCTCATTTTCAGTTTGGGAAGTAACTATTGGCCTATCTGGAAGCTCACCTCAGTTTTGTCCAGCCTCCCGATAAAGGCATCACAGGCGTTCTTCATTTCTGTTTAGTGCTTTTGATTTCTATCATTCTTTTGCATGCAGTAAGACTGAGAGACGACTACAAACAATTCGATGCCAACACATCGTCCAATGTAGAAGAAATGAATACATTCCTAGAAATACAATCTTCCAAGACTGAATCAGGAGGAAATAGAAAATCTGAAATTCCTATGGCACACAATTTATTTTCATATGGACAACCCAGTGGCATTTAGAATATTTACAATGCTCTGCAACCACCAGCTGTCTCTGGTTTCAAACTTTCTTATCACCCCAGAAAAACACCCCATGTCAATTAAGCAATCACTCCCTATTTCCCCTTGCCCTCATTCCCTGATAGCCACTAATCTGCTTTCCTTCTGTATGGATTTGCCTATTCTGGATATCTCATATCAAAGGAACAATAGAATATGTGAACTTTGTACATGGTTTCTTTCACTTATCGTATTATTTTTGAGATTCATCCAAGTTGTCACCTGTATCAGTTCTTCATTCCTTTTTATGACCAAATGATATTACATTTTATGTGTCTATCACAATTTGTCTATCCATTCATCTGTTGATGGGTTTTTGGGGTTTTACCACCTTTTAGCTATTACAAATAGTAATACTATAAACATTCACGTACCAATTTCTGTGTGGTATGTGTTTTCATTTCTTTTTTTTTTTTTTTTGAAGATTTTATTTATTTATTGGAGAGGGGGAGAGAGAGAGAGAGAGAGCACGCGCAAGCGAGCACGAGGAGAGGCAGATGGAGTAGACACCCTGCTGAGCAGGGAGCCCAACACAGGACTCGATCCCAGGACCCTGAGATCATGACCCAAGCCAAAGGCAGATGCTCAACTGACTGAGCCATCCAGGTGCCCGGTGTTTTCATTTCTTTTGGGTTTATATCTAGTAGTGAAATTGCTGGGTCATATAGTAATTCTGTGTTTGACATTTGGAGGAACTGCTCGACTGTTTCTACAGTGTCTGCATCATTTCATATTCTTACCAGCAGTGTGTAAAGGGTTCCTGTTTCACCACATTCTTGCCGACATTTGTTATTTTCCTTATTTTTTTTTTTGGTTTGTCTTTGATTAAAGCCATCCTAATGGATGTGAATCTCGTTGTGTTTTTCACTGTGTCTCGTTGTGGTTTCAGTTTGCATTTCCGTAGTGACCAATGACGTTGAGCATCACGTCGTGTGCTTGTTAGTCATTCGTATGTCTCCTTTGGAAAAATGTCTGAGTCTTTTGCCCATTTTTAAATTAGGTTGTTGCTTTTTTTTTCATTGTTGAGTTTATATATTCTGGATATTAAATTCCTAACAGACGTATGATTTGAAAATATTTTTCCCATTCTGTAGGTTGTCTTTAGACATTGTTGATAAAGTCCTTTGATGAACAAAAGTTTTTAATTTTAAGGATGTTCAATGTATCTATTTTTTTTCTTTTATTGCTTGAACTTTTGGTGTCAAATCTATGAAGCCATGCCAAATCCTGAGTCACAAAGATTCTTTCTTATGGTTTCCATGTTCTACTTACTTTACCCATGTGTCCTTGCATGTTGTCTAGTTTTTTAAATTAGAGTTCTTAACATATTAGTTATAGTTATTTAAAATTCCCTGTCGGTTAAATCCATATTAATTTTATACCTGAGTCTGGCTCTGACGTTTTTTTGATCTCTTCTTCTAATTGCTTTTTGGCATGGTTTGTAGCTTTCAGTTGAAAGCCAGATTTGTCTTATTTAGTAATAAGAACTAAGGTCATAAGACATTAGTGTAAGGATTTATATTGACCTGACCAGGAGTTTGGCTGTGTTTAATGGTTGCTATGTCTAATATTTATGTGCCAGAAGTTTCAAATCCCTCTAGTGTCCTTGTTGGTGTCTCCCCCATTGTCTTTGAGTTTCCCTGAGAACTCCTCCTTAGTTAGAGTCTGAGCCTTGCACCTTTTTCAGTTATAATTCACTGATATTACACCTGATTCCTGTTGGTTGTGATAAAGTGTGGTGGAAGGGAAGCATTCTATAATCTTATGGTTTCATTTCAGTTTTTTAGTGGGCCTATGTCTCTAAGTTATAACATTCACAAGTATTTCTTTATTTCCCAGTCCCCACCCCTAGATGAGATAGGAAGACTAAAGGGAGCTGGAGTAAGGAGAAATGCCCTTCCCCAGTTGGGATGAGACTCTGGTCAAGTCTTTAACCCTAGAGAGTAGGCTTCTCTTATAGAGAACAGATATATTGATAGGATCATATGATTTTTCTTCTTTAGCTTCTTGATGTGATAGATTATATCAATTTTTGAGTGATGAACTAGCCTTGCATACTGGCATAAATGTCACTGGCATAGATCATAAAATTGATTATAGTATATAGGTCTTTGTATACATCATTGGGGTAGATTTGCTAATGTTTTGTTGAAGATTTTTGCGTCTATGTTCATGAGTTACATTGGTCTCTAGTTTTCTTTGCTCATAATATCTTTTTCTGGGTTTGGTATTTGGGTAATGCTCACTGCATAGAATGAGTCAGAAAGTATTCCCTCTGCTTCTATCTTCTGAAAGAGATTGTAGAGAATTGGTATAAATTCTTCCTTAAGTGTTCAGTAGAATCCACCAGTGAACTCAGCTGGCTCTTGTGCTTTCTGTTTTGAAACGTTCTTCAGTTGTTATTCAGTTGGTTATTTTCCTTCCCTCAGGTCAGTTAGGCTCTGATAATACTCCAGCAGGTTAGGATCTAGTTAACTAGTTTTACTTAAGGGCACCTCTTGTTAAGAACAGAGTGTTCGGTCATGTTTCAAGATGGTTCTTTATCCTCTTCCCTTGCCAAAAGCTCGAGGGGATTTTTCTCCTATATTTACTCCGGGAACTGATTGAGCTCCACTAGGTAAATCTCACAATTGTGAGAGCCCCTCCAAAACTGGGTGTCTCTCTACTTTTTAACTCTCATAGTTGTCTATAGTAAGCTTTCAACAATTTCTCAATTACAGTTCAGGCTTTCCCATCCTGACATTGGTTCCTATGCCAGGTTCCACTCTCCAGTCTCTGCTTCAGTAAGCCAAGACTCCTTGTATTCACTGGTCTGTTTCTGCAATTTAAGAGGCCACATTTTTCTCTGTGTCTGCAGATCTAAAAAGATGTTCATTTTTTAGTCTGTTCAATATTTTTACTTGTTAGAATGGAGTGGCAACTTCAGGTTCCTTACACATGGATGTGGAAATTATAAGACTCAGCTGCCTTTTTTTTTAATCTTACTTTTTAATATAATAAAATGTCATACAAGTTAGAATGTTTGGGGATTGTAATGCACTTAATCTTATCAAGTTCATAGATTGGACTTTTAGATATTTAGAGCAGAATTCTTATAGCAACAATAGTAACCCCAAGGTACAAGAGAATATGTTAGATATTTTGAGATAAAATAAGTCAATACAGCCAAATCATCACTTAAGAAAGAGAAAAAATATAATTATGGGCATATTGAAAATGGAAAGTTTATCACCCATCCAATGATTCTAAAAAAATGTTTGAAGTATATTCTTCCGGGGGAAAAAAAGATTTCCGAAAGAAGTACTAAGATGCAAAATGAAATAGCAAGGAAAGAAAGTGGTAAACCTTGGGCAACTTTGAAATACATCGACTGCATAACATAATGATAATGAGTAATATGGAGGAGGATAATGAGAGGCTGCATTCAAACAATGTAAAATGGTATGTAAGAATATAGAGTGTAATTGGTTTTCTAATGTTCTAAGATCCTTGTATTATAAGTATGCATAATAAAAATTGAGGGTAACCACGAGAGAATAAAACAGTATATAATTCCTAAATGAATTGGAGAATGGAATTTGAAAATTAATCCAAAGAAATGTTTTTTAAAAAGCATACAGAAACAGGATATTTAAAAAGCACGCACTAAAATAGTAGAAATAATTCCATAAATACAAATTGACTAAATTAATTAATTAATTGTCAGAGATTAAATTAAAAATCAGGTAGTAGAAGAATACTTATGAGAATTTCATAGATAGACAAAGAAGGTACTGCTCCTTAGGGATCATATGTAGCTCTAGAAAAAAAATAAAGAAATTTCTGAGCGATAAATGTTTAGTTTAGGACAGTGATTATATTAGGGGTACACTGAGTGGTTAAAACATGGTAAACATTAGTTAAATCATCAAGCTTTTCCTATATCTAGCATTTGCTAACATTTTTGGTGAAAACCCAGATTGGATTTTAAACTCCTTTTTGGTGAAAACACAGATTGATTTCAACAGAGATGTTACTGCACTCAGTAATAGCGCATGTGGTAATTTTGACTCTCAGAAAACCATCTACGTGTTGTAGTATTTCAATTATATGTGTTTTAGTTTTTTGGCCACCTGCTGCTTTGATGCTTGATGTAGTATCTTCAAATTATGGCATTGAAAGATGATAGGAGCAAAGAAACCAGTTTTTATAAGCAGTATCTTAGAAGTTGAACCCCATCTTAGATCCTGAAAGATGAGGAATGGCCTCAGCTGTGGGAAAACTGGAATGTAGAAAAACAGTTAAGCCAGTATCTGGTTACAGGAATTTTCTATCTTACTACTGCTCATTTTTAAAGGGTGCCATTTTAGGGGGTGTGAAGAGCAGAAGGAATTCCCTTATTCTCTCAGCTTCCAATACTACGATCTGTACCATCTGTATTAAATGACTCTGTTTACCCAATGGAGCAATAGAGTTTGTTAGATTAGCCTTTGTGAGATAAACGATTAGTTAGAATTCTCCAGTTTAACTAACATGAAATTCCCACTATCCTGCCAATCCTTAGACTTCGTTGGAGTGTTGACAGAATGTTCACTACAATCACTGCAGAGTGACACACAACACCCAATCAATGGTTCTCTTCTTCTCTCTTTTCTTTCTTCTGTAATATATTCTTTCATTTTTTTTGGTCATTGCCGAATAAATGCCTTTTCTTTTTACTTTTTCCAGTTATATTAAAAAAGGTGATGGAATTATTTACAGAAGACTTTTTCATTGTGGTTTCAGCCATGACATTTGATTTACTTCATTACTCATGCTGCAGACACAAGGAGATATGATTGCAAATACTAAGTATTCACTGCTGCAATACCATAATAAGATACATTTTTAAAATTATGTTTTTCTATGAAAAATGAGTAGATACAGTAAAATTAGAATTACAGTAAAATTCGCTTACAGTAAAATTAGAATTTATGGAAAATAAAATACAGACCTAATCTCACCATCCAAATATAACCACTGATAATTCCAATGGTATTTCCTTCCGAAATTCTTTAATTTGCAAATAGATCTAAAGACAAATAGATAAATGCCTATATACAGAAATATTTACACATTTTATTTCTACCTATCCATGTGTCTAATTCTGCACATATTCCACACCTGCTTTGTAATTATCATTTTTAAAAAAATTTATTTATTTGACAGAAAGAACACAAGCAAGGGGAGTGGCAGGCAGAGGGAGAGGAAGAAGCAGGCTCCCTGCTGAGCAGGGACCCTGACTCAGGGCTCGATCCCAGAACCCTGGGATCATGATCTGAGCAGAGGGCAAATGTTTAACTGACTGAGCCATCCAGGCACCCCTGTAATCGTCATTTTCTACTGAATATTTTGGACATTTTGATAAAATCTTTGGCCAATTTATTGCTTAAATCATGTAGACTGGTTCTGCTGTTGGGTCTAAAAAATGTAGGCATAAGCTGCTTCGAGAGTGCACATAGAGTAGAATTTAAAATTTTTATGTAAGATTAAAAACAAAAAATATTTACACCTATCCTTAATTTTATTTTTGGTCTTAGGAATTGGAATATAAAATTATAAGTCAATGCAGAATATTTACTAATTCTCTTGAAATTTGAAGATAAGCTTGTTTTTCTTTAAAGAAACTTATTATAATTGCTTTGAAATTTTAAGTTGTATATAAATCTGAAAGGGAGAAATTTATGTTTCAATTTTGGAATAAGATGCCTTTATCTTAATAATCTGATCCACAGGAAAGTATCTTCTAGTGTTGGTGGTGACATAACTTGGCTTTTGAGCTAGTCTTTATTTGTGATTTTTAGAGATCTTTTTGTCTATTAGATTTGGTATTTTTAGGAACATTTACAATATTTCAGAAAAACCGATTTAGTTAGTCATGTGTACCTCATGTTAACATTTTTGATGTTTTTATTGTTTAAGACAGGATTGTTGTAACCCTTTTATGACATGTAAACGTTCATGTATATAATAATACTACAATAATTTAAGTTAGAAATACTGCACATTTTTTAGGACTCTGACTCTTTAACATTACATGTAGAAAATAAATGAAATGATATTATAAGCCTATTTCCCTGAATAGGTGAGGCTACAATGGATTGTCAAATTGAATCTAACCTCATTTTAAGGGTTATAGTTAATACTCAAGTCAAAGCTTAGTGGGATTTGAAGAATTTCATATTCAAGTTTCCAACATTTCCTTTTACAAAATAAGGATCTTGATAAGTCAACTGCGGAACAAAGAAATCCAGCAAGACAGACGTATAGTATGAACTCTTTGGGAGATGACTGAAAAATAATTTTGACCTTTTTGACCCTTAATTTCTTGAAAAATTTGGAATAACAAAATTTTCTCTTTTCTAACTTAATAGCTTTGAAGGTTATAAGTTAAAATATGCTATTTTCAAGTATATCGGGTAATATTCTTGCACGGTATTTTCATGCGTGTAAAGTTAGGAATAGATAAATTACAACTTTTGACGAAGACAAAGAGTAAAGATGTTAGCTCAACAGGTCACTTAAAAATGAGCTGTTCAGACAGTTGTTCGAGTCGTATGGCTTTGTGAAAAATCTTTCTTCAAATTTGGAAGGGAGAAGGTACACAAAAAATAAGTACTTTTTGGTGAATCACACTCAATAATAGAATTCTGAAGCACAATAACACGATACCATACTAAATAAAAAACACTACCCTAAAGATATTTTGTAGAGTTTATATATTTAAGTATATCAATTTAACCGTTTGGGCCACTAAATGACCCTAATGTGATGATATTTCAAATATTCATTATGTTATATGCCATTGGAAAGATACTACTAAAATGAATAAAGTGTAGGGTTTTCTTGCTCATATTCAGCAGTAACTTAAATTTTGCCTCATGAGCCCGGTAGAGGATGCACAGGAAACAGTTTCCACCCTGGAACAGTGTCCGTAAAAGAACAACATCATGAAGCAGAATTGATGTGCAAGTAACTGGTACAGCGATGTCGGGGAGGCAGTAAAGGGACATAATTACTGTTCCTATACTGCGTGGAACAGAAAGCCCCACTCTGGGTGAGTGTCCCTTTATCTGCCAGGTAAGCTACTCTCAAAGAGGGAAAGAAGTTCCTCTGACAAGCTATATATTATTTGCCTCCTGTCTTCCACTGAATGAGATTGTGTCCTAGTGGAGAACAGATGTAATTTAGAAGCAAACACTCCTGAGTTCAAACCACTGTTCTCCTAATTAATACAATCTATGATCTTGGGCAAAAAATTTGCCTCATCTTCAGTTTTCTCAACAATTATTTCATGCTTCTTTCTCCTGTAAAGATTAAATTAGATAATTTATGAAAATACAATAGATAATCCTAACAGATATTTACTCAATAGGTAAGCTCCCATAGGTATTTCATATCAAGACTGGTATTACATTACTCCTGAGTTTCTGCTCATGTAGCTGAGGCAAAGGAAGAATTATTTGTTCTTGTGGTTTTTTGGATCAGATCAGACACATGTTTTCCCAGAGTTTGGAAGGATTTTCCTTCAGTGGTCTAGAATTCAGTGTCCTATCTATGTTCAATATTTCTAAGTAGATTGCATTGTTCTGGTACCACTGTCTTACTGACTCATAGAGCTAAGGGTTTACTCATGAGGATTCTAAACAGAGCAAGCCGTGCGTTTTATCAGCAAGCTATTCCCTTGATATGTGTTCCTATGTAATGCATGGTTTATGCTTAAAGTATCCCTAGTAGAAATGTTTGCCTAATAGTAAAAATAAGGGTCCACGTTTATGCTGTTTTGAGTTAGATAATTTGATCTGCAATCCACTCATATAAGTATAATTAGTGTACTGAGTATTATTACCCCCATTTACTAGATAATTCAACAAAGTCATGGGTTAACTAAAATGTTTACACAAACTGTAATTGGGGGAACCAGGATTCAAATGTAAATTTTCCACTCCAAATACTGTGTTGTTTCCATTACGCTTCACTTACTCATTATGCTATCACTTCTTGAGTGATCAAACAACTATTTATTAAGAACGAGCTATGCAATCAGTAATATACTATGCTTGGAAACACAGAGGTGAACAAAGCAGATCAATTCCCATGGTCACAGAAGTTAGAGTCTTGTAACTCAAGGTAATAGAGGTATATTAATTGCCTGGGAAACAAAGGTTGTTTTACCAGGCCTCAAATCCATAGCAATTCTTCAGGAAAAACAGAATTGCTAGAACCTCCAACTTCATGTTTACATCGATTTATGTCGAAGTAGCCATATCTAATGTATTCTTGAGGCATGTTATGTTTTCCTTTCTATGATGACATTGAGAGGTCCCCTTCCCCACTGTTATAGTGGTGGTATGATCCATATTTTGTTCAAGACCTTCCGTAGTAAGAGATTTGAATCTTGTCTTTCTATCTATCATATCTGTCTGTGGGCAACACATACTTTCTAACCATTTCCAAGACAGTATGCTTTGATCAAGAGCTTATGAATGTGATTTCCCCTTCCAGTGTGGTCACATAAGTGCCTGATGGGTCCAAATGTCCTTGCAAATAACAACCTAGACACTCTGAACAAAATTCAAAAAACAAAAATATAACCAGAAGACCCCAGAGAGTGAATGAAAATAGGCAGCTTCTGTTAAAGGCCTGGAAAGAACAAAAAGGCTGAGTAAAAGAGAATTCACCTTTTATGCCAGGGTTTGAGCTAGGACCACAGTCTTCTGTCTTCAGGCTTGGACTTGTGATGGCTCTTCTGGTTCTCAAGCTTTCAGACTTGGACAGGAGCTATACTATTTGCTTTCCTGGGTCTCCAGCTTGCCAACCACAGATCTTAGGATTTCTTAGCCTCCATAACATTGTGAGCCAAGTCTTCATATTAAATGTCTATGTGTGTGTGTGTGTGTGTGTGTGTGTGTATTTATATATGGATAACTATCTACAACTGTATCTGTATAACTATATCTTGGGGCGCCTAGATGGCACAGTCGTTAAGCGTCTGCCTTCAGCTCAGGGCGTGATCCCGGCGTTATGGGATCGAGCCCCATGTCAGGCTCCACCGCTGGGAGCTTGCTTCTTCTTCTCCCACTCCCCCTGCTTGTGTTCCTTCTCTCACTGGCTGTCTCTCTCTCTGTCAAATAAATAAATAAAATCTTAAAAAAAAACTATATCTTTACCTAATCTCTTTTTGTCTCTCTCTCTCCTATTGGTTCCGGTGAAGCCACACTAATGGAAGTTTGATCTTGTGTCAAGAGAAGTGCATGCACCTGAATTGATACAGTTGATAAGGTGTCACTTCAGAAATTTGTTTTCATAATATAATTAGTTTCATCTTATTGGAGACTTTTTAATATTCAACTAAATATCACAAATGACTATTCTCTCATGCTTGTAAACCCAGTTTGTTTATATACCATCAAGATTGCATGGAGCCTAACTGTCCAATTTCGTCCTAATTTTCTTTGCAAAGGGGATATGTGGTAAATAAATTTTTGGCAAATAGGGACATGTTTTATTAGTATGAAGGAGAGGTGGCAATATTCCTTATGTTTACATCCTTGTGATAAAATAAGATAAAAAAATAAGATAAAATATTTTACCTAAGATAAAAACTATTTCCTCAAATTGTTAACTTTCATTATATTAATAATTTACTGTGAATTCTTAAAATTCATAATATGAGTTTTCTGAAGTCATCTCAGCATTTTAAGGCTCCATGACAGTCAGCAATTTACGTTCAGAACAATTTACCTAGGTAGTCCTTCATTTCTTATTTAGGCGGCTAAATGTGTCTTTTTTTCTTTGCCTGTACAAAAGTTGGCTTTTTCATATGTAAAAGGAAAAAAAAAAGATGGCATTCGGTAACAAAAACATCTTAGCATGTGTTCAAGCATCTTCACTAAAATATCACTTCTATGACAAAAATTTAACTCACTCTTAAGATGATAAAATCAGAGAACATGTGAACTTGCTCAACAGCTACCATCTCTTGTCTGTGAAGTAACAACGTGAAACATTTTGTATTTCAGTTTGTTAGAGAAATGAAGATTAAATTCTAGAACTGAGGGAGTACATCAAAAGTATATTTTCTTTTTCTTAAAAAGATTTATTTATTTATTTGACAGAGAGAGAGACAGCCAGTGAGAGAGGGAACACAAGCAGGGGGAGTGGGAGAGGAAGAAGCAGACTCCCAGCAGAGGAGCCAATGCAGGGCTTGATCCCAGGACTCTGGGATCACGCCCTGAGCCGAACGCAGGCACTTAATGACTGAAAAACCCAGGTGCTCCTCAAAAGTATATTTTCTTAGTATTCTTTTTTTTAAAGATTTTATTTATTTATTTGAGAGAGAGAGAAAGAGCACAAGCGTGAGCAGGGGGAGGGGCAGAGGGAGAAGCAGACTCCCCGCTGAGCAGGGAGCTGGATGCAGGCATAGATCCCAGAATCCTGGAATCATGACCCAAGCGGAAGGCAGACGCTTAACTCACTCAGCCACTCAGGTGCCCCAATTTTCTTAGTATTCTTAAAACTTAGTGCTAGAAATCTTTGTATCTAAAAAATTAAAAAATGAATGTTTATGTATTCTCATGTATGTAAGAAAAAACCTGCACCTAATCTCTAAAAAATAACAGTATTTATTACTCACAGTACTTAGTTTTAAAAAAGATTTTCTTATGTTATCTGAGTTGATACCCACAACAATTCAATTAGGTAGATAACACAGATGCAATTATGAAGACATTGATCCTCAGAGAAATGATAAATAATAATAAATGACTTATTATAAAATTGAGTTTAGAATCAGAACCTAAAGATATTATTGTTCCTGAATTTGGTTTGTCCTTACCCAAAAACATTTTTGGAGAGGGGGGAAGAGCTTATGAAAATTTAAAAAAATTATTTGCACACTGAGACTAATAATAAAACTTGAATTGATTTTGTAATACTCTTCATTAACTAATTCAATGACTAATACTCCCAATGAAATTAGATAGGTGTGATCTTTGTCATCAAACTTTCAAAAGAGCGAATTCATTAGTAATTAAACCATGACATGAAATTAATTTTAAATACCTATGTCTTGCGTAGAAGAACTACCTCACCAATAGTAATTTTTTTGTTGTTGTTTTAAGTTTTGAAAATGTAACAGTAGGAATTTAAATAAAATGCTTTTGTGTGTCATAAATCCTTTCAGTGATAGAGTAAACTTGGCTTCTTATCCAGTTTTGCAACGGACAATTTTCTTTGTGGTAATCAAGTGACTCGTTAGAACGTCATTTCCATCCAATAGGAGATTTTTCTTTCTGTCTCCCAAATATTGTTTGGGTCTAGTTTATGGATTAGTCTTTGCAGCCTCCATTTGCAGAACGGTTTAGTCAATGATCTAGCCTGAAAACATATCCTGAAATTTTACAAAATAGTATTTTAAGTTTCACTTTAATATTCACAATATTTAGACCACTGATCTGTAAGCAAGAGAGAGTGTTATTTGATAGTTTGTACCATAGTTCCATCAGAGTGGTAGCAGACAAGACCTTCAGGGAATCACTTAAACTCTCTGCCTCTATCTTTTTTGTAAAATGACAATAACTACCTCATTAGCTTATTTTAAGGATTAAATGTTCTCTTCTAAGGAAAGCACTTGGACCAAAACCTGTTCACAGTAAGTGCGAAGTATTACTGTAAGTTGCTGTTGTTGAGACATTCATAGCCTGACATTTAGTTTCTCACCTCTTCCTCTGACCCTCCTGACCCACTATCCACAAAACAGCAACACCTTAGTTAACTGAGAGAGCAGTGAAGGACCATACAAATAAACCAAAACTTTCAGTAAATAGTGCATTAACTTCTTTTTCTCCCCCACTGGAATTACAGTGGAATATACCTTTTCTATAAAGATTTAAGCACCTAAAAATAACTTAGGAGGTATCCAGCAAATTTATCTAACTTAAACTTTTCCTCCCAACGCTTCACATTTGTATAAAGTAATTTATTTATAACTATTTTTGAAAGTATTACAAATATTTATCCTAATTAATATATAAGATGAGCAATATAAGATACAGAAATATTTCTGAAAAGCAATGGAAAATTGGAAAGGGTTTGAATGGTCACTTTCAGAGAGAAATTGCTAAAACCATAAATGCAAGTTTCTTTCTGTATCTCCTAGGGGACAGAATAAACCTAGGTGGAGGTTCAGTGTTATTTTCTTAGTTGAAATCTATAATTTCTATACAGATTAAAATGTAGAATACCAACACTTTTGGAAATGAAAGACGTATTAGTTAAAAGACTTGACACTTTAAAAAAAATTTTTATTTAAATTCAAATAATTAACATATAACGTATTCTTAGTTTCAGAGGTAGACGTCAGTGATTCATCAGTCTTGTATAATATCCAGTGCTCTTTACATCAGGCGGCCTCCTTACTGTCCATCACCCAGTTACCCAATTCCCCTACCCCTCTCCCCTCCCAACCCTCAGTTTGTTTCCTATAGTTAGAATCTCTTATGATTGGTCTCCTTCTCTGATTTCATCTTATTTTTTCCTCTCCTCCCCTATGATCATCTGTTTTGTTTCTTAAATTCCACATATGAGTGAGATCATATGATAATTGTCTTTCTTTGATTGCCTTATTTCACTTAGCATAATACCCTCTACCTCCATCCATGTCGTTGTAAATGGCAAGATTTCATTTTTTGTGATGGCTGGATAATATTCCATTGTGTGTGTGTGTATATATGTGTGTGTGTGTGTGTGTGTGTGTGTGTGTGTGTGTGTATCATATCTTCTTTATCCATTCATCAGTTGATGGACATCTGGGCTCTTTCCATAGTTTGGATACTGTGGACATTGCTGCTATAAACATTGGAGTGCAGGGGCCCCTTTGGATCATTATATTTGTATCTTTGGGGTAAATAGTTAGTAGTGCAATTGCTGGGTTATAGGGTAGCTATTTTCAACTTTTTGAGGAACCTCCATACTGTTTTCCAGAGTGGCTGTACCAGCTTGCATTCCCACCAACAGTGTAAGTAGGTTTCCCTTTCTCTGCTTCCTTGTTACTCTCTGTAGTTTCCTGACTTGTTAATTTTAGCCATTCTGACTATCTCATTGTGGTTTTGATTTGTATTTCCCTGATGCTGAATGATGTTGAGAATTTTTTCATGTGTCTTTTGGGCATTTGTATGTCTTCTTTGGAGAAACATCTGTTCATGTCCTCTAGACTTGACACTTTAATTCTACAAATGCTTTTAGGACTTTTCAGACAGTATTGGTTTTCCATAGTGTGGTTATAGTGACTGTGTTCACTGTGGTATTGAATCCTAATAGATATGAGGGCCAGCCACCCTAAGCTGTATTTTCTTTGCTCCTCATTTTCCACATCACCCTAAGAGTTAGTGTTATTTTGCATATAGGCTAATCTAATTTACAGGATGACATAAGTTCTAGTCTATTTTAGGCAATTGCTTAGTTTGAATAAGCCTGTCATCATTTTCAAGTCACAATTTCTTTATTGGTGAAATGGGGTAACTGTGACTTGTCACTCTCAGGATTATGGTAAGAATGAAATTATGTGGTATGTGTGATATACTTGGGAAGCAGTGCTGTTATTTCAACTGTCTTGTTAACTATAGAATTATTTAAATGAAGAATTTATAGAGATAGTACTCATTCTTTTTCCATTTGACCACATTGTAACTGCCTCATTATAAAAATAATAAAGGTATTTCTAGAGAAATAAAATTTAGTATTTAAGTAATGATAACTACTCTATAGGACATTCTCCAACACAATGAATATACATTCAGACCTTCCTCACACCCAACCAGGTTTCCTAAAAGGGTTTAAGGGTCAGGGAGCAACTCTGCTATGCCAGTTTCTGCTGCCATCTCCTGCTGCTCTACCACAGGTGTTCTGTGCTCCAATTATCCCCAAACAAGCTGCTCTCCTTCTTACTTCCTATCTTTAACATATTGTTTGCTTTGCCTAAAACATTCCATTTTCCCTCTGCTCCTAGTGAACTTCTATTCATCCTTCAAAACTCAGTCCATAGTTACTTCATCCATCAAGTTATTTCTGACTTTCCCAGGTAGTTAAGCACTTCTTTTCCATATATATCATAAGTCTATCATAGCTGGTAGTTGTTGAGAGGTTAAGAGAGTGAAGGCTCTGGTTAAAACCCTAGAGCTCTACCACTTACTAGATATACGAACGTGAACAAGTAAATACTCATCTGTCAACTGGGGCTAATAATGCACTTTGTTAACTGGGCTATTTAATGGATTAAATAAGTAAAACTCTTAGAACAATGTCACAGTGTCTGGCACTTATTATTCACTCAGTTAATGTTGGATTTTATAATTATTCATTTTTTTAAATGTCTGAACATTGTGTCTAAGACAAAGTAGGTTTCTAATAACAATTTGAATGAATAAATAAGTAATTATAATGTCTGCCCATATGAAAAAATCCACAGGTAACCCTTAATATATCATTGTCATACTTGTGAAAAATGGTAAACTATATATTAAGATGTAAAATTATTAAATGCATGAAAAACAATATTTTTGTGAGAATCAGAGAGACACATTAAATAAGAAGAAAACAATTCCACCTAAACTCATACATTTTTTATTTGGGCAATAAACAAGACAACAAAGTGGAATGGAAAATGACATTTATTTAGGCTTCTAAAGGATTTGGCAATTCACAACAAAACCATAAAAAACCAACAAACAAAAATAACTAAGTTATGACTTGCGTTGTTTTTAAGTCAATATTTGGTCATGGAAACAGATATTTTCCTTCAATTATATTTATAATTATAATGTACTTCTCCATCCTAAATCTTGAGTGTTTTTCTAGCATATTCCAAAACATTTGTGAAGTTTATATGGGAAAATATGCAGGTGACAAAAATATTTGAAAACAGATGAGTGGGTGACTTATACTGCTAGATCTTATCACAATTTAAAATAGAGTAGCCAAAACATATAAAATCCCTAACATTGATAAATTGGTATTTCCAAGCACTAAGGTAACATGGATTATTAAATGAATGATCCTAGATGATTTAGCTAACTACATAGTTAGAAAATTAAAGATGGCTCCTACTATATTCTAAAATAAATTGGAGGCAAATAAAGACTAAAATGTAAAGGAAGAAATAAAAGAACTAGAAGAAAAATAGAGATGAGTTTGTATCTGATCATAGAGTGAAGAAGGTTTTTCTTGGTATAAAAGTGAAAGGAAAAAACCCCAATTCCTAAAATTAATCGTTTGAAACATGAAAATTAAAAACAACTTTAATGATAATATACCCAGTAGTCAAGGCCACTGACTTTGAGATAGGCACAACCAGATTTAAAAAACAGCTTTGCCATTTATTAGGTATGATCTTGGGCAAGGTATTTAATTTCCTTAACTCTCAATTTTCTGATCTGTAAAATAATCACAATAATAATAATAGTAATAACAACAATAACATTAACTTACACGGTAACTACCACATAATGGTTTTTGTAAGGAATAAATAAAATAATATTCATGAAGCACTTAGCCTAAACAATGAAAGCAAATGGAAAAAAAAGGGAGATAGTTAGATGGCATACAAAGATTTAACAGCATTAATATTAAAAGATTTCTTACACATTTACATGAAAAAGATGAATCAAGAAAAGACCATGAACATGTAATTCACACAATAAACAATAGATAACAGAACCAGAGCTAGAGATTGAGGTTACCTCTGATTGTTAGGAATAGGAGTGATTTTTTTTGTTTTGTTTTACAATTTAAAAGAAATAGTTTTTTGTTGTTGTTTTGTTTTAGATTCAAAAAAAAAAAAGGAGCTAGGAAATTATTTATTTAATTTACAGAAAGAGAAATGTCTCAAATGAGTATGTTGACAAGTTTCCCAGGGTCTGCTCTTTCTTTACTATCTAAATTAAAGGTTTGATCCCCTGTCTTGCATGCCTTCAGGAAATCAAATACTTGACAGTATGTCTGAAGATTCCTAGAATGTTCGTACATGTCCTGGTTTTTGTTTATTGTCTTTTATCCTGAGATACTTTCCTGAAATATCTCTCAGCACCTTGTAAGTGCTTGTCCTTGTCCTGCTTCAATCACCCTGAGAAGACAAAGCGATACAAAGGGGAGAAGGGAAGAAGATTGAAATAATTAATTGCTGAGTCTTTGATGAAGATATGAGCACACTATTCTCATTAGTGTATTAAAAACAGTCCCCCACATGAAGTACACATATATGATGATAAAAAAATTTCATTTCTTAGAATGTGCTATATTAAGGTATTTGTCATCAATGTGATTTACCTTTCTGAATCTGAGTTTAGGGACATATTTTAAAGGAAGACATGATGAGATTAGTCTGCAATAATCCAGACTACTATTTCAGATAGATTGTTGTCCCTTATTTGTCTGTGCTTCTGCCTTTTTCCTCTTCTTCTTTTTCTTCTTCTTCTTCTTCTTTTTTTTTTTTTATTGCTGTCATCCCATGACCTTTAGCTGGGAGACATATATAAAGATTGCATGCTAATCTTTCAACTGATTCCTTTCACTGTTATTGGTAAGTTTTATACATACGGTTCTTATTGTCCTTGTAGAAGGGAGAGGTAAAATCAATTTCCTCTTTAACATATTGATAAACAACTCCAGATATAAGAGGTAGGGAGGAGAAACTAGATTTACCTCTGTGTGACCTACATAGGAATGCTGGAAAAAATTAATTCCAGAATATTATGTCAACATTCCTTGAAGTTGTGGATATGATTTACATAGTAGGTCTTCTCCA
Source organism: Ursus maritimus (assembly GCF_017311325.1). Classification (NCBI taxonomy): domain Eukaryota; kingdom Metazoa; phylum Chordata; class Mammalia; order Carnivora; family Ursidae; genus Ursus; species Ursus maritimus. Next base: position 6,480,914 of record NW_024423453.1, read on the forward strand.
GCCACCCAGCTACTTTCATCTTGATACTGTAAATTGCTTTCATTTTCCCCCTCCGATCTGTGTGCTTGAGGGATTGTTGTGATAAATTATGGAGGAACAGAACTGAAAATGTGTGTAGATTGTCTAAGAAATTGAGTGCAGTCAGCCTTAAAAGTGGTGGATGATGTGCGAAAGCAGCTAGCTCACCCTGGCCATGTCCCATATGTCGTCAATGAACAGCTGCTTTTAACTTTGCCTTTTGCCCAGAGCATGAGAGCTGCTGGATTTATTGAATTAATAACCACTCCATTATGTGTGTTTTGTTTTCCTGTGACCGTGAAATCTGGCTATAAAGTTAGGAAAGTGTAAGACAGGTCTCCTTAACAAACAAGGCGGTATCTATATTTTTTTTTTTGGTCATTATTTAATACTTAATCTTTTGGGTAGAAAATAATAGGGAAATCCTTTCAAATCTGGAATAGAATGTTCCTAGCAATATTGGGTTAAAAAGGCATTTTATGGGTTACATAGATAGATAGAAACTGGCTTTCACTATGATTTGTAGTCCGAAGCACAGCTACTGACTGCAATGTGTTCGTGATTGAATAGGGTTTTTTTTTTTTTAACCTGTATTTTCTTTTTTTTTTTTTTGAAGACAGAACATTATATGTATTTTCTCCTAGATGAACATCTGAATAGTTTCTGCAGGAAATGAGGGCAAAATAGAACACTATCTTCCTTTTACAACCTAGGTCATTTCCTGAGAAGTTTTGAATTCAGCACGAAAGGCAGGATTTTAGCAGGGGAGGAATGCAGCACATGTGGAAAAGGTTGTCCTGGCGACCTTTGCTTCTTTTGACCAAGAAGGTGCGAGATAAGTCTTCTATCAAAAAGTTTCAGTCAGGGCCATTTTGATTAATGGTGGTTTTTTTTTTTTTTTCCTTTCTTCCTTTCTTCTCCTTCTCCTTTTTGCGTGTGTATGTGTGCTTTTTTTTTTTTTTTTTTTTTTTAGATCAGGCCAACTCACTATTGTTCATGTTCTCTCCCTTCCAGAACAATTTTATAAAAAAATACAGAAGGTAAATGGACACTCTTTGTCAGCTGTGCTTCAGCTCCTGGTTACTTCCCTGTTCTCACTAGCAAGTATCAGAAATAGTTGCCTTTTGAAGACCTACAAAATCATAGCCTTGAAATTTTTTTCTTAAAAGGAAAAGTAATAAAGATAGCCAAGTTTATTGCTAGAAACAGCCTAAAAGATTACCTGTTTTAAGCCTTCATTTTAATATGGGGAAACTGAGGCTCAGAAAAGAATTTTTGATTTGCTTAAACCTATACAAATGATTATAACACATTTGCACTGATTCCTAATTCAGGGTTTTTCTAACACAAGACTAAGGAGAAGGGCCTGTATTTTTTTTAAGAAATTGAATCTTCTCTTTGTTTATAATACAATTATCTCAAACTACTAAACAATAAAGTAAGACTTCTCTGCGTACTCTTTTAAAATCATATATTTTTTTAAAAGCTGGGACACAAAACTCTGGTGTATTAAAAGTGAGTGGTTATAACAATGCTTTGCAAAAACTATGACCCTGAAATGCCTTCTGAATCAGTTGAGTAAAGTTAAATTTTGTTTAGCATACTATCTTTTACTTTATTATCTTTCTAACCTGGGTAATGTGAAATAATTACTTAGGTCTACTGAGAGCCAGGCACTGCACTGAGTGCTGCCAGCCTTCTAAACAACCCTCAGTAACAGGTATTACAGTGCCCATGTTACAAACTAGAAAAATGAGAATTATATTTTAGCAATTCAAAGTCCTAAAAGTAAGTGATTGCACTGGGATTCATAATCTGGTCTATTTTGATTCAAAGTTCAAGCTGTTTCCATTTTATCAGATTACTTGCATTTATGTAAAACAAGTATTAAATAAATTAATACTCACATTCAAAATAAACAGTAAAACAGTGAATCTGTTGCATTTGCCTTTAAGATATTACTTGAAGAAAAACTGAGTCTCCTTCCATGGTACCCACCCTTCACCAAACCGGCTCACAGACACTCAGATAGACAGACTCACTCAGTCACCCAAGTTAGTATGTAAAATCAACTGCTGAGTGCCTGAAAATTGCCTATATTATTGGTAAAAATTCAGGAATGGGTAGTGCTTTTATTTCATAATTTTATTGTAATTTCTGGGGCAACTTAAATGGATGAAAATATTGCTGAAATAGATTTTTAAATCTACTAATGTATATGATAAATCATAAAAAGTAGATTTAATGTCACAAGTACTGGCTTCCAGAATCAAAATACTTATTGGTGATTACCCATGCAAAAATATGAGAAAACACAGAATTGGGAATTTGTTCTGTTAATATGAAGATTGTTCGTTAAATTAGAATGGCATTTTGGGTCATTGTTTCTAAGTTTAACATGAAAATGAAATAAATTATTTACAGTGGGGCAGGGGCTTATATGGGGAAACCTAGAAGTTATTTGTGGATAGACTGATTATATGTTTGCCTATGGCAGTGCTAGTTAAATTTGTTCAGGAACTCACAGATCTCCTCTCACTCTCAGTGGTCCTGGTTTGGCTGCTATTATGTGGTCACCCGAGGAAGAAAGCACCATGGCCCCACATGCCTTGAGGAAAGGTGAACAGAATAAGTTCTAAGATGTTTTCACTCTTTCAGAGGAAATTTTGAAAAGCATACTTTGTTTTCCATGTATATTAATATTTGCAATTATTAATAATCTTGAAGTCCTTCATATAATAATTTCCTTATATTCCAAAGAACCTGCTGTTTATTCAAATAATTTTACTCTTATTGCTTACAAGTGGCCTGGTAAAAACAGCAATAATGGAAACATTGCCATCAATGAAACTAAATGTGGTCTTGTCTCCAACTCTTATCTAAGAGAACAAAAAGAAAGGATCTAACTCATTGGCCCATGTATCAGAGAGTTATTTTCTCACCAACCTCTTGTAAGACAAATCCTTCTCCTGACCCCTTGCAGCAAAAACCAATACTTCCCCAAACAAAACCCCTGCCTCTAAACCATTATGCCCGTTTTACATTAAAAATATCTTGGACTATGCTGCATTTTAAAAATTCAGTTGATTCGTTTTAGAAAAAATATACATATTTTTTACTCTGTGGTTAAGATGAAGCCTTAAGTTTCGATTCATCTTCATCTAAACTTATCCCTATATAGATGAGAACTGCTGACCGCGAGTGACCTTGCTGTTGGGGGTGACACTATAATCTCATGCGCATTTTGATATCTGACATCTAAGGACAGTTTCTGAGGAGCCATTCCTTGTAGATGCAACCCTGGGATTTTTTTACTGAGACTGTGGTGGTGGTTAGTAAGGAAATCTTGGATTGATAGGGTAACAAATGAAAAGAGAGCAGCTCCCTGCTTCCTAGTGCAGAGCCTAATCCTTGCTATTCCTGGGGATAGGAGGTGATGTGTTTGTTAGAACAGAGAGCAAAGACCAGTGTACCAAAAACTCACGGACCAGCCGATCTGCCTATTAGAGAAATGTAAGAAAAAGTTTACTTTCTGTGCAAGCCCTCTGACCTTTGACCCTTGCTAAGCTACCCATAAACACCTACATGGGTGTCACTGCCTTTAGAAACCCCTATCCTACCTCTCAGTAAGCTTTAAGTTATTTTATTTATTTAATTAACTTTGTAAGTGAATCAATTAAATGGGCTCACTTAGGCAATTGGGCTTGTCCGTAACTCTGGGATTTTATTTTGATTTTAGGTATGGCGTCAGATTAAATGGGATCCTCGCTGAAGCTCTCGAGCTGCTTCTGTGGACGTCCACAAAACTGGACGAAGACCTGCTTTACAAGCAACATATGGACGAGAGGAGGAGGCAGTGTTCCCCCGAAGAAGCTCCATTCTGGAAGAGCAAATATTCAGCTTTCAGCTGGTAGAGTTTGGGTTGTGCTCTAAATAAACGGGGCGCTGTCACAGTGTAGACACAATGGGAAGGTTCTCTGTTCCTAAATCAACAGACTTGCTGCCGTGTTCTGCAGCGAATTTCCTGGGTGGTCTTTAAGAATTGCCCCGGGAGGCAGGCACTGTCCTAGTCTAATCCGGATGTTACAGAGGTATGTAAAATGGCATGTCTTGCAAGTTTAGTTTATGTGTTGTCTAGTCCTTCACGTGGAAAGAGACATTCCTTTAAGTGTTTTTGGAACCTCTGCGGAATGAATGGGCTAGAAAAGCTTCACTAACGTTGGTTTTCTTACTAAAAGCGCTGAAATGAGACCTGGCACTTCCGTTGAAATATGAAAATAGTACACAGCGATTGACGACCTTTTAGAATTAAAGTTCAGGTTTTAAATTTGGATGTTGAATCTGTGCCTGACTTTTATTCTACCTTGAAGTTTTGTTTGTTTTTGCATCCCACAATCATGCTTGTCAGTTGAAAATTAATTTTAATGTTTGATGTTTTTTAATGAGGGAGACGATAAAGGAGCATTTGGTGCACAATATGTATCGCCCATCACCGCCGGCCGTCCGTGCAGCGATGCGCTAGATACATAAAATCATGAGATTAATATTAACCTTTCCTGTTGCTGGGAAGAAATACTATGAGGAGATACCTCTGAGACAGAGTTTTGGAGCCAAACGAGATCCCCTCCCAGTCGGAACCCCCAGTAAGGGGACGGACAGCACCTAGAAATACATACACTGATGCGCCACTCCAGCACCTGTCTTGCTAATGACCCCGAAGGAAACTGCTGCTGTTAGCCCAGTAAATCAACGTGGCATCTCCCTTAAGAGGTAACTGGAAGGGAAGCTGTCCAAACCATGCATTCCATTCCTTACTGGGCCACCTGGAATTTAAAGCGAAAACACTGGCTCTTACTTCAAATGCATAAAGAGCCTACCTCCCCGGCATGACCTTTCACTCATTTTAGAGAATTAAATAGAGCTTACCAAAGGGTAACCTTCTCTCTTTTTCATGCACCTGCACACATCCCAAACTAAGAGTGCGGAAACTAAATGATCCTTGAGAGCTGGGAAACAGTGATGACCTTTTGTGAGTAAGTCTTCCTGGAAAACATCTGGGAGGAAAGGTCTCGATAATATTAGAATCAATGTCAAAAGAGCTGATAATTTGAGAAAACATTTAAAGATTCAGGATTTATTTCAAATGGAATCTCAAACTCCCGGGAAAGGCAGAACTTGCTGAAATTAAATGAACAACGAAATGTATTCTTGCCTTGAGCCATATGGCTGGGGTGGAAAAACCCATGCAAAGTAATTATGTGAGGGTTACAAAGAGGAATATTCTAATCATCTCTCCCAACCAGTTATTTTCGGTAAGAAATCCTGTCAGAGTGTGCCGCTTCCAATTATTCAAATAAGAAATCCAGTGTAAATGGTTTTACTCCTCTCTAGTCAAATGAACGTGGTGTGGATGTCCCGTGGATACAGACACTCAGTTATCTTTCTTGTTGACACGCATAAGAAAATGCCGGCTGGGCACACATGATTTATTCTTTATATCTGGAGCTGTGCTGTAATCATTCACCCCTTTTCAAGTCTAGTTTGGCAACTTTATCTCGCTTGCAGTTTGCATTTTTTGAAAGTGAAAATATATTCTGCAGCTTTCGATGTGTTGATTGGTAGGAAGGTAAAGACAGCCGCACACAGTCTCTGGAGATGGGCTCAGGGGCTAAATGAAGACCTCTAGTGCTTTCTTGTTAGCCAAGATAGATCTGCATCCCGACGAACCCAACTAGTCAATAGCAGAGGCTCTCAACGCATGTTCTCAGAAGCCACAAATCAGTTTTCCCTGGGACTTAGTTATCGGCATATTGTGCCGTAGGCCATGCCCTGCTGCTGCTTGCCCGACTGTAATTTTTCCCCCAGTGAAGTTTTTAAAGTCACAGGCTGAGACTGTAACCGTGCTCTCCTGGCAACAAGGCTGTCACAAGCCTGCCAGATATCAATTGCCCATCAAATAAATTGCTGCTTTAATGTACTCGGCCTCTCACTATTAAGGAGGTTCAATGCTAGCAGGATTTCCCACTGTTATGTTTTCCTCCTCCAGAATTTATTTCCAAATGTCTCCTTACCTAGGACCAGCATTTATATGATACTGATGGATGTGCAGGAATTGGCCCACCACGTTTTTAAGTCCCCATTATTTTTGCCTGAAGTATTGCAATAGCCCCTTACTGGTCTCAGCATAACCAGTCCCTTGTCTACCGAACCCACCCATACCTTGCTTCCAGAGGCATCTTCCTAAAACACAAATCTAGTCACATTTCTCCTCTTTTTAGAATTTCTCATTGGCTTGCCACAATCTCAGTGGGGCCTCTGGAAGATCCCCTTGTGTCAGAGCTCAAGAGACCCTAAGAAAATACTGTGTCATTAGGGAGAATTGCTTCCCTTGGATACCAGACTGTCCCCTGAAAGTAGTCCAGCATCTCTCCTTTGTAAAACTGTAGTTCAAATTTAGGGCCCAAAGCTATGTTTGAAGTACCTGTGTTATTGGCTTACGGTGCTGCTTTTAAAAGGATTAGAGGGTTATTTTTGTGAGGCGGAGCCCCAACCCCGGCCATCCCTGATGTGCTCTGGACAGATCAACTCCTGAACACAAATTGTCCCTCTCAGCGAATACGCTGCTCTCCCCTGATAGCTGGGCCGCCTCCTCTCAAAGATTCCCATTACACACAGTGCCCTCTACGACGAGGCTGCTGTTACTACACATCCTGGACTCGGCTGGGGTGAATTCTCATCCCTCCTGCTCTGACGTTCTCGGGTTCTCAGGTTCTCAGGGCAACACGTTTCTACTCCTCTGCCGGTAGGAGCCATTATCCACCACCCTAAACTATAGCGTGAAAGCAGGACACCAGATTTTGAGAGCAATATCAATGCACGTGGGGATCTCGTCTGGAACTGCCCACTCCCCTCCCCCACTCCCTCCTCCTCCCCAGGACACACCGGCAGTAGGCCATAGCGAGCTACTCATAGCTCCCCAAGTGCCCACCTCTTGGAGCCCAGGACTTTGTCTACTATATGCGGTGGTTGCCTTTGTCCGGATTCTTCTTCATCCGCCTGCCGAACTCTTACTCATTCCCTAAGTCTCAACTCAAACATCACCTCTTCTCTGACATTTACAAAGTTTAAAGGAAAAAATATTCTTTTCTTTTCTTTCCTTTTTTTTTTTTTTTTTTTTTTTTTAATGAGAGAGGCTTGAGCCTGTTTGGGAAAGAAGGCAGCAGAGTGGGAGAGATTGATCGGCTGGGATAATTGATGGAGCCCAGTTCAGAAGGAGATGATAAAGGTAAGATCAAAAGAGCAGGAGGAAAGCATTGTGTGTCTGCTCTCACACACCCCCATGGGTTATAACCATTTGTTTGCTTACAGCTCTCCTGATCAACGGGGTGGCGGCCCAGGCCACCATCCTCTCTTGCTCGGATCACTGTAATCACCCCTGAAGTGGCCTCCTTACTTGTCCTCTCGGTCCACTCTAGAATAAGCTCCACACAACGGCCAATGAATCTTAAAATGCAGTCAGATCCTGCTACTCTGCTCAAAATCTCTCCATGCCATTCCATGTAGACACCAGTGGGCCACAAGTCTCCGCATGATGGACTCTGTTCCATCCTCTTTAAGGACCCTATCGCCCTCTCATACAACGTTCACATTACTTATTTATGTTGTTCATTCAAACCCCCCACTCTAACTTACATGTGAGCTCCATAAAGAAAGTTTATGTTTACTTTTCTGCTGTGTTACTGGTAACTAGAACACCTAGTAAGTCTTCAATAAATACGTATTGCATGAATGAGTGAATTTTCCCATGGATATCCATGCATAAGAACAGTGTAGAAGTTGAAAAACTCATAGGATTTGTGTCCTCCATGATTTTGGCAAAAAATCTTGGCTATAGCTACCGAAAGTCCCTCTCAATACAATTTCTTGAGGACTAACTAAACTTAGTACCTTCGAAGTGCTCCATAAGGACACTACAGCGTGTGAGAGAATAAGACATCAAGGTTTTTATCCTCGCATGTCTCACATATCTGTTTTCCTGAGTAGTCTTATACAACGTCACAAAAAAAAAATTAAAAAAAGTTATTCACTAAGAGAAAATAAGCAAAGTAAATGAAATTTGTAATTTCTGTTTGGATAACCAAAATAAATGGAGACAACTTCGTATCTCTTTGCATGTTTATGTTTCAATTACCACTATATCTACAAACTCCCATTATAATTTTTATTCAGAAAGTTGTCCCCAGTTGGTGTTCAAATTGTTTTTTCTTTGTAAGCTATGTTTTACAGAAACATGTCATCCTAGCTGAAGGAATCATTTCTATTTTAAACTCTAGAAAAGTGTGTTTCTTAACTGAGCCCATAACCAGTATTAGATTTTTATCTCTCACGACACAAATGTGCCAACAGAACAATTTCGTGCCAAAAGACGGTTATACCTTCTATGCTGCGAAGAGCAGAGTGATGGCTGTTTGGGCTTTGAACAACATCTCAGTGAAGTCACGTCACACATTTCTCAATGCCATTACGCAAACAGAGGAAGAATGAAAGCCAGAGCCCGTAAAAGTAATTCTTGGATGGCTTGAGGAGTGTATAAAATGTGCTCTATAATTTTCAGCCTCCTGCAGTGCAAGTGATTAGCTAAAGAAACACTTTGAACCTGTTAGTTGTACATCTTTTAAACCATTTTAAATTATGGAAAAGATAGTCCTCAAGAAATTAATTAAAGTTTTGGACAATAATGCAATCAGGGATATCTGTGTTTGCAGTCTTTTCTCTCTGCTTGCATACATCTTTCTCTGTCAAGTACATCAAACAGCTAATTAGCCCCATTTTAAGAGCTTCACTGCTCACATCACTTAAAAGGATCTCCAGGCTGCCTTCTTAGAGACTTCACACTTTCTTTGCATTGGTTTCCTGAATACCTCCTAGACTTTGAAAGAATCTATTCTCTACATATCAGAAAAACTTTAAAAGTAGATGGGCTTTCTTTCCCACAAATGAGCTTTCTTTGTTTTCTCACTCATGATCAGCATTTTATAAATAATCTTGTAAAGTTTGATAAACCTATTTCACCTGGTATTTGCTTATTTTAAATACCCTTGGGTTTGCTGAAGACATCTGAAAAACATTAGAATGACTGCTTTTTATTAAGACATGTGGTAGCAGAAAAAAAAATTATGAGACTAAAGTGTTGCTTTCATTTAGCATAAAGCGTTACCATGACAAAAGTTCGGTGTTTCGAATACCCATTTTAGAAATAACTACGGGTCACATGATCTACAGATATCACATGTTAGCACATGTTAAAAGTTATAACCATAACTAGAGACAGAATTTCTGACTCACAGCTTCCATTAATCTGAACTATCACATGTCATCTCAAGTTGACTATAAAAATAACTCAAGACGCCAGCGTGCTTCAATTAACAGCTGAAATATTGTGATATTTTAACACAGGTGATATAAAGACTCAGAGCCACAAATAGATACATGGCTATGAGTTATAGCTATTTCCTTGCAGGTTTATTGTTGTGGGCAGATGTAGAGAATGCGTTCTGTCTGCAAAAGCCAATCAAGCAGGGCAGGGTATGGGCGGGTGAAGAGGTGGGTAGAAGTGGATTCCACTTATATGGTTTCTTGATCATTTAAATATGTGTATGAATACGACCTGGGGTGGGAGAGGTGACAGGCAGGCCAAGAATACCCGAGAGTATTTGAGATAGGGACCGTGCAGTATCTTGAGTAGAGCAAGGTGCCCAGAGGGGCCAAATAGATAGTTTTGAAATAACAGCAGTAATATTAGACACCCATCGTGGCCTTGGTATGGTTGAAGCATGATATTAAATGTAAATACATGAAGTCATTGTATCTTCCCAACAACCTTTTGAGGTCGGTTCTATTCTTAAATATTATCACCGACTTACCGACGGAGTACCTGGGCTTTAGTGAGTTTAAGTAACTTGCTCAAGGTCATGCATGCACTAAATGGTGGATTTTGGATTTGACCCCAGGCACATGGGCTCCAGAGTGCTGCAGTCCCACAATCTTGAGAACAGAAAGAAAGGCAGATGGAGAGAGGGTGATGGAGATGGAAATGGGAGGTGAAGGAGGAAGGGAGAGAAGAAAGGAGGACCAAATAGGAAGACCAAATAAAGGCTAGAAAAGAAGCTATTTGTTTAGTGACACCTAATATTACAACTTTAATGGAAGGTCAGAATGTTTAAGGAGTAAAGGAAGGAATGGTGGGAAAAAGATTTCCCTGAGGAGTGTGATATTTGACCTATGCTTTTGAAGTGAATCAAGCTGGATTTAAGACTTTTTTGCCTTAAAATTTCATTAAAACTGAACCCCTAACTAGTATTAATGCTTACTAAAGTATATTTTCATACCAAGCAGAAAATGATTTCAACAAAAATAAATATTATGGTTTCAAAGGAGAGGGAATGAAAGCCAGGTTGATACGTGAACTATCCAAATAAAGTGAAGAAAAATAAAAACACATGAACACTTAAATTTTTGCTCATATTTTACTAGTGGCATGCTCAGAAGGCCCTATATTTCAAAAGTATGCTATCAAGACTTCAAGGCTGGCGTCATGCAGGTATGCTTAACAATAAGCAAGAAGTAGTCTTTAATGCTTATCAATAACATGAAACCAAACATATTTGTAGTGGCAACTGCTGAAGCTGGGCCCATTTTTCTTTGTGTTCTCTTTGGCAGACACATTTGTGAGAAATGAGTTTCCACTTTATCAGGCTTCAGTGCCCTGAATCAGTGGTGTCTGGGCCTTAGAAGGGCTGAAAAACCATAGCCATGGAAATGATTGAGGAGCAATGCTGGCTAGAAGTTACATAAATTGTCATCCAATATGTACATCTCCCTACACAGTTGCAGAAATTGTCCCCCAGAAGCTAGGATCATTCATACGTTCAACCAGCCCACACTCACTGAGCGCCTACCATGTGCCAGGCACTGTTCTAGACATTGAGTTGGAATGTTTGCTTAAGGTCACATAGCTAACACACGATGGGCAGGAAAAGCAAGATCTTTCGTCACTCCATCTCGTGCACTGCTAAATCATTCAGTTACCCACTTTCAAGGTTGTTTTCTCAACTTGGTTTTGAAAAGGTGTTTGATTATCTGGCTTGTCACGATTGTCCAATTTCTAGATGGTTGCTTCTTGCTATTTATTTTCTGTGTAGGACCAGCCTAGAGGTATTTTGTTATTGGAAGAGCAGTTCAGGGCTAAAAATTTGGATTTTGCCCTCCGTGTCTTATCATCCTGTTTAGTACTAAATATAGCTTAAGATTCGTATCAATACAACTCCTGCAGATATAGGTCCTAATTGCAGCAACCAGACACAGTCACTGATAGCAGATGGTTTTTGCTGCCTCTGTATGCATTTAATATTACATGCTTAGTTTTTCAAGGAGTTTTCTCTCTCTGAAAGAAGTTACCCAATCATATATGATGTGATCTTTGTTATAACATTCCAATTTTAAGATAAGTTGATTCAAAGCTTCCCCTCAACGTGATATGCTTCTATATTTTACTGGTTATTGGAGGGATCAGTATTGAATCCAGGTATGTCTGACTTCAGTGCTTTCCTCCCCCACCTTAATTGCTGAGATATATTATTATTTTTTGCATTATTATTGGACCACCTAACTCTTCTCCTTGTCTACTTGACCAGTAACAAAAATGTCTATCCTGTTCCTCAGGGTTAGCCTGTGTATATTTTGGACCCCAGATCTTTCATTTCTTCCTGGCCTGGGGCTGTATCTTCTATTACCAATGCAAAACAACTACTGCCAATGCATTTTAAGTATTAGTAGCTTTTTAGATAGCTGTATTATTATATGGTTGACTAATATTTGTTAGCTAATAGAGTAGATTAACTAAATATTTCATAATTGTTCCTGAAACATGTGGCATGCATCAACGTGTCCGTATCTATATCTATCTATATTTTTTGCCCAACTTTTTGGTGTCTAATATCTTCTTGCTATTTTTAAGAGCATTAATCATACTGATGAGGATCTTTTTGAAACATGTTTATCTAGTTTATGTTATTGTCTACTAGTAAAAATATTGAGTGGCACTTTGTCAGCAGCACATTGAGACAAATCATATTTAATTTCTGTGTACAGATATCAACTCACTTGCTAGTAGGTTTTTAGTAGTTATTCAGCCAGTTATTTTTCCTCCGAGCCAGGCATATTTTTTCCTCCTTTACAAAGGAGATTTACGAGATGTGGGTACTAATTCCCTCTAGTGAGGGAAATTTTGCAGGCTCCATTTTAGCTTGGAAAAGAAGCAGCGCAGAGTTGACCATATTGTGATCCATGCTGATCCTTTGGTTTAGTTAACTGGTTACTGACTGATTCCTGTGACCAAGCCTCCACCTTAAATCTTCGTTTCACTTGGTTCCTATTTTGTTCTTCTATATTTGAGTCTGTGCCTTGAACCTGCTTTAACCTTGAACTCAGATGATTGTATAGTTCCTCTGGAATAGTCCCTTGTCCTTGCAGCTCCTCTCTGAGGCTAGGATTATGTTCCTGAATTCCCAACCAGGAAAAGTGGCCACATGTATTCCCATAGCTCTTGAATTTGAGCCACCTGCTTGCCTTCTTTGGCTTTATTAGTGGAAATTTCACAAAACATCATCATTGTGGTTTTATTTACCTAGTTTTATAGTTATGGTTTCAACCTCCAAAGATCAGGGGCAGTCTATGTACTATATTTTTTTGTGATAAATAGTGGTTGCTTAGGGGTGCCTGGGTGGCACAGCGGTTAAGCGTCTGCCTTCGGCTCAGGGCGTGATCCCGGCGTTATGGGATCGAGCCCCACATCAGGCTCCTCCGCTATGAGCCTGCTTCTTCCTCTCCCACTCCCCCTGCTTGTGTTCCCTCTCTCGCTGGCTGTCTCTCTGTCAAATAAATAAATAAAATCTTTAAAAAAGAAAAGATAGAGATTTTATAATTCCAAGGACAAATTCATCATATACTGCAAATATTACAGCAGAGGGGATTGACATCATGATAAGTTTGCCTCAAATCTATTCTTTTAGTTAATGATACCTTTCATGATGGAAATTTGAAACCCTAAAGTAACATATTAAGTTATTCACTTGGTTTGTAACTGAAATTCTTTATTCTAAATTTGGAATGAGGGTTATTATTTTATTTCCAACATTGATGAGGCTCCCTGAATAGCTGAAATAATTCTGAAAGAAGCACATACCCAGAATAATAATAGTAATGTGATCAGATGTCAAACAGTCTTTCTTTGGTACTACTAAATCCTTAAAGTAAAAATTTACGTAATCATTTCATTTCCAGTTTAGCTGAAACACATTTATATTCAAGTTATTATGAGTTGTAGACTGCTCTGGAGATTTGCGTGAGGAGGTTCTTGGTGACAAGAATATGTAAGAAGACATTTTCATCTGCCAGTCCAATCATGCCACATCAGAAATGTGAAAGAATTTACAACCTACAAGCGTAACTATTGAGTTTATTAGCCAAATACTTAAAACAAATGCACCTCTAGTTGGATATCAATAATTATCATAAGCTTGGAATATTTGTATACTGATAGCTGCCAGAATATAAGATAAAATCAATTCTAATTGTATAATCAATACATCATACATCAATGCTTTCATTCTGGATAAAACATATTTGGTGAAAAATAATAAGCTGCTTTTGGTAAAATAATTAGACTTCCATTTGAAAGTATTAATTTTTCCTTAGTATTTCTTCCACTTTGAAGTATATTTTTAAAAATAATATGCCCCAGTTATCTATTTCAGATTTTATAGAGTGGCTCTTTTTCTTTCTTTTTAAAAATAAGGACAAAGTTTTCCATTGTACGGATGCACAATGATTTATTTAACCAGCTTCTTTTATATCTATCTATCTATCTATCTATCTATCTATCTATTTTAAGATTTTATTTATTTATTGGACAGAGAGAGACACAGTGAGAGAAGGAACACCAGCAGGGGGAGTGGGAAAGGGAGAAGCAGGCTTTCCACTGAGCAGGGAGTCTGACGCCGGGCTTGATGCAGGGCTCGATGCGGGGCTCGATCCCAGCACCCTGGGATCATGCCCTGAGCTGAAGGCAGACGCTTAATGACTGAGCCACCCAGGCGCCCCTAACCAGGTTCCTATATTAACTGTACTTAAGGTGTTTCTAATCATTACTCATTAGAAGTAATGCTTTAGTGAATAACTTATACGTATATTGTTTTCTCATGTGCAAGTGTATCTCTCCATACATTTACATAAGTGAGATAGCTGAATCAAAGGGTAAATGTGATTGCTAGCTTGGTGAATATTTCCCAGTTGACCTCTATGAGATTGACTTGGTTTGTTTTCTTCCATTTCACATTCCTTCTAGAAATGTATAAGCTATGTTTGAGACTCTCACCAAAAATGTACTTTTAATCTGAATTTATGTTACTATTAATGAGGATGAACCCCCATTCATATATTTCAGAGCATTTGTATTTTTTTTTTTTTTAAGGTTTTATTTTTAAGTAATCTCTACACCCAAAGCCAGGCTCAAACTTACAACCCTGAGATCAAGCGTTAAATGCTCCACCGACTGAGCCAAATCCCCTTTTATGTCTTGTCACACTTACTGTCAGATTTTGAATTTACCCTTCTGAAATTTCAAATTAGTGATTCTATGGCTAATTCTCTAGTTCTCTATTTGGACTTTCACTTCTAAAAAACTGGACTTCATGTTGATTTTTTGTTATAGATTTTATTTATTTATTTATTTTTTGAGAGAGAGAGAGGGAGAGAGGGAAAGAGAAAGAGAGGTTGAGTGGGGGGAGGGGCGGAGCGAGTGAGTGAAGAAGCCTTGCCACTGAGCAGGGAGCCTGACCTGGGGCTCAATCCCAGGACCCTGGGATCATGACCTGAGCCAAAGGCAGCCGCTCAATCAACTGAATCACCCAGGCACACGTACTTAATGCTTTTCAAATGAAGGTCATGTCTACTAAGTTGGTTTTACAAACTACTAATGGTTTATGACCTCAGTTTGAAAAATACTGCCCTAAAGCATATCCTAAAGAATGTTAGTAGTTATAACATTTTTTTTGAAAAGTTCAATTCTAAACTCAATTTGAAAACTTTGTGGCTTTAATCAAATTAAACAGGTTTCTCTAGTAAAAGACTTCTCAGGGTTTAGTATCCTAGTTAAGAATTTCCAAGAAGAGAGTTGATACGAAACACAGCATTTTCTAATTCTGAGACTGTGAAACAGACAGAACACCTTTGACCCTTCCTTTCTTCCTGCCTTCCTTCTTTCCTGTCTTCCTATTTTGTTTCTTCTTTCCTACCTTTCTCTATTTCCAGGGAGTAGTTTGCAGAAAATAGACTGAATATATTTTTGTATCCCCCCCGCCCCCTCCCAAAAAAATCCCAGGTTACTCTTGACAATAACATCTTACTGTTTGTATTTCTTATTTGCCCAAAATCACATATTTCCATGTGTGAACTTTGAATTTGTCAAACAAAATTACTCTAACTTTCTGGAAACATCAACTCTTTCATTATTTTTTCTCATCAAACACACTTATTTTCTATTCCCAATGGTAGGATCATCATAAATTGCACATTCTGCATGTGTTCCCATTATAAAGTCACATCTACAACGTAAATAAAGATTCACTGTTATAACCTGTGAGTCTATTTAGATGCCAGATATATTTACTGAGTCCATTTGATAGTATTCTATAGACCAGAGAAAGTTACATTGTTTTAAATCAATAAGTAATTACTATTTAGTTGAACAGAAACAGAAAATAAAGAAAGATCAGAACTAACATTTATTGAGTACCTACTATATACCAAAGTTCTTTTCCTTACAAATGTTACATCAGTTAATTCGGCTACATTAAAAAAAAATAATCCTACTGTAAAGCCTGGTGATTGAAAATAGCCGTGGTTTATTACATCCCACAGTTCTACAGTTGGTTGGGCTTAGCTGGACAATTCTGTTGGCTTTGCAGACAGTCATTCATGTGACGGCAGCCATTTGGCCATGGGTAGAGCATCAAAGATGGCCCCTAGCATATCTGAGCCCTTGATGTTGCCCCTTGTCTGGGTCCCTTTCTGCATGTGGTCTCATGATTGAAGACCTCTGAGGCCAAGGCTTGAGAATTCTCAATTCTGCCACATTCCGTGGTTCAAAGCAAGTCACAGACGGGCCCAGATAGAAGGCCCTTACCTCTTAATGAGAGTAGCTGGAAAACATTGTGTCTGTGTTTTCCCATACACCACAGTAATTTCAAATAAATCTTTATAAGAATGCTATAAGATGGGTAAAAAGATGAAGAACTTTTTAAAAGCAGAAACCTCAAAGGGATTTGGAGTAAAAATAATCTATTCCTGAGGAAAAAGAAGTGGTGGCTTAAAAAATACATAATACGGAGTAAACAGCTGACCATATTCTATGCAAGGCTTTGCTCTTCAACTTTAAAAGAAAAATTGTTTAAGGAGAACAAGTTATGATTCATTTCTTTTGTGGGAGTAAGTGCAATTTAGTAGAAAAAGCAGAAGGTACAGAATTATAGAGTCTGGGTTTGTACACGGCTCCTCCAACGACCAGTTATGTGGTCTAAGGCTAGCAGAACATAAAGTTTCTTCAGAAGGATGTAGGTAAAAATTAAGAAATTATTTTGGAATAGCATTAGCATTCAACAAATAACCATTGTCCCTGTCTCTTGCTCTATCACTTTGGACTTTGTTAATATCTATTTAAACAAAACACCCAGACTTCACATTTCTTTCTCCCTAACCTTTTCTACTGACTTAAAGTATAAATTAAATAAAGAGGGATATAGGATACATTTTATATTTTTTCCTTTGGTTTAAAATGTGATGGTAGAGAGAATGGAAAGAGAAAAATATTTTTTTTACTTTTATTTTCAAAATGAGCAGCAAAGCACCATTTAAAAAGCAACACCTTAGGGGTGCCTGGGTGGCACAGCGGTTAAGCATCTGCCTTCGGCTCAGGGCGTGATCCCGGCATTATGGGATCGAGCCCCACATCAGGCTCCTCCGCTATGAGCCTGCTTCTTCCTCTCCCACTCCCCCTGCTTGTGTTCCCTCTCTCTCTGGCTGTCTCTATCTCTGTCAAATAAATAAATAAAATCTTTAAAAAAATAAATAAATTAAAAGCAACACCTTAAAAATCATTTTTCAGTGTATGTATATATGTGTTAGCAGATGGTGATCATACTATTAAATTATAAATGTTTTGGATAGAGATATTAAAGTTTTAAAATTCAAAACATAATTTAGTTTGGCAGGTAACAATGAGCACTTCAGTACCTCTAGAGGAAGGCTAGGCCATATATCAAACTTCGGTCACTTTATCACACCAAAGGGACTCCAATTGGGAGATACGGAGAGAAGGATATGGGGGCTTAAAGTCAATTTGGTATTTTTTAACCAAAAAATAAAATGAAATATAAGACACCCAACTGTGGTAAGGGGAGGAGAAAGGCTTCAGGTAGACCTCAAGGTGCCTGTAAGGCAGAAAAGTTGTCTCTTCCCCAGACTACTTTCCAAGGAGTTGATTCAGGATTTGTGTAAAGGAATCCTGTTAAGTATGATGGGCTTGTCTTCCTAAATGTTTCCGTCTATCTTCTTTTGTTTGTTTGTTTACCTCTATCCTCTGCTGGACATTGGCTCTGTAGGAAAAAAATGATTGTTTTTCCAGTGGGGAAGGTGTATACTACAAATGAAAATAAGACCACGGGTTTGTGTTGGGGATTCTAATAAATATTTCAGTCAATGTCAGGGAAAGAATCATCTTCCTGAATGATAGCAAAGAGGATTGGTGACAGTGGGGAGGGCAGAGGCAGTGACCGGTCATTCTTGCAGGGTCCTCTTGGTAGCATCACTTCGGTGACTGCCGAATGCTGGGCCTGAAAGGGTGCCAGGTCACTAGGAGGCAGAGAGGAAGTAACAATGCCCAGGAGCCTGTCAGGAGCTACAGGAAGGCTCGTGAGACCGCCAGGAAGTCTTATGGAGGCCAGGCCTAGAAGAAAAAACTGCTCTGGACACCTTAACTTGTGACTGCTCCTATCCCCCCTGCCTCAAAATCAAGATGGTTGAGATAAGCCAGGATTACACTTAACTTTGTTATGTCTCAGAACATCTCTCATAAAATATTTGTAACTGTCCCAAACTCAGAGGAGTGCTAGCATATTAAACACTACTAGGGGTTCAAAAGTGACCTCATTCCAGGTAAGGCAATGAAGGTGATCTGAGCTTTAAAGATGTGGCTAAGAGCTATAGGATCTGTTCCATAGCTGCTTCCCGGCAAGACCCACAAACACAAAATGTTATAACCTTGCCTTCAGTTTTTACTCTTGGCCGTTACAGACCTATGGCTTGCATTATATTTAGATAAATAATACTGATGCCCTTTTGTTAATTTTTTTTTAATTTTTGCTTTTTCAGACCTCTTTTGGAATAGATCTATACACAGCGTGCCCAATAATATTGAGAGTCCTGCCTTCCATGATTCTGTGCCATCGCATGATGAAACGCTCTATTTATATTAAAATGAAGGTGTTCCTAGGGGAGACATAGAGCAGAATGGAACAACAAACAGCTTTAGAGACTGAATATGTGAAGTGGCAGTGATTGCAAAATGGTAGCTTTTGGTACGGGGAGGCCAAGAGGACGGTAGGAAGACACAGTGCGAGCCACTGTGACCCCAACTTGGCAGCTCTCATAGCTTTAAGTACTCACAGTATGGAAGCTAATCAAATGTTTTTTTGTCTTGCACATCTTGACTTGGTATGTCGTTGTAATACGTGTTGGCTGAAGGTCATGGAATATTTTTTTCCTTCTGTTAACCAAATGAAGTATTTTATCAGATAATCATATTTCTTCTTGTAATTGAACTCATGGCAATATTGTGATTGCAATGATCTGTTTACTCCAGATAGTGAGAGAGTAAGCCATGAAAATCACATTAACTTAAGATGAAATGACACCCAGACAAGGAAAGAAAGAAGAGAGGGAAAATATGAATTAAAGGGCTAACGTTCTCTCTTAAAAAACGGGTTTTCATGGTGATGGACTAGACATGTCTAGAGGAAGTGAGCAAAGGATTTCCTTGGAACTGCTGAAACTATGCAACCCTGTGTGCACAGATTGAGAGCAGTCAATGAATGGTGTTAAGGACCTGGATTTTCCCTCTTGTTTTGTCATTCTTTGGGTATATATAATCTTGTGAAAGTGATTTTACCTCTTTTGAATGTAAGTTTATTATCTGTTAAATTCCATATTTGATTAAGTGATCTTTAAGTTTCCTTCCAGAACTAAAACTTGTTATTCTTGATAGAATTCAAATTGAGCAAAAATTCAAAATATTATTTATTAGAAGAACTCAATCATTGTCCAGGTACTTTATTAAGATTACCTGGAAGCTAAAGCATCATTGTATAAGCTAAGACAAGTGTCCAGGCTAGTATTTCATGGCTTCAGTTGTCTATGTATTAAATAGACTTTCTGAAAATTTTAGAACAGACTATGGGTTCTCCATCAGTTAATCTTTGAGTGCAGAAGAATTTGTCTTTAATTCAGGTATAGTTCCTTCCCTGGCCTCCCCTCTGCCCTCCCCCCCTTTTAAAAAGATTTTATTTCTTCATTTGAGAAAGAGAGAGACAGAGACAGCACAAGCAGTGGGAAAGGCAGAGGGAAAAGTCGACTCCCTGCTGAGCTGGGAGCCCAATATGGGGCTGGATCCCAGGACATGGAGATCACTACCTGAACCTAAGGCAGACACTTAACCATCTGAACCAACCAGGTGCTCCCCCTCACCTTTTTTTTTTCCATAAGAGATGGAAAATCCTCTCTATCAGATCAACTGTTGGTTAAAATGAATAGGTCCATATTTAATGGTGAGCACAGATTATCTGAATTCTGAGTGCTTGCCAAAAAGTTAATTTCAAACCCAATATCTATCAAAAGATCTGCAGACAGAAATAATATATAAAAGAATTGCTTAAAAGATGAAATCTGCCCATCATCCCAGACACTTTAAAATCTCCCCTTGGATTTGGTCAGATCAAAAGATGGCTGCCTACCTGGAAGGTATTGTATTGACCTTATAGAACTGCCTTTGCTAAGAGTTTGTTTTAGAGCGATGCCAGCAGCACTATGAAACTTGTCTTTGTGTCACTCTAAAAGCACAATTGAGGATGTAAGCCAGTATATTACATGCTACTGGTTTTATGAGGACCATGGGGAAAAATTTCTGTCGGATATTAGTAACAGCAATAATTTTGCTTCTCCTCACAACTGTTCTGATTTTATCTTATATACCTTGTAAACCATGTAACTGATCAGGATTCTGTTTTCCCACTGACCGAGAGAGCTTAGGGCCAGATTTGCGCCCACCAGTAGCAAGTCTTTATGGTACGAGGTTTTTTAAGGGTCTCCTTCCTGGCTCCATTTTATAATCCTACTAATATTTTTCTTCCATTTCTATCTTCTACTTTTAATTCAAGTTATCCCTTTGTTTTGTTTTTCCTTTTAATCTGAAAAAAAAATTTCTACAACTAGATGAGATATGTGTATTTCTATCTATCTATCTATCTATCTATCTATCATCTATCTATCTATCTATCATCTATCATCTATCTATCATCATCTATCTATCTATCTATCATCTATCTATCATCATCTTTGCTTATATATTGTTTTTTACTCTCTTCCTTATTTCAAAAAGACCTAAAAGAGTTTAACAAAATATATGCAATCATATTTAAATATGATCAAGTAAATCAGAAAAAAAGGGTGAAAATTGTGGTGTACTTACTTATGCAACGATTGGATCAGAATGCAACTTTAATTGGATTCTCTATAGAGTCAGGGTGAGTAACTCTCCCATGCAGGACTACTGTCAATTACACATGGATGAACTCATTATCTGCTTTCTCATTATAATCCTTGAGCAGCTTCTAGGTATCATCAGAAATGGGGAAATCACCTCCTACTGTTTTCTTCTGGTCTTACTAGTATATCCATATCTCTACCCCCTTCCTAAGCAACATATGGTAATAGGAATCTCCCAGCCCTCTTTTGAAACATTTCCAACTTTTTTAATAAGGTGTCGTTTATTAGGAATTTCTACTTCTGGAAATGTTTATCCTACTTTCAGAGTGATTTCTTCTTCTTAAAGTAGAAGTGATATTATCAAAGTGACATTTTTGGAGGCCACATAGAACAGTGATTCCTTCCACTTCCTTGCTGTGTGGCTTTAGAAAATTGTTTACCTTCTCTGTGCCCAAGTTCCTCATCTGTAAAATAAAGATATAGCTCCTATTTACAAGTTTGATGTGAGGATTAAATGAGTTAATAGATACAAACTACTTTGATATAATCATCATTAGTAAAAGCTCCTCAAAAGTCAGGTACAGGGGGCGCCTGGATGGCACAGCGGTTAAGCGTCTGCCTTCGGCTCAGGGCGTGATCCTGGCGTTATGGGATCGAGCCCCACATCAGGCTCTTCTGCTATGAGCCTGCTTCTTCCTCTTCTACTCCCCTTGCTTGTGTTCCCTCTCTCGCTGGCTGTCTCTATCTCTGTCAAATAAATAAATAAAATCTTAAAAAAAAAAAAAAGTCAGGTACAACCTTAGAGATGTTTTATCAATCAATTTTGCAATAAAGCCACATTATAGGAAGGAATTAACTTTTGTGATTAATTCTAGGGATGTCTGACATTATAAGAATAAAAGCATGGTCAGACACTGTATGTGAAAACTTCATTTATGAATGTATTTATTCCATAACAATCCTTTTCCAGAAAAGGGCAGGTCTTAACAAATGAAAGGGGAAAAAAGTAAAAGGAGACACCTGTTCGATCCTGAAAAACTTGTGTTAGAATCTCAGCCTCACCATTGTTATTCACATAATTCGTCAATTATTTAACATTTCAGTTTCCTCAGATGTAAAATAAAGGTACTGCCCACTTTTCGAGGTATGGATGCAAAAGCTAGTTGTCAGTTGTTTAAGACAGTCTCAAGACAATGGCCCAAGAGAGAGGGAAGACGGGGCCGCAAGTTCTCTTCAGGTCTGGGCTCTGGGACACCAGCAAACTGAAGACAAAGAATACTCCTTGAGAGGCTCTGTTTCTGTTTTCTGGAGTGGAACTTGGCTCCGTTCTCTGAGAGGTCTAACGTTTTAGATAAGAAGCATATGTGTTAGCAGCTGAGTGGCTCTTTGATTGCTTCCTCCTCATAGAAAGTTGGGGACCTAGAGGTTTCTTGTTATTTTTTCCTTTATCCCATATAATCAAAACTCAGAGTATTTTTTGGTACCATTATATTAAAATTTTGTGGATTTTCCATGGATCTGATGGGGCTCCACCAAAAGTTCTAAATGTTACATCCATAATTCTTTTTGAGAGAGGCCTGACTCTACTTTGAACTCTGTGTGAGGCTGCCCTGTGATAATGTCCTTAAGATGCTTATCACTGAAAAGGTCTACCAGGTACCATCTGAGATTTTACAGAAGTTATAAAAAGACAAACAGCCACGCCCCGTGGAGTCTGGCCATAGGCCCCAAACCTATGCATGATCTTGCAAGCCTGACTGCAGGTAATTACAAAGACTGTACTGGCAGCCCCCACAGGATAAAGCTGCCTCCCAACACTGGACTTGGGACACATCAAGCACACTGCAGCCTCTGAAAGGAGTTCAGTCATGGAAGGACCCAGGACCCTGGTGGCTCACACTCTTCCCTATGTCTCTATCTTAGCCTACATGCCTCTATTTGGAGGAGGCCACTTTATCAGGGGCTTCAGCTCATCCCTTCCGCAGGTGTCTCTGCTGAGACCTTCTTTTTAGGTGGAGAGAAGTTTCTTGAAAACAATGTTCTCCATTGTAATTTAGTACTCAGTACTTTTCCACTTCCACCCTCAGTTTCATAAATAGCAAGGTTTACCTGGGCTCCCTGGACACCTCCCTGATCCACCCGACCCTCAGCCAGCACCACTCCATGGGAAAGACTGGGAATACTGGAAAACTGGAATACTGAGGTTGCTGGTTCTTTTCTTTTATTTTTTTAGAGATATTTTAAAAATTTATTTATTTGATGGAGAGAGCACAGGTAGGCAGAGTGGCAGGCAGAGGGAAAGGGAGAAGCAGACTCCTCACTGAGCAGGGAGCCCAATGTGGGGCTCAATACCAGGACCCTGGGATCATGACCTGAGCCGAAGGCAGATGCTTAACTGACTGAGCACCCAGGCGCCCCATAGACTACCGAGGTTGCTGGTACTTTATTCTGTTTAGTTAGCGTCTTGTTTACCAGCCATAGTAAGTTACAGAAGTCTCGACTGTTCTTTAGTTTTGGCTTGTTGTCTTAACTGATATTCAGTCAGCTCAGCTTGCAACACACCCTTGGTCTGATATTTGACCCCAAGCATTATTTTACTTTGAGAATTTTTACCAGCTGGAGAGGCAGGGTCTGAAAGATTTATTTTCAAGCACCACAGATCCCGGGCCTTCTATATTTTCCCTAAATTCTTTTTGCACACTGAACAATTTTTCCTTTAGCTCACCTCTCTCTTCCTGCATCTTACCCAACTCAAGCTAAGACAAGCCAGTTGCCACTTTCAAGATTATGCGTAAAGATGTCCTGGCTCGTGAAATGAATGAACCAGAAACTTACAATATTGATTGTCTTCCAAATTACTACAGGTGACAATTTTTCAATTGTTCTGTACTATATGACACAAGTCACTCTTTCTCTAGTATCCAATAGTCCCTTACCCATTTTCCCACCTACACACATTTTTTTTCCGTCTTTCCAACTCCTACTGCTGCTCACGAGCCAGTGCCACATGTTTAAGGATCTATTAGGGTAACACCCCACCTTCTTTCTCTTTGTTTTTGTTTTTTGGGGTTTTTTTGGTCTTTTTTTAAAGTTTTTATTTAAATTCCAGTTAGTTAACATACAGTACACCCCACTTTCAGTAAACATTTCTATATCGGTTTACTATTGTTGTGTAATAAATTGTACCAAAATTTACTAGCTTAAATAATAGAGATGTATTATTTCTCATGAATCTGTGGGTTACTGGGTCGTTTCTCTCTAGTTTCTCTCGCAATTACCCATGTGATTACATTTAGTTGCAGGCTGCTTGTGCAGAAAGGTTCAAGATGGCTTCACTCAGGTTTGGCAGTTGGTTCTATCACATAAGATGCCTCCATTCTTCTCCATATGGCTGTTCATCCTCTAGTAAGCTGGAATGACTTGTTTCCATGGCAGTTTCAGGTCAATTTCCAAGAAAAAGAAGGTAAATGTTTCAAGGCCTCTTGAGGTTTAAGCTCTGGAACTCAGACAATGTTATTTCCGCGGCAGTCTGTTGAGAAGTGTTGAGAAGCCCAACCCAGATTCAAGCATCAGGAAAATGAACTCTACCTCTTGTCAGGAGAAGCTGCAAAGGGCTCGTGGTCATATTTATTGTGCCATAATAGTATCACTCACTGAAATGAGAGGATTGTGTCCTGACCAGCGTGTGTCTTTAAAAACTTGCTCCCCCCCCTGGGGATAGTTATTCCACAAAACATTTCTGCAAGCTGTTTCTCTGGGCACAGCTCTCAAAATCTTGCTTCTACCACTACATGTTGAACCTCAGCTCTCATGTTTCCCTGGGGCTCCTTTTATGTTGCCCTTCTCTAGGCAGTCTCTTCTCGTGATGGCCTGCCTGCTCTGTGTCATTGAGTGTTATGGGCTAAACGGGGTCCTTCTAAAAAGATATATGGAAGTCTTAATACTCAGTACCTCGGAATGTGACCTAATTTGAAAGAGGGTCTTTATAGAGGCAATTAGGTTGACATTAAGGTGAGCCCTAATCTAAATATGGCAGTGTCCTTAAAATGAGAAATTTGGATATAGATACACACAGAGGGAACATGATGTGAAAATAGACAGGAAGAGCAGCATGTGAAACTCAAGGATTGGAGGAATGCATCTACAGGCTACAGAAGGCCAAAGATGGCCAGAAAACCACCAGAGACTAGAAAGAGGGAAAGAAGAATGTCCTTACTGTTTTCAGAGGGGAACATGACCCTGCCAACACCTTGTTATCAGACTTCTCGTCTCCAGAACAGTAAGAGTACATTTCTGTTTTTTAAGCCACCCAGTTTGTAGCACTTTGCTATGGCAGTCCTAGCAAACTATCACAGACAATTTCTTCATGGAATTCTGAATCTTCAACTGCATGCAGTGCTGTCCACACACCAATTAGTTCCCAAGTCAGTTCAGTTTCCTGAATGGCCACTCTACCTATTACCACCTATGTCTCTGGTTTGTCATAGTTGAGTAACTGCCTGATGCTTCAAGACTATGACCAGGTAACTCACATTTTATATTTTTAGTTCTTAGTGTCTAAATCTCAGAAGAAGACAAAGCTTTAATTGTAACAGTATAACTGAAGACAAAGCTTTAATTGTAACAGTATAACTTTCATATTATTAGAAATGGTAGTCATTTTCAGCAGGGACCTGAAGAAAGACCTATTAGGAAATATCTATATTTTAGTACACAATGATAAGAGCAATTCCACATAAAGGGGTGACATAGAATTTTGTTTTAAAATGTGGAATATAAGAAACAGCACAGAGGATCATAGGGGAAGGGAGGGAAAACTGAATGAGAAGTCATCAGAGAGGGAGAAAAACCATGAGAGACTCTTAACTATGGGAAACAAACTGAGGGTTGCTTGAGGGGAGATGAGGGGGTGGATGAGGTAAGTGGGCGATGGGCATTAAGGAGGGTACGTGATGTGATGAGCACTGGGTGTTATATGCAACTGATAAATTATTGAACACTATACATGAAACAAATGATGTACTGCATGTTGGCTAATTGAATTTATATATTTAAAAGAAGTAATAAAAAGAACAACCAAAATCTAGCAAAATCAGAGAACAAATTTGACATGACTAGAAACTAATATAAAAAAAGACTAAATAACAAGGAAAATCTCATTTGGTTTCCAAAAGCTTTCCTTGCATATTACTTAATTTTGGTAGGGATTTCCCCCTCAGTTCATGCTATCAAAGAGAAACAGCCTATTGGTATAAATTCATAGAATATTTTGTGCCTCTACAAACATTAGAATGAATAAACTAAGAGGATTCACTGAGGTGAGAGTACCCGGGTAAAATTAATCGCTTCTGTCATAGTATAAATAGAAAAGGACTCCATTATAAGCAGTGAGACTTCCGAATGAGGAAGAAGTCATTTTATTAGAGCCGAGAACATATGATGGAAGAATTAGCATGGCTTATCCTGGCCTAGATTAAGCCCAAAGCAAACCTTCCAACTGTTGTTGAATTACAAGTTAAAAAATCTTTAGAAAGTTTTCTTTAAGTACATATCTTACAAAATTTGAGTTTTTATGAAAAAGTTACAAGCTGAGAAACTACTTTCCCATAATCTTATGAAGCACAAATATTAAATTTAACATTTAAAGAACCATGATAATATTTTAATGGAGATATGTTGAAAAGAGACTTGTTTTGTTTATATTTTTAGGCATCTGGCACTAATGTACATGTAGTTAATGTTTGTACGTATTAATATTAGTGTGTTATTTATGAGTATTCCTTCCAAAATGCTTTGATAGTATCGTACTAGGTCTACAACTCTATTTGTATACAAATTTAGCAAATAAATTGTGGGCATGTTATTTGTTTATTATTACATATGTTCATATCTACAAATCCACTTTAAATCTTGTTTCTTAGGGAGCCTTATATTCCCATTGCTTCGTATTTGATATTAACTCAAAAATAATTTGAATAATTTACTTTTTTTCAGATAAATGACTACGTTCTTCCTTTCTCACTTTCCATCACCTACGCCTCCCACACCACATACACACATACACAGACACACAGACACACAGACACACACACCCTTTATTTTATTTTACATAGAAATATAATCGACCATTACATTACATGCTGGGCTTCCCAGAGCTTTGTCATCAGATTATGACCTTATTACCTCACACTTAATTAACTAATTAATTACCTTGCTCATTTGGAGGGTAAAAAGTCAGACAGAGATTGTGAAACATTTATTATTCTTGTGGTTATCTAAAGTACCTTCAAATGAGGACATTAGATTACTTGTCGCTCTGTGCTCATCATCTTCCATTTAATCTGCAATACTTGAAATCACCGTACTCAACCGAGCATCTTTAAATTGGCACATAACTAAATGAAACGCGTAACTATTAGTTTGGAACAAAAGAATTTCAATAACAAACAATAGTCCCCTTTGCCTTGTCATAGAGTAATCCCATTCCCTGTAACTCACGTCCCCCCAGTGACCTTGAATTGGGGTGGAAAGAGGAGTGAGAGGAGCCCTTTGAAACTGCCACCCCAAGAGGATGGGAAGAGCTGAGCTGTTCTTTCAGTCTCTCCCTCCCTTTCTCCAGACGTTTAGTAAAATCTCCTAGCGGCTCAGAACAAGTAGTCTTCATTACTTACACTGTCCTTCTAGATCTGAAAAGAATTTCCTACAACTTGCTTTCAGGAATTTTGAAATGATATTGAATGAGTATTCCGTAATTTGAAAGTGATTGAAAAAAATGAAAGTGAGATATCGGAGGGAGAAGGAGAGAGGAAGCGGTAGATAGCTAGCTGATGGGTAGGCAGATGTTTTAGCTGTAAGGCTACAGGTAGTAGAGCATCATAAAAATAAGACTTGTCTTAGAAAGTTAATACGGCAAATGCCATTATGACAAAAAGTGTCCAGGAAAAGCTTCCTGTTCCATCAAGTTTTACCCTCAGCCATTCTGTTTTTGTTTTGGGTTTATTTTTCCCCTCTACAGAGAAGTGAACACAATTCTCCTGGTAGCCCTGGACCCTGTATGGTTAAACCCTGGACCCAAGCAAATGTCAATTGCTAGCTCCTTTCCCACTAACTCACTTGTGACCTCTGGGAGCTCTCTTAACCTCATCTGTAAAATGGGGCTAATAACATTGACCTGATTTATTGGCTGCTGGAGGGTTGGCAGTGAATGTTTGAAAAGCACTTTAAAAATACCAATGAAAAAATGAAAAAAAATAGGAAAGGTCATTCAGGTGACAGCAGAAATGTGCACAGTATTTGAGGCGAAGCAGGTTAAACAAATATGCAGCCAGAGACCAGACTCTGGAGTAAGGGGTGTTTCCCCATGGTGGGCAATTCAGGCTCTTTCTCTTCAGGGGCAACAGCTTGTTTAGGAAGCATTAGGTAAGATGACACCATCAGGAAGAGGGTGTTTGAGTCCCAGGGAATGGTAATTTCATTAGTGATGCCTCCAAGCAAAAAATTAACACCGTAAACATTTTTGAATGCAAATGCAAAGACAACTAAAGTGAAAAGGAAAAAAGCTCAGAGACAAAAACAGTTTTTCCCACCTAAGTGCAAAAATACTCAAGGGTTAAGAGCCGCTGGGAAGTCCAAAGGTTGAATATCAGTACGGGATCATCAAGAAGGAGACAATGCAAGGAAAAATACAGCTGGTACAAGAGCTCTTCCTCAAGTAAGGGACGTCTAATTAAGGTTCACGTTTTTATCCAGGGCAGAGATTAGCAGGTAAACAGAAATACTTCCATAAGCATCTCCTTGTCAAAATAACTATAGTTTCAACCACCTATTATGTGTCAGACATATGCTAAATACTTTAACAATTTCCGTTAACCCTCTCAATAATGCTAGAGGGTTGGTGGTATTATCTCAGTTTATCCGGGAGAGAGCTAAGGTTTAAATATCTTAACTTCCTCCGGATCACAAATCTAAGAAGAGACACAACAGGGATTTATACCAGTCTATCTGATTCTAAGTCCACCTTCTGCAATTATAAATATGGATGTATATCCCAGCTGATCATCCAGAAACAAGGCAGGCATTCAGACAGAATCAAGGCCCATACCAGCCTTAATTGTGTAGGACTAGGTATCTCGGTAACGCGTTTGTAAGACTTTTGCTTGTAACGGACAGTATATGTATATCATTTGCCTATAAAGTTACTTACCAAAGTGTGATATACATACACGAAAAGGCATAACTCATAAATGCACAGCACCCTGAATTTTCACAAGCTGCATGCCCATGTAGCCAACACCCAGATCAAGAAACAAAACATTACCAGCATCCAGAAACCTCCTTATCCCCGCCCCCGCAGGCGCTATACCCCCAAAGGCAATCCCTGTCATGCCTTTGAACGCTATAGGATGGTCTGACTACTCTTGAATTTAATATAAATGAGGTCATAATGTATGTATTCTTTCATATCAGATTTCTTACCCTCACTTTTCACAAGTTTCAGCCAATTCATTGTACGTAATTGTTGTTACTCATTCTCATTGCTGATAGTATCTCTTACTGTAACTATAGGACAGCATATTTATCCATTCTGCTATTGATGGACATTTGGATAGTTTCCAGATTGGGTCTATTATGAATAGTGTTACTATGAATATCTTAACTCATGTATTTTGGTAAACACATATATGCATTTCCATTGGGTATATTTCTAAAGCAGAATTTGTGTACCATAAGGTGAGCATATGTTTAAAACTAATTGTATAGTTTTACAACGTGTTTGTACCAATTTATACTCCCACCTGCAATGCATGAGAGCTCCATTTCCTCCACATTCCACCAACATTTGGTATTCTCCTCCTTTTTTTCATATTGGTTTTGATTGCACGTTTTTACTGTTATTACTCTCTGTATCTGGGGAGGATATTTTTAAAAGATCTTTGTAGTAAAGATGACTTAATTATCTTATGTAGCAGAATCCCAATGTAACAAAACATTTTGCCCATAATTTTAGTAAGTATGAACTCCATGACTAATCATAGTGGGCCTAAAAGTCCCCATTGGAAGTGATAGAGAATTTTCTTTTCCGGATTTCCTTTTCTTAAAAAAAAAAAATAATAATATGCACGCCAATGATCTCTCTTTAAGAGCCACTTCACCTCTGACCTGAGTCTTAATGAATTTATAAACTCTCTATTTATTCTTTTCTCATAACACAGAAGGCAAGATACCACACAGAAATAATTCTGTTTATGGCAGCATTATCAGGAGAGAGGAAAATGGATAACCCATAGACTGCCTCTGAAAGTAACGCATTTCCTAATTGTCCAAAGGGTTTTTACTGTTTCTCAGTTCTGTGTCTCATGTAGTTTGGTGTGTCTGAAGAAATAATGTGAAATTTGATCTTGTAACAGATTCCTGATGAAGTAAAAGAGAGAACGTGTGACATGTGGGTAGTCTCCGTTCAGAGGATAAACATGAGTGGGCCACAGAGAGGAGTGATGTGTAAGGAGCCTTCAGATGTGAGTCAGAGACTCAAGCTCCGTTCTTGGCTCCACCATGACTTTATAACTTTACCCGGTACCTTCCCCTCTCAGGATCTGACCTTCCTTGGCTGTAGTTATATAGTGTCTAAGGCATGTTTCTGAAGGTAAGCAAATGCTAATCCAGATTCCTGTACTCCACCCCACGGTAGTGAATTCGATTTTCTGGAATGGGGCTCTACAATTAGCTGTTTAAAAGAATTACACCAATGATTCTGCCCATGGAAGTTTGAGAAGCACTGCTCTATGATGATAGCTTCCAGGGCAGCATTTTTCAAACTTGCCTTAGTATAAAAACGGCCAGGACTGTTCATGAAGGATACAGATGCCCAAGCTTCTACTGTGACACTAGACATAGTAGGTCTGGAATGAGTCCTATATGTCCGAACAAGCTCCCTCAAAAAGAAAAGTGATCAACTAGATTTGGGGAGCACTCTTCTCTTTCTATAGGCTTGTAGTTTCTCAACTGCTTTCTCCAAAGTCCCTGGAGTTCTTTTAAGAACCTTATGGCTGGAGAAGCGTAGGATGAGGTAAAGGGGTGAAGGAAAAGTTTACTGACGCTGGGTTAATAGTAAAACCCTTTCAAATGTTTAAAGCCCTCTGATTTTATCCAGAGTTTATCCATTTCCTTGTAATTTATGCATTATATTGTATTATATATATTAGGTGTCCACTCTAATTTTTATTTAAAAAAGAGTTCTCCAGCTAAATTGTTTGAAAACCACTGCCTATTTTAAAGATTTCTATTTTTAAAAATTTAACAGTTGTGTCGACTTTCTCTTGATATATCTATCTCCACAGAATATATGCGTGTGTATTAAAAAATGTATTCATACGCAGAAAAGTACACATATCATGAGTGCACAAATTAGTGAATTTTTACTATCCAGAACACATTCGAACCAAGAAACTGAACTTGACCAACATCTCAAAAGCCCCAGTCATATCCTTCCCAGCCACTGTCCTTACTCAAAACCTGATCGCTATCCTGACTTCAAATACCATAGATTAGTTTTATTTGTTTTTGAACTTAACATAGCAGAATCATTCAACATAAACTCTCTTGTACCTGGCTTTTTTTTGCTAGGCACCACATTTGAAATTGACCTATATTATTCTGCTGCGTAAAGTACCTTCTCATTGCTTCATAGTATTCTACTGTGTGATTATACCACAGGTAATTTATCTATGCTGTCAACGATGGTCGTTTGGATAAGTTCTAGATTCTAGACAGTGCAAACAGTGCTGCTATAAACATTCTTTAACAGACCTTGTGGTGAACTTACGCTTGCATTTCTGTTGGTATATTCGTAGAAAGGGAATTATAGCATCCCAGAGTGTAGCGGATATGGTCAGTTTTTAAAGATGCTGCCTAATGGTTTTCCCTCGTGGGTATACCAGTTTTTATTTCTGCAGCAGTGTACAGAATTACAGTCACTCCACACCCTTACCACCACTTGATAATCTCTGTGTTTTAGCTTTTGTCAGTAGGTGGCTGGGTGGAGGGTTATATAGTTTTATCTCATTATTGTTTAACTTCATATCTTTGTTAACTTTTTCTCACGTTTATTGACCATTTGGATATATCTTTTGTGACGTGTTTATTTAGATCTTTGGCCCATTTTAATTTTTTTAAAAAATGTATTCCTTCTCTAACACTCTCCCTTACGTGGATTCAAGTTTCTGGCCTATGTTATATTCCTTTTCTCTGAAGGAGAAATTCTTTTAACATTTCTTGCAAGGCAGGTCTTCTGGTGACAAGTTTCCTAAATTTCTGCTTGTTTAAGGAAGTCTTTATTTCTCCTCTACTTTCGAAAGAAAATTTCACTGAATACATAATTCCAGGTTGGTGGGACTTTTTTTCAATCAGCATTTTAAATATTTTGTGCACTTTCTTGGTGCTGGCATGTTTCTAAAAAGATGTCCAATGTAATTCTTATCCTTTTTCCTTTATGGGTAATATCCTCCCCCACGCTTACCCCAGCTTCTTCCAGGATTTTCTGTTTGTCTTAGATTTTCTGCAGTTTAAATGATACACCGAGGCATAGATATTTTGGTATTTGTCCTGCTTGGTATTCTCTAAGATAACTGGATCTTTCATTAAGTTTGGAAAATTCTCAGTCAGTATTACTTCAAATATTTCTTCTCTTTCTTTCTTCTTTTTCCCATTAGGTATATGTTACATGTTAAATCTTCATTACTGTTGCACAGTTCTTGGATATTCTAGTCCGTATATACATTTTCATTCTTCTTTCTCTTTGTTTTTCAGTTTGGGAAGCTTCTACTGACATCCTTCAAACTCGCTGACTTTCCCTTTAGCTGTGTCCAGTCTACTGATGAGCCCCATTAAAGGCATTCTTTATTTTTGTAACAGTGATTTTGATATCTAGCATTTTCTTTTGGATCTTCCCTAGAGTTTCCATCTTCTGCTTACATTTCCTGTCTGTTTTTGCTGTTTACTTTTTCCATTAGTGCTTTTAGCATATCAAGTTATTTTAAATCCCCAGTCCGATATTTCCAAAATCTCTGCCATGCCTGAGTCTTGTTCTGATACTTACTTTATTTCTTCGGACTATGTCTTTGCCTTTTAACATGACTTTATTGAAAGTCAGACATGGTGTATTAGGAAAAAGGAATTGAGGTAGATAGGCCTTCATTGTGAGGTATGGTTATACGGCCACCAATAGAGTGTGTTCACTGTTTGCTGTCGTTGTGGTGTCACAGGCTAAATTTCCTCTAGCGTCCTGTTCTTGTCTCCTGTTGTCTTTGGGCTTCCCTAGAGACTCCTTGAGGACTGAAATTTGCAGTTCTTTTGGCTTTAATCCTTGTGATTACACAGGAGCCCTATCAATGTGGTAGTAAGGTATGGGACAGGCGAAGCATTCTTTAGGTTCCTACAGTTAGGGTTCAGTCTTCTAGTGAGCCTAAGCTGGGTATTTCTCTTCTTCCAGATTAAAGGCTAAAGGTGGTTGGAGTTGAGTATCTTCCTTTCCCTGGTCAGTTAGGCTTTGGTAAAACTTCAGTTGGTTAAGCTCTGGTAAAATAGTTTACCTTAAGGTAAACAAAGTTTACCTTGTTAGGAACAGAAAGTTCTGGGCATATTTCAAAATGGTTACTTTTTCTCTTCTGTTGCCAGAAGTAGGAGGGGATTTCCACTGATCATTAGGCTGTAAGGATTTGTAACTTTATAGTTTATAACCTTATAGTTTGTTGTAACTTTATAGTTTGATAAAGCAGAAAAAAATTTACAAGTATTTATTACATATTTTTAAAAATTCATTTTTGATGATAATTCTCTTGACTATTAGGGGCAGAGTCCATATTTTTTTAATCCGTGGCCTTTTTGAAAGAGAGGAAATCATAAGTCACGTATCTACACTTTGATGGGAGACACAAAGATGCTCTAAACAGCTCATGCATTCTAAATATCACATAAATGGTGTTATGATTCAGTTTTGGATAACAAAAGATGATTTTAAATCATGTTTCTTCCATTTAAAAATAGAACTATTTCGAGGTGGTAGAGATTGATATGTTAGTTTGAGAAATTTTAAGCATTATTCTTCCAAGCCTCTATCTGTAAAGATATAAAATAGAGAGAGATCAACTTTAATTAAGCTCTTGTCTATATAATTCCCTTACAGATAAAAAAAAAAATCACAGGAGTTTTTAGTTGTTGGTTGTTGAATACATTATGTAAAGTAGAGGCCTTTGCTTTTTTTAATTAGATTATTTTATGATGTTACACAATTTGGAATTAGTGAAGACCAAGAGTTATTTAAATTATAACTTAGGGAAATCAGCTCTCTGTGTAAGCATTAAAAAAAAGGAACTAATAATAAGGTAGAAATCTGTTTAAAGATAAATGTTAAAGGAAACACATGTGCTTTAAGGCAATACTGAATCCAATTATAATCTGACAGCTATTTCATGGGGAGAACAATGCATTAAAATATTTGGACCTCCAAACACATAACGTACAATACTGCAGTAAAACTACTTTTGAGTAGCTAATAAAAATACGCAGCTGTTTAAATAATAGGACTTCCAGGGTCCAGCTTTATGTGTTTAACCTTTTTTTTTCTCGTAGTGTTGTCTTTTCAGTAGTTAGATTACTCTTCCAAATAGTTCACTATTTTAATTTATTGTTTTTCCAACAAAGATAAGTAAGTTTCAGGTAGCTAAATGCCTATAATATTGCCTCTTATTAATATAACAAGATGATAAGTGCTAATTTTTTCCAAATGATGCATCAATGAGGCATGCAATATGTGTTCAGCTGTTCAGAGAATAAAAAACTACAACCAAGATATGGCAAATTAAAAGACCGTGGCAGCACCGCAGGGGGTGGGTAGGGGAGGGATGCATTGCTACCGAGGAGGATTTCCACTCCAGCTAAATTCATTTTCGCCGGGAGTGGTGTCTGCAGCAGGAGAATAGTATCTGACCTCCAGAAATTGCAAGCCGTACTTTCATAGTTGCCTACTTTGCATTTGTCACAACGCCCCTCTTTTTACTCCTAGGAATTAGGTATATAGAACTATGCGCAAAGGAACTTGTTTTTGCCAAGCACCACGGTTGAGCAATTTTCCATATCGTGCTCTGGTAAACACGTATTTTGCCTTTGCTTTCCCCCCTATATTTAATAAGTGTTATGATGTCTCAGATTTTCTCTCTTAATTTTGAAAAGTTAATTAAAAGTGGAAGAATGGGATGGAGAGTTTCTAACAACAAGTCAAATCCATTTGAACAGTAAAAATAATTGCTGTGTGAAATTAAGGTGCAAGCACATGCCTGCTGTAATTGGTGCATACTTATTAGGAGCTCTTCGTTTGCAACCTCTCTCGGTGTTTGGGGCCCACGATAACGTGGATACTTAAGGGAAAAGTATGATTAGAGATGGTGTAGTTCATTCAGTAAACATTTCTTAGTGTTTGATGTGACTGAACGGAGCGTCACATATGATTTTACACTTTTATCCTTTCAGACAACTGACAGGTCTCTAATCTCCATCTTAGAACCTTCACTCAGCTTGAACTTTGGCTCAGAAAGGTCATTTTTGAACCACTTGGGACAAAGAGCCGCGTCCATGAAATCCCACAGAGTCGATAGATACGATAATAGCTTTAGGCACATTTTCTTAAGACCCAAGGGGAAAGACAATTTCAATAAATGTAAAACTATGCCATCTACAATCCACACAGTATCTTAGAAAATCTCATAGGAATAAATCTTCTCTTTTCCTTCAGGCAAGAACCTCCTTAACAATAACAATGCAAGACACTATTAAGGGCATAGGTACTAACTATGGGGAAAAAATCATACACACAATCTATTAGAGAGACTCAAACACAGAAAGAACATTCATCCATTTGATATACCTCCCTCGCCTCACAACTGTTTGTGAAGCATCTTCTGAATATTTAGACCTTAACTTGTCAAAGAGACTATGAATTCTATGAACCAAGTTAATAATGTGAAAATGACTTAGGTATATCATTCGATTATGGAATGCTTTGAATGTAGTTCCTCTTTTATTTTCTTTTTACCTTTTAGTCTCCGGCTCATAAAAAAAAAATCCTCACAGGTTAGATATGTCAGGATAATTAACAGAAGTTTCCTTAGCAGCAGATGTCTGAGATAAGTAGTAAAGGGCATTGTCTTCCCTTGACATGCCATCAAAGGAAAAAACAATGAATATTTAAATGAAAGAAGTGAAAACTATGTGGGTGCATGTCTTAATATCTGAATAATTAACAGATTTTTAAATCATGACTTGAGCTGTAGGAAAATTAAGAGATCTCATGACCATGTTAATATTAATTTTTTCTTGCCTGCCACAAATTATAGCATTGTCTTTGATTTTTTTTCCCCTCCCTCCATATATTTCATGATGCAAAGGAATGCTTCTTGAAAGTAAAGAATCCCCTCCAGCGAAATATTTCACTCGATTTGCCTCAGAGAATTCCACTGGCAGGGAAAAAAAAAAAAAGCTTCAGAAAAACTTAAAATTCAACAGCTTAAAAGTATTTTTTTTACTGATCTTTCAAATAAAATTGTTCAATAAGTCAAAATAAGTGAATTCCGAAATTCAAATTTTTATTTTAATAATAAACTTTATCTTAGTATTCTATATTTTGTGCCTTTCTTCTCTTTTGCATTTATTTTAAATAGTAATATGAGTGCAATCAACCACAAATCCCATCCTCCGAAATAATCTCCATGGAGATTATATTAGGAAGGGTTTTCTTGTTTACTTTTAAAAGGTCTCCTGAATATAGCTGGCGCCAACAGAGCAATTCTTCTAAAGGTAGTATAGGGATTTTAATCTGCCCCTTACCAGGAAGTGATGGAGGCCAATGCAAATAGCACTCATCTGATGCTGTAAAACTCATAATAAGAAATAATGAAGCATCTGGTCGACAGCAAAAGGTCAAGGAAGAAACATTTTGAAATGGAAAGTGTATCAGTCCCTCTGGCAAAGACTTAGATGTTGGCAAAGACGGTTGTTGCTTCAGGAAGCTTCTGTCTCTCATATTCAGACTAAGAATATATATTCCTCCGTGCGTTCGGTGTTGCTTCAGAGCAGAATTAGTTGTTACTACCAGTAACAGAGCATTTTCCCTACCTTTTTCCCTCAGTAGTTTAGGGCAGGGATTCTCAAACTTCGCTGCTTCTTAGAATCACCAGGAGAGCTATTAAAACTTGCCATGCTAATGAAATCAAAGACTCTGGGCACCAGTTGTGGCTAAGGTTCTGCGGGTGCAGGCAACGGGCAGCCACATTTGAGAACCAATGATTCAGAGCTTTTAGAAGGCATGAGTGGATGCAAATGTGTGTGGACCTGCCAATATAAGGCACCCATATTCCCATATTGGCTTTAAAATGGGCCTACGGAATGATGTAGAACCAGTAGCAAACCCTTGAGTAAGAACGGGGTGACAGGGAACTTATTCAGATAAACACTGGAATTAAATGTGCAAAAGGGTTTCTCATTCAGAGTATATGGCTTAATTCCTTATGAGAGGGATTTGGATATAAATGAGATTCATGTAATTGAAGTTTCCTGAATACTCACTTTTTGGGGAGATTATCTCCATTTTGGCAAATGACAAGGTTTCTAGATCCTGGAAAGAGCAAACTTAAATGATATAGAATCTAATTTCGCAACATGCTGCCTCTGATTCGGTGGTTGTAACTTCAGGAAGAATACCACCTGAAAACTGACAAGAATATCACTGATAAGTCCAGCATTTTAAAACCAGCCTGCCCAATTGTGTGTTCATGTATATCAACTTTATTTTATCTTTTTTTTCTGGAAGTTTTCAACTACTAGTACTTTGGTCATGTAAACACTCTCACACCCTTATCAGACAGGAGCTTCACAGGAATGACTCATTGGCTGGATTTTACAAGTAGTCTTAAAATCTACAGGAAACCAATTTTAGAGTTCATTAGTCATATCTAATTTATACAAAAGAATGGTAGGGTGATGGTGTTGATAATAGTTGGCATGCTGCCCTTCATGGCTGATATTACGATACATTCAATCCAAACTACTCACTTTATTGATTTTCTTAAAAAGCAGAAAATTTGGTATTAGCTTAGTCTGGATCTATATTCTGATGCTGTCTTATATATCTGAAATAAATTAATGTTATAGGTGTTTTTTTCCTCCTTAAAAATTATATTCTATCTTAAATCACATTAGAATATTCTAAGACATTTTCAAAATGTTCTGAAGTTATATCGTGGTAATAATTACACTCTATAAGTATACCAAAAATCATTGAGCTGTACACTGAAAACAAGTAAATTTCATTAAATGTCAATTACACCTCATTAAAACTGTTAATGAAAACAAAGAAGAAACAAAAACAATTTCTCTAGTATAGTGAGAATTCATTTAAATAATAAAATTCTTCCTGTTGTACCCTGTATCTAGCCATATCATTTGATAAACATGGACAGCACTTTTCCCTTGGGCCTTGATCCCATCATGAAAAATGTTTATTTGCCACCATTCCACCTTTTGAAATCCTGTCCATTCTTAAAGGACCACCTAATGTCTCACTGTTTAACAAAAATTTTTAATTTCCATAAAAGAAAAGAAGCTTGTTTTTTGATGATCAGTGATCCTCAAGGAACAGAGGATGAAGGAGTAGGAGACAATGAATACATGATATGTTTCTATGTGGAACATATTTTCTTGTTTAGCAAGTAACATACCAAATTTGATATAGAATTTGTATGTTGTCCAAAAAATAATGAATTAAAGCATTTATGAAACACTGCCCAATAATATGTGAATAAACATACATAAAATGAATAAACATATATCATAGTAGTATCTCATTTGATATCATTGGGAATGAATTTTCTAGATGCCTGAAATTGGTCTCTAACTGTAGTGTCATTATAAAAATGAGTATTAATGGAAAACACACAGAATTTGTTTAGTTTCCCTTAGAAACATTCAGTTTTGTTCTTTAGTGACTATGAAGTGAAAAGCAGATACTGTCATATTAAAACAAAAGTGGATAAAAACAAATATAGGAACAAAAGAAATAGGAGTAATGATTGATGGAAAAAAAAGAAAGAAGGGATGGACACAAGTTTGAATTTTCTGAATGTATCACTCCAAACATTGATTCCATTCCCAGTATTATTCAGCACTGGTGTGTTGTATGTATAATTTGTATAACAGTCTGAAAGTCCATAATAATCCAGGCCTATATCACGTCAAGGGAAAATATTCTTCACATATTAATACCATCTTAGAGCCTTGTGAATCCCAGGATACTGCAATGAAAATACTAAAGAGAGCATTGAAAATTGCAAAGTGCCATGCAAATTATATGGGGCTGGGTGTGATTTTGATGATGAGAATATTTATCAGAGTTCATTTCATTTTGAAAAATATAGTTTATTAAAACCATAAAATATATACTATATTTTAGAAATATTTCCACTAAAAAGAATTACCATTTTAACTAAAAGTATCTGTGCTTGGATATGAATCTGTGATTTTGAACCACTTTTTTTCTTGGACAACTTTTCCCTAAGAAGTCACATAAATGAAGTTTGGTATAGACGAAGAATCAGCAGTCGTTCAGAAGCCATACACTAAGCTAGCGTTTTCTATTTTTCCCTTCTACTTAAAAAGTAGAGAAGGACCCACAGGACTATTAGAATGGGAAGGGATAGGACTAGCCATTAAATTCAACACAACTTCTCATGAAGTGACAAAAGCATCTCGTCAAATATTTTGGGGGCACAGTATGCCTGAACTAAATCTAGTAGGTAAATGGCAGTCTTCGTGTTTCCCATAAGTGAGAGAGAGTGGATCATGACAATGGTAAGTAGACCGACATAATATTTTAGAAAAATTACCTGAAATTTTTTAATGATCTATCCTCTCCTTTAGTGGCTAATTCATAGCTGGACATTTGGAGGAAACAAATGGAGTTAGATGTCAGATAAGTAACATTTTACTTTTATATATTTTTTAAAGACTTTTTAAAATTTATTTGAGAGGGAGAAAGAGAGGGAGAGAAAAAGAGAGAGGGAAAGCACAGAGGGAGAGTGAGAGGGAGAAGCAGACTCCCAGCTGAGCAGAGAGCCCAAGGTGGGGCTGGATCCCAGGACCCTGAGATCATGACCTGAGCCTTAGGCAGACGCTTAACAGACTGAGCCACCCAGGCGCCCCTTAGATCCGTATCTACCACAATTTAGTTTTATCATGGTTAAGTCACTTAATAAAAGATACTATTCATGCACCAAAAATATTTGTTTAATGTGGGACAATACATAAGGTAGAAGCTCCTGAAAATATAAATTTCTAAAATCAAGATTAAAAATGATAAGGAATATAAAGAGTATATAACCAAATAAATGCATTTTTTCTCAAGATTTTGCTCCTTAAGTTATTTGAGGTTCATTAGAACTTAAATGATCTGAAATGGAAGAGGATGTTGAAAATTAGGCATAAGTGGAAGGTCAAAAAAACATTCATTTATTCAGACTAAGCAAGAGATTCAAGATGGTCATTCATTTTTTCATTCAGCCTTGATTATTGATTATTGACTATTGAATAGAAACTCTGCTCTAGGCACTGTATTAGGTCTTGGGATTAACTAGTGAGTCAAAATAGTTCTAATCCCTGTTCTTAGGTTGTGTACATTCTAGTGGGAGCCATGAACATTCATCAAACACACACAAATGTAAAATTGCAACAGGGAGAGTACTTTTAAAAATAGGGTGATATTATATCAGATGGGGATTTAATCTTATCAGAGAAGCCAAGAAAGCTTTTTCTTAAGAAAGGGACACTTGATTTGACATCTGAAGGTTAAATAGGACTTAGCTAGGTAAGAGGGGAGGAAATAGTATATCAGTCTGAGAGAATAGTGCAGATAAAAACACTTTATGGACCCAACCATGGCACATATACACAGTAACAAGCAAAAGTCTAATATGACAGGAACAGGGAGAAGGATGGTAACGGTTCAAGATAAGACTGGAATAGAACAGCAATCCAGACCACATAAGTCCTTATAGATCATTCTCAGTTAGTCCTACCTATAAGCAATGGGAAATTTCTGGGGAATTTTAAGCAGGAAGATGATAGAAGTTGATTTGCTTCTAGAATAGATTGCTCTGGTTATTTGTGGAGAATGGGTGGGCAGGCTACCAAAACAGACGGAAATAGACAAATTAGTATAGATAAACAAATTAGTAGGATATAACAGGACAGGCAAGAGATGATGACAACTTGGCCTAAGAAGGTGGTAGGGGAACCAAGGACATGGAAAGATTCAAGAAATACTAAGTAGGTAAAATTGACAGAGTGTATCATTAATGGATTGTTTATGATGTTGATGCAGATCTCAGAAATGAGTCCTAGTTTTTTAGCTGGTATAACTAGATGGATCATGAGGTCATTCATGGATTAGAGGAAGGAAGCAATGGAAAGGTCATGAATCTAGTCTTGGTAATGTTGAATTTGTGGTGCCTTTGAGATAGTCAAGAAACATTAAATAGTTAGAAATATGAGTCAGAAGCTCAGAGGAGATGTCTGACCTGGAGTTAAATTTTATGGATCATCTCTATATAGCTGAATTAGACCATCTGGGGGAAAAGTGTAGAATGCAAGGTAGAGATGGATTAGATTTTAGGCTCAAGGAATTTAACATGCAATAGACAAGCAGAGGAGGATGGTTCCAGCAAGGAGAAGAATAGCCAGATAGGTAAAAAAAAACATGAATTATACAGGTATCCGCTTTTCAAAAGCTCACATTAGGCCGCTTTGCTTTTATGAAAGACTTACATTAGTACCATTTTTTTTTTCTAACTGAAAGAAATCAAAAGAGGATTTTCACTTTTATCAAAAAAGGTGGAAAGCAAAAATAGCATTCAGCATTTGTGTTGCAGCGGGATATTACTGAGGCAGCACACACCCCAAGCAGCGAGGGTCTCCCCACCAAACCCCTTCCCTGGGAACTACACTCAGCATCATGCCACCATAGCTTTGAGCTGTGTCTGTGAGCATCTGTGCTTTATCGCAATTTCTTTTGTGCATTCATTAGCAAGATGTGTCCTCAGGTAGCAGAAAAACCTAGGAGAGGTTGTTTACTGGGTGTGGGAGTGCTAAAAAATTTTCCACATACACAGAACTGTTGAATCACTATGTTGTACACCTGAAACTAATATAACACTGTATGTCAACTATACTGGAATCAAAATAAAAAACGTAATTAAAAAATTTCCATATAAATTAATGGTAATTGCTTCTTCGCTTTACGCCATTTCCACTTACAAAAGGTTTCAGGAGAATGCTCTACGTTCAGATAGCAGGGGAAATCTGTATCTCAAAAGCCAAAGGAATAGCAGATTTTAAGGAGGACATGGTCAACCATGTGGAATACTGCTGCTGAAGTGTGATGAAGACTGAAAAGAATATACACGGCACTTTATATCTTTTTATAAAATGGTTGGAAGCCAGAGTGAAGTAGGCTTAGAATGGAAATGTAGGTTAAAAACTAGAAATAGTGAGTAGAGCTAACTCTTTCTAGAAAGAGTAAAAGGGTTAAGACTATGAGAAAGAACATGTATGTGGACAAAAAGAAAAGAAAAACAATTTTTTTTAAATTTCTAGAAGGATTGATGTAAACATTCAGGTTCCTCCTGAGGGTTTCCTGGGAAATGTTTACAATCAGTGGGGAAGGAAAAGGAGTGAAGGTTTCAAAGGTGCATAATACCATTGGGAACTGTTCACAATTATTAAGATTATTTTAGTTTAAAAAGTAAACCCATCTTGGGGGCGCCTGGGTAGCGCAGTCGTTAAAGCGTCTGCCTTCGGCTCAGGGCGTGATCCCGGCGTTCCGGGATCGAGTCCCACATCGGGCTCCTCCGCTAGGAGCCTGCTTCTTCCTCTCCCACTCCCCCTGCTGTGTTCCCTCTCTCGCTGGCTGTCTCTCTGTCACATAAATAAATAAAATCTTTAAAAAAAAAAAAAAAAAGTAAACCCATCTTATATTTAGCATGACCAAGTTTACTGGATAACTGATGATTAACACCTTTAAGCTGAATCCTTCAAAAAGACAGGATTCATTTTCATAGAAATATATTTAAAACGTATACTCCTCTGAATTGTTAAATGTAATGTACTGCTTGTAATTTTCACTCTATTACATGACTTGAAATTACTACCACCTCTAATCATCCAATGTGTTTATAGAAGGATATTTTTCTTAGGGTTTATCACAAATTTCTGTCCTCTATGTTACGTCTCTCCATTTACTTTTTTATTTTAACCGTGTCGATCTTCCTTTAAAGTTTGCCTTTCTCCTATTGCTGTGAAGAATCACTTTTCACTATAATAAGCAGCAAGTGATTCTTTTAATTTCTTTTCTATTAGACATTATGGCTTTCTGGAGGTTAAAATGATATGTAACATAGAGGTAAA
The DNA here is from genome assembly GCF_017311325.1 of Ursus maritimus. Classification (NCBI taxonomy): domain Eukaryota; kingdom Metazoa; phylum Chordata; class Mammalia; order Carnivora; family Ursidae; genus Ursus; species Ursus maritimus. The sequence continues at coordinate 6,524,309 of NW_024423453.1, forward strand.
TAAGGTCAGAGAGAGAGAGACTGAGTCTTTTGTTAATGAGTAATATTCATGCGTGTTGGTTCTTGAGATAAATATTTTTACTTACTTCTACTTACTTTAGAGGCCTTTATTGCTTTCTGGTACCTCATGTGTTCTGCTTGAAAACATGGGCATGTGTTTTGCTTTATTTGTGACTTCCAGTGATGATTACGCTATATGACACGTTCAAGGTGTTACTTGTTATTGTTAATTTGTGGTTGTGCTTGTTTTGGTTAAGTAAGGTACTCATTGTGTTCCCGTATCTATATACCTAAGGAACAAACCTTATTTGTTTTCACTGTAAAACTGTGCCAGTCACATTTAAGTAGGTAACATCAGGAGATTTCTTGGCTCATACATCAGAGTGCACAGTTGCACAAGCTTCAGGAGAATGAGAGAATGTAAACTTCATGAGGGCAGGCAGTTTTGTTTTTGTGGGCTTTATTTATTTTTGTTGTTGCTGCCGTTGTTTTATAGTGTATTTTGACCAGTTGTCCTTTTTTTGCTACAGACTTGATGGGGAATGGAATGAGTATTGGAGAGGCGATAAGAATGCTCATTTACTTTCTTCTTAAGGTTGTTGTGAGGATGGAAGGTAATGATGCAAATGGAATGCCGAGTGCTTACCTTAGTGAACACTGCACGAATGTTGAGTTTCGTTTCTATTATCATCATCAAATCTATACTTGTATCATTTTCTAAATGTATTTGACAAAACCAAACATTGTGGATGAAAGGAGCAAATTTGGACCAGTTACATGATTCCAACTTTGTTATTTTATTTTTGTTTTATATGTACAAAGGAGTTTAGTCAAGGGAATTGAGGAAAGGGAGTCATCTTGAAGACCTTGGTATCACAAATGAAGAGAAAAAAGATAAAACACAAATGGTGGGTGTGTTAGTGGTACAGGAAGGAGAGTTTTGGATTTATGGAACTCTGATTTTTCTAAACAGATGTCCTCATCATGGAAGTTATTGTAGTCTCCACTTAACCAGATGGGATACCAAACTCCCTGTTGTGTTCAGAACTGGCAGGGCTCATTAAGTTGGCTTTAAATTGGGTATTAAGGGAGGATCTTTTGCTTAGCCCAAATAATCTCAACATGCACAATGAAGAGAATAGGGAGTTCTACAAGCTAAGATGAAATATAAGATAAGTGATAAGTAATATTAACATACTGGACTTAATTGTCTATAAGTAACTACAAAGTAAATGGGAAATTAAAAAGATTAACTGGAAATGTTTCTAAATGATGGAGAATATGACCTGTTGAGCATAATAAAAATGGAAATATAACATTTCCTTAATGGGAATATCAAAACTGGTAGGTGAAATATACTCTATAAAGAAGTCTGAGAGGAAATTGAACTTGAGGAAGAAACATTATATATGAGATCCAAAAAATAGAAGAAAGGGAAAAAAGGTGGCCTGTTATTTAATAATGGTAATATTGGGGAAAATCTTTTGATTTAAAGATACAAAAGAAGAAAATAAAAGATAGTAGTAGGTATATGCTAAAACATAGGTGGTGACAATTTCAACTCTTTAGTCATTAAAAATTCTGGACCAGGGACTATTTCGGACTCTCTAAAATAAAAAAATCACCATATATCGAGATAGCAAATGAGTAATATTTATTTATATTCATTCATGTAATATTCAACAAACATGAGCTGACAGGCCTAGAGCAATGAAATGCTAATGGAGGTGGTATTGGTAATAATAAAAATAATTTTATGATTTGAAAATAATAGAACCCACAAAAATACTGAACTTATAGTACAAAATAAAATTTATTTTACTTTACTGAACTTATTTTACTAAACAAGTTTGCAAGGGTGTATATGGATAGTTAATAAATTTAGTGGAAAAAAAAAACAATGGGTGATTGGGTATTACCTACATGATAAATAAGCTAAATTGATTAGACAAGTTTAACCTTTAGAGACTGTGAGAGGCAGCAGATCCATTAATATTTATGATTGATACAGAATATCAAATATTAATAATAGTTGCTTTAATATATTAGTTTTGAGCAGAGGTCTTAAATCTCTTTATTTACAGTTATGTAACCTTGAGCAGATTATTAATTCCTCTATACCTCAATTTTCTATTCTATACAATGAGAATATTACATATCTGAATTTTTTGGTAGATAAGATAATGCTTTTATAACTTTTACTTAGTGTTCAGCACATAATGGGAACTAAATAAATGACAGCTAAAAAAATAAAGATTAATTTTCAATTACCAAAATTAACCAAGCCAAATTTTATTCCAGAAATGTGAAATCAGGAAAAAAAAAATAAAACAATAATAATTTGGATCTTCACATACTATTAATCTTTGCCAATATTAACTTTGGCAAGTAAATTAATTAATTAATTAATAGTATTAAATAATAAAGCTAGTCTTTGGGAAAGCAGAGATCACTTCTACCAAAGAAAAAAGGGAAATAAAACTCAGGAAAGTTAAAGCACTTGCCCCAAATCACAGAATGAGTGAAAATTGTTCTGAAAAAATGTGTGGAAATTTCCAAAGTATTAGTTTTGTTCATTTCTATGCCACTCGTGGGTCTTGATAAGTAGTTTAAAAAAAATATATCTAATAGTTGAGTACAGAGGAATTATACCCTTAAAGGAGTGGGAAATATATTTTAAACATTTAAAAAGTATGTTTCTTAAACTCATAACTTTGGAATGAAGGATTTTAATTTACTTTAGCTTTAAGACAAGGTTCTTAATTTGTGATAGTTATGGTTATAATAGTTGTAATAGTTATGTATATACAAAGCATCTTCTTCATTTAATTGTGGGGGAGGGATGCCCTAGGAGTATGATCAGTAGAGATTCAGTTCACAGCCAAAGTAATAATATCCTAGCTTCTGGCTATGATCAAAGATAAGCCCCAACAATTTATTTCTAAACTCTTTTCTATATTCATGCTGTAATTTACTGAGTGCCTATTATTAACTAGGTACCATGCTAGCTTTTGGATTCATAATAAAGATCACGCCTTCCTGGTTTATAGATAACTCCCACTTCTGGACTGTTCTAAAATTACCCTCCCAAACATGGCCTTCTCACAATTCCTTCCTCCTTTCCTTTCTAAGAGTCTTTGTATCCCTACTCATGTCCCCTATATAGACACAAATAGAAGTGTCTTTGTAAAATCCTAGCCATGTAATAGTCCAATTTTATCATTTCTGCAAATGTTCTTAAATTATCCTAACTCCTTAGCTTGACACACCAGTTTTTTTTCTCATAAACTTGTCTATTCCCTCTATAAACTAATACTCTTCTCTTCCCTACATGCTTCCTGTGTTCTCATTACACTGAGTTTTCACAACTCTATTGACATGTGATGTAAATGACCCATGCCTTTACGCTTTTACCCATATTTCCTCTGTCTGGATACATCATCCTCTTCTTTTTAAAATGACATTCTCATACGCATGATTAAATCATCTTTAACTCTTCACAATATGGCAAGTATTTTCCTACTGTCCGTGACACATTTCTAAAATATCTATAAAACACCACATTTGCAGAGTAGGCTTCAATTTGAGATTAAAGGTCAACTTCTCTGTCAATCTTAATAATTTCCAAACTTGCCTTAATTACAATAATTTTATGAGAATTACCATCTTATCACTAATGCCTTCCTGTCACTTTCATTTTTTTCTTTTTAAATATTTTTTTCTTTTTTAAACATTTTTGTAAGACAGTAAAAACAGTTTACAATTAAAGAGGCAAATAATTAATCAAACTGTTGAACAGAGAAAAATGATAACACTACACAAATGCAATTGTTGATTGGCTTGCTATGCCACAGATAGTCTTGGCAGGAGTGGTTCATTTGGATATTTAAAAGGCCATTTGGGGTTGTCAGAGTAAAATAAGCTAAGAGTTTATTGCAAAAATGAATGAAAATTGAGGACAGTCTTCATTGCTAAAAATAGCTTTCACGTATATCATGTAATAATTTTGCTAAGGCTTTGTACTGTCTACAGAGTCCATCCAATAATCCTGTGAAGTACTCAGTAAAGATCTACTTTACAGAGTAAGGTGGTAGTGTCTTCAGACACACAGCTAGTTCATGGTACAGCTAAAATACAAGTCCTGATCGTTTTGGTTCCAAGACCATTTATAATTATTCTCTTCCTAGGTGGTGATGATTATTCCCTCTTCTGTGCTTAGTCTGCCCACTATCTTCGTTACCATCTTCTCTTCTCTTCTCCTCTCTTCTCTTCTCTTCTCTTCTCTTCTCTTCTCTTCTCTTCTCCCCTCCCCTCCCCTCCCCTTCTTTTCTTTTCTTTTCTTTTCTTTTCTTTTCTTTCTTTGTTCTTTTCTTAATTTTCTCTTTCTTTCTTTCTTTCTTTCTTTCTTTCTTTCTTTCTTTCAGCATTCAAAATCTTGTTAATAACAAGACAGGATCTGGGGTTGGTTTTTACAGCCCCAGTTAGCCCTGCAGCCCCTGGCGCCCTTGAACTTTCTCTCCTTGGATCACGTGTAGGGTTTGATGTGGCTGTGAGGGGTTACTGGGGCCTTACCAAAATGCCTATACCTCTCGGCCCATGCGTGGACCAGAGAGCAAGATGGTGCCACAGCCCCGGGGAGTCCAGGGCCAACTGGTCAAATGTGAGGATCTTGCCTCCAGCTTTGAGGATTCAGCCCCGGGCTCAGCTGCTCATGCACAGGACTCACACCTTTAGTTTGGGCACCTCCTGGACACTCACATCATTGGTTATACTTCCTACAACCACAGTTGTTTTGTTTTCCTGGCCAGGCAGCTTCATCTTCCAGATCATCCAGGAAAGGGACAGAGGCAGCAGGTTGGTGGGACTCAGGAACAACCTCTTCAACACAGCTTGGTTAAAGGTAGAATTGGTTTGTCTGGCCAGAAACCTGTGTGTACAGCTTGACTAACAGTCTCAGGTAGATGTCCTGGCTCTTGGGCTCCTTGCACGAAACCTCTTGGTCCTCGTGTGGACGTCATCTCCCGTGATGGCACCTTCTGCTCAGCCAGGTCTGGAAAGAGAGAATCCATATTGTTTCATTTTTCGTTGGCAGAAGACACATTGGACTGTAGACTTCTTCCAGAGTAGTCCTGAATCTAAAGGTATTTGATAAACCCAAAACCTTGCCAAATTTATATACCTGGAACTCCACAGCGATTGCTGAATAGATAATTGAACAGGCAAATGAATTAAAGAAATAGGAACGTGTATGATAAGAATTATTGTGTATATAATCACAGGGTCATTTTTTTCATCAATTTATAGAGCTAATTTGGAATACCATTCTATTATCCCTCTGTAGGAAGTATAAACCCAGTTCTTCAGTTTAAATTGGGATTTAAATAAGGCAGCATATTCTATCTCGTTCCATCAAAAGCAGTAACTTACAGAAATTAATGGGACAATGAGGGGACATGCTTAGATCGTCACACTAAATATGCCTCTTATCTCGGTGTTTTCTCTCTTGCTGAAGGTCACAGGGAATATTTGGAGGAAAGCAAAGATTTAATCCTCCCAATTGTTGGTTTCAAAGGGCTTGAAATAGCATTTTCATACTCCACTGCCAAACTACTCTGCACATCTCACTATTGAATTTTTAAGGCCCTGTTAGAACCTGTCTATTTAGCATCTGTAATCTCATCATGAAATATCGAGTTCTGTGTATTTACCTCTCAATATGTAATGTAGTTGTATTAGTATCACGATAACTCCTTTCAAGGCTAAAGGATTTCCTCCTTTCCTGCCATTCAGGAATATATTACCCAACTTAGTTTTTTATTCTTTTTATACTCTCCATGGGTTTAAAACCATAAGTGAAATTTATAATTAAATGTATGGAAGTATCTTTAATTTTAATCATTTTAATTACCTTTTCTTATTCCCTCTGCCTTTCTTAGGAATTAGTAGCAAAAGATTCATGCATTATAATAGACCACTGGTTTTTAAAATGTTAACTATGTTCATTCTGAGGCATGAAGATATCTATCCATACTATGACTTTTTGGTTTTGCCCTATAAATCACAATAAATCTGTAGTATGAAAAATACAAACTAAGGGTATGTTTTTTGTTTTATTTTGTTTTTATAATGAAGTTTCAACCATGTATAGTACTTTTGATGTTTCTTATTGTAGCAACTTTGTATGGTGACAGACAGTAGCTAGGTTTATCGTGATGATCACTTAGTAATGTATATAAATGTCGAACTACTATGTTGTATGCCTGAAACTAATATAACATTGTATGTCAACTGTACTTCAATAAAAGACTGTAGAAGACCCACAGGAAACCTTTCTTGCTTGTCTACTATTGGTAATATGGTAACTTGTCTCTCATGGTCACATTGCTGCCATAAAGTTGTGCTGGAAGAAGCAGGGCTTTGGATTCTCTTTCCTTCTTGTGTGGGTCAGTCATCTGAGTCTTCTAATCAGTTTTGGAAGCTTTGGTCAGGCACGATACAAGGATTGACATTATTATCAATTTTATTAACATTCTGTTTAAGTTCCAGCCAATGCTAAATACAATTCTATCTATCCCCTTCAAACAGTAGATAGTATTTTATGTAGCGCTCTTGTCACAGGTAAAAACACACAGATCAAAAGAATAAAAAGGAAGTCCAGAAATAGATATAAAAATACATACAATTTTAGAAGGAGATGAAGATAGCATCTCAAAATATTGAAAAGCTTTATTAACCATTCAATAAGTGATATTGAAACAACAGGCTCACTATTACTTAAAAACAAAGTTATAGCCATAATTCAAATAAAATGCCAAAGGTAATATTAACTGGATTAAGATTTAAATGCATAGAATGAAACCATAAAATATAGGAAGAAAATATACTTTCTCCATTACCTTGGAGGAAGTATCTCTATGTATGACATTAGCCATAAAGGAAAAACATTAATTAATTTGCTTAAATAAAATGTATATGTTAATTTTAGAGACAGAGAAATACCATGAACTATGAATAATAACACATATAATAAAAAAGGGTTAATATTCTTAGTTCTTAGGGTGCTTTTACAAAATTAATGAATATTTTAGAAAAATAAGCAAAAAAATTCCAAAGAGGAATATCATAAAGAAAAAAATATATAAGCAGAAAATTTAAGAAGTTAAACTATATTAGTATTCAAAGAAATGCAAATAGAAGTATCACCAAGACATCATTTTTATGTATTAAATTAGGAATAGGATATTCATAAGAAAAAACCCTTAATCTCCAATTAAATTTTTGTATGTGTTAGGTAGAGATCAAGGTTTTCTTTTTTTTTTTT